>NC_133336.1:65926821-66245974 GCF_042186555.1 Aquarana catesbeiana | reverse complement strand
ATTTTAATTTTTGGTTGCATAATAATTTGATTTGGTATATTTTCTATATTTTTGGATGCATAGAATGCACTTTTTGGTTAAGTTCTATTGGCAGATAGCATGTCTTATTTTATTTATTTTTTAATTTTTTTTAATGCACAAAAAAACAATTGTGGAGAATAATACTTGGCTATGTGTTTTACATGATAGTTTGGGAGTAGGCAGTTACATTTTAAAAAATACAATGTAAAATTAACAAGGGACACCAACATAGTTGTATCTTTGATCTTAAAAACTACGGGATAATGGTGTTGTGGTAACTTGCACAAAAAAAAAAAAAAAAAATATTACAAGCATAATAATAAAATTCTTGATATCACTAGAAAAAAAAGCCTTTGAAAATTTGTTTACAATAACTCCATCGGTATCACCAGCAAAGCAGGTTCATTATTACCCCACAAGAAGAAGAGAATGTGCGCTGCATTTCAAGATTTCATAATTTGCCATGTCACGAGTGTTAATTCTACGAGCGCTAGTTTACAAGACCAACCGCTTCTGGCTTGTCCTTGCTTCCGAGCATGCGTGTTTGTACTTTGGACTTTTGCCTGACGGACTTGTGTAAACACTCTCTGAAAATCCGACAACAGACATTTGTCCGCGGAAAATTTTAAAGCCTGCCATCCAATATTTGTCTGCGGAAAATCCAACAACAATTGTCCGATGGAGCATACAAACGGTCAGATTTTCCGCCAACAGCCTGTCAGAGAAAAAAAGAAAATCGTGTGTACGAGGCTTAAGACTGGTTTAAATTTACACGAAACAAGCGAAAGGTCAAAGGATTTAAAGTAGATGTAAACCCAATTACTAAGGGTCCTTTCTAGGGGGAGATCGGATTAAAATGACCGCCTGTCTGTTTTTATCCGATATCATCTGATCCGCCAGACGGATGGAAAATAGGGTCACCATCCAACTGGATTTCAGGGACAGGATCGGATCAGATAGCAGCGGGTGTCAGTGGACATGTCACCACAGACATCCACTGCTCCATAGGAGTGAATGGATGGTCCAATCAGGTCCACTTGAAAAACCGCCAGGCGGACCTGATCGGAAAGCCTTTGTGAAAGGGGCCTAAAGTCTTGTAAAATATTTAGCATCTTAATGTAACTTAAAAAATCCTTGTTAATATTTTTTTTTTTTTTTAACAGAAAAAAGTTTTATTAAACAATAAGACAGTACAAATTTAGAAGGAGTCATACATAGGAATATTAATAATTACAGATACAGAGTTTCCCAAAAATATACTTTTGTTTCTTTATATGGGTGGTTGGTTCTTAATGTAACCTCCTATCTAGTAACCAAGGGACCTATGAGAGCTACATACGCTGATACAGGTGGGGTAGCCACAAAATCACTCACATGAAAACTGAAGCAAAGAGGGGCCGGGAGGTCCCCTCCTGGGTGTTATTATTTCGTCCCCGGTTCTCCATCAGAGAGAAGGAGGAGATGGAAGGGGAAATGTGGAGAACTGGGCAGGGGTAAGAGGGGATGTGGGGGGGGGGGAGGGGGAGGGCGGGGGGGGAAAAACCATCCACCACTACACATTTTCATGATCGGTATATCTGTTTCCTCCCCTCTTCCTCCTTGACTCCATCACCTCTCAGCCTCTTTCTCCCAACCTCCTCGCATCTCATCAAAGATAGGTGTTTAACGTCAGTTAGGTCGCAACTCATTATGTAAACTAGATCGCAGGTGTTTACCAGCCCAAAAGGGCCATGAACCCCGACTATACTCAACCAAATGTATTTACCCAATTTGACCATATTTTGTCATATTTCTGTGGGCAGTTCCTGCCCTCATAGGTAAGCCTATACAGAGGCAACACGCCTTTGATCGACTTTTGCCAAGCTGTTATAGTTGGGGGCTCTTTCTGTTTCCACCTGAGAAGTATTTCTCTCCTCGCGTAATATAGGGAATAAGTAAGACAGAGTTTAATGTAACGGTCTCCCTCTATATCCTCCAAGTGACTCAGTAGCATAGTAAGGGGGTTAAGCGGGATTTTGATTCCACATATGTTACCTAAGATTTCTGCCACTGAAGTCCAATATGGGCGTAATCTAGTGCATGACCATACTGTGTGAAAGAAGGAACCCACCTCTACTCCACATCTGTTACAGTTGGGGCTGAGCCCTGGGTATATATTAGCCAGCCTTTGCGGTGTGTAATATGCCCTGTGAAGGAATTTTAGTTGAACAAACCTGTCCCTAGCTGCTATCATAGAGGGGATAAAAGTCGACAGGCATTCCTCCCACTCCTCCTCCCCCAAAGAGGGGATATCAGCCTGCCACTTAGCCATCAACCTAATTGTCTTAACATCGTGAGCCACTGTGAGGTGCATGTAAAGGGTTGAAAGAGGTTTATCCAGCATTCCCGAAATTAGGACACGTTCTATCGGGTCTGGTTCAAGGGTTACCTGGGAGGGAAACTGTGCTCTAAGAGCATGGTGTAGCTGCCTATATCTAAAGAGAAAGGTTTGTGGCAGTGCATGGCCCAGCCTCAGCTCCCGGAACGGAATTATACCCTCCCTGCGTATAACATGCTTTAGTTTAACAATCCCTTTTTTGGCCCAACTTGCCGGGTCGGGATAGTCTGGAGGTGGGGGAGCATGGGGTTCGCCCATAATGGGGTGTGCGGGTAAATAGAGGACTCCCTCATGAGGGCGGCCCTGGAAGATCTCCAGACCTGGATGGTAGCCCTCATAGGGCCTGTAACCTCGGCCCCAGCCTTCACTCCTCTATACGGTAAATTAGATAGGGCTGCGTAAGAGCCCAAGATAGCTGCCTCAAGGGTGACTGCTGGATTAAGTTGGGGTTGCGCGAACCACCACCTCACCGTTACTAGAACAGCGGCCCAATAGTACATCAGGGAATTGGGTAGTGCTAAACCACCACTGGATAGGGGGAGGTAGAGTATGTTCTTTGCAACTCTCGGGGCCTTTCCCGCCCATATGAAGGAGACCACCACACTTTCCAACCTCCGGAAAAATGACTTAGGGATTGTTACAGGAGTGTGTCTAAAAAAGTATAAGAATTTTGGCAGGTATACCATTTTCAGGAGGTTTCCCCTCCATACTGGGGTCAGTGGGAGAGATTTCCAGGTGGAGCATTTCTGTTGGAGTTGAGAAAGTAGCGGGAGAACGTTCCTGTCAAGGTAGCCTGCTAGATCCCCACCCACTTTCACTCCCAGATATTTAAGTTCCTGTGTCCATTGCAAAGGGGTATCAGTGTCTACCAGGGGCATTGTTGGGCTCAGAGGGAAGAGGACTGATTTATTCCAATTAATTCTGATACCAAAAAAGTAACCAAATTTGTCAATAATTGCTAGGGCCGATTTTAGGGAATCAAAGGTATCCGCCAAGTATAAAAGGGAGTCATCCGCGTACAATGAGAGTTTCTCCACCAGAGGGCCTACACCCAGTCCCTTGACCAAGTCATCCACCCGCAGAAGGGCTGCAAGGGGCTCCAGTGCCAGGGCAAACAGCGCCGGGGAGAGCGGACAGCCATGTCTCGTACCTCTCCCCAGCGTGAACGCCCCGGAAAGGGTCCCATTGGTACGGATTCTGGCGGTCGGGCGGGAGTAAAGCATTTTGAGCCATTTTAAAAATTTGGGTCCGAACCCAAATCTGCCAAGGACCTCCCAGAGGTAGCCCCACTCGACCGAGTTGAAAGCCTTCTCGGCGTCAAGTGAGGCCACCACTCCCTGCCCATCCGAGGGGGCTATTGCTATATGTGTGTGTAAGCGCCGAATATTTATGTCTGTCCCCCTTCCAGGCATAAATCCCGTCTGGTCAGGATGAACCAGAGCTGTAATGACCGAATTGAGTCTGTTTGCCAGAATTTTGGCAAGAATTTTTGTATCTACGTTAAGTAGAGATATGGGACGGTAAGATGAACAAAGGGTAGGGTCTTTTCCGGGCTTGGGGATAACAATTATTACCGCCTCATGCATGGAGTCTGGGAGGTGTGCCTCCTCCATTGACTTGGCAAACAGTGTTTGAAGCTTAGGGGCAAGTTGTTCGGCATAAAGTTTGTAAAACTCTACCGGGAAACCGTCCGGTCCCGGTGTCTTCCCGGCTTGCATCATTTTCATGGCCTTGTGTATTTCCATAACTCTGATGGGGCTATCCAACTTGGCAGCGTACGTTGGGGTGAGTGTCGGAATGTTGACCCTGTCTAGGTATGCAGTGAGCTCCTCCAGTTCATAGGACACCTTGGAGCTATATAGTGACTGGTAGAAGGAGGTGAATTCCTGGTTAATTTCAGCTGGGGTGGACAGTAGTGAGTTATCTGCTGCCCGAATTTGTCCTATGGACATTCCCACCGTCTGCTCCTTGGAGAGCCAAGCTAAAAGGTGACCTGTCCTTTCCCCCTGCTCGAAAATTCTTTGTGTTTGGTGAAGGAGCCTCTTCCGCGTGAGGGATGTCCTTAACAGGAGGGTGTCACGCAAAAGGGACTGCAATCTGGCATAGGACTGTGGACTCAGTGACCTAATATATGCTGCTTCCTGTCGTGTCGTCTCTAGTTCTAAGCTAGTAAGTTCCTCCCTACGAGCTCGACGGACCTCGGTTATAAGTTTTTGGTATTGTCCCCTAGAGAATGCCTTAAAAGCATCCCATACGGAGGAGGCTGAGGCTGTACCCGCATTTATCCCCCAGAACAAATCCAGTTCCTCTCTGTACTTCGGCTCCACCTCCACATCCGAGACCCAATACCTCGACAGTCTCCAGAGTCTGCCCGAGGAGGCCAGTGAAAGGTCTAATTCCAGAAGAAGTGGAGCGTGGTCCGAAATACCTCGGGGAAGGATCCTAACGTCACGAACCTTGGGAAGAACCGGACTGCCCGCATAGACAAGGTCAATACGGGAGAAGGTTTTATGGGAGGCGGAGTGGCATGTGAAAGCTCTATCTTGAGGAAACTTCCACCGCCACAGATCAACAAGGCCATATGTGTTAGCCCGGTCTGCAAGCCCCCTCCGGGTCGTACCAGCAGGAGACATCCTGTCCAAATCTGCATCTGGAACTAGGTTAAAGTCTCCCAGGAGGACCACATTGTCAGTGGAGAATTCAGCTATCTTTGATGTGATTTGGTTTTAAACCTGGAGGGAGGCCGGAGGAGGAAGGTAAATGCCTGCTATTACCCAGGGAATATGATGAATCAGCGCATGAATCACCACAAATCTACCATTAGGGTCCAGAGCCAGATCGAGGAGCTTAAAAGGGAGTGATTTAAGGATTAGGATGCTTACCCCTCTGGAAAAGGTGGA
Source organism: Aquarana catesbeiana (assembly GCF_042186555.1). Classification (NCBI taxonomy): domain Eukaryota; kingdom Metazoa; phylum Chordata; class Amphibia; order Anura; family Ranidae; genus Aquarana; species Aquarana catesbeiana. The sequence continues at coordinate 66,240,676 of NC_133336.1, read as the reverse complement.
ATATGTTGAATGATAATGGTAGCCCACCCACGGCTTTTTAAGGGACAACGTCTTCTTACCGATCAGATGCGTCTCCTGGAACACACAGATGTGAGGACGGTAGGACTTGACAAATTGGAATACCAAAGACCTTTTTATAGGTGAGTTAAGTCCTCTGGTGTTCCAGGAGATTATTTTAAGAGAAGACAACTAAGCGACTAATGGATAAATTAGAAGGACCAATATATAAAAAGCATTCCCCGACCTGGCTCACAGACCCAACAAGATTCATAAGTGAGACTGAAACCAACAACTCAATGACATTAGTAATTAACATCAATACTGTCTTATACCGTAAAAAGAAAGAAAGAAAAAACAAACATAAACAATAGAGGCAACACAAGGCCTGCAACAGCAGACTGAGATAACTGGTGAACCCCCCCACCCCCCCACCCCGCCCATCCCCCAATACAGCAGGAGGGCATCTCTCCCCAGGCAAAAACAAGAGCTAGCTAGCTCAACTTGAGGGCAATGTGCAAAAAGCGCACTACCTTTTTAACCGGTATGCATAGAACAGTCCGGCAGAAAAATAAAAATAAAAAACGAAGGATTAACCTGTGTAAATCACCCGGATCCCCGGGGGCTCATTCTTAGAGGCTGGGGGGACTTGAGAGAAAAGAAAAGAAAAAAAAAACCCATAATAAAATCACAACAAAGTCAGAGGTCTCCTCCCAGCTTAGTACTGCTGAATCTGGCTAAAGTTCTTGGTCTGTAGTGCCATCAAAATAGTCAACTCGGGCATCCCACTGATTCCCAGTCTTGCCCGTAGGATAGCCATGTTCATCAGACTGCATGTCCTCCTATCCTTGAGGGTGGGTATGTGAAGTGACTGATATTAAGGGGTGGAAGCAACTGTGGGGTTTCAAAGGCCATGACCGCCGCCTCCCTCCTGGCATCCCACCGGCTCTCTACGGAGTAAAAGGTCATGGCAAGAGCATACCCCCACAGAAAGATCAGGGGGAAGTCACCGCCACCGACTCCCCCCCAAGGAGCAGGGAAGAGCCCGTCCGGAGTATTAGTTCAAGGAGCAAACCTGATAGGGAAGCACTCTCAGACCACATCTCTCCCCCCCTGTCAGAATGCAGGATGATGGGGGGAAGGGGCACGTATCCGCCACACAATCCCTCTAGCCATGCTGTGAAGATCTCGGCAACGTATAAACTTCCTCTTGCATGAGGCACATTGATCAAGTTCAGGTTTGGGAGCATGGAATGCAGACCAGCAGTACAGCATGAATCAAACGTTACACGTACCACCTTGTTAATATTTTTAATTCTGCAGCTTTCATTAAAACCAAACTTCCAGAATGATATTTGTTGCACTTACATTGGACCAACTTGGCTCAATGTAAGTATCCATATCTGATATTTAGAGGGCAGCTGGGTATGTTGTAAATCACTGTAGCAGTCCACACTACATACAGTGATAGCCGTGATCTTCCGGGTGCTGTGTGAGCAGCTTCCTATCTGCACACTAAATGCATTGGGTCGCTTGCTCAGCATCTCTGACATTGATAGAATGCATTATGTTTTTTCAATGAATATGAGGCTATCTCTGTTTGGCCAAGGGGAGAGCCACACATCATCGCCCCTTCTCATCACCTCATCCAGTCAGGGACATCTGGTAATCCTACCACGAAGGTCGTTGTTCATGCACTTGCTGTTGTAGGGTGACAAGGCTATGTACCTGTTTTCCAATTGCTTTATTTGTCTTATCACCTTGTCACACAGGCTTCTGATGGGGAATATAAGTGGCTGTGTCAGCATGTCAAACAGGCACAGTTCACTGTTGTAAGGAAAGGGATGGTCGGCACTCAGGATGACATTGAAAATAGTATTCCTTTATTAAATACATTTGCAGAGCTGTAAAACAGCCTATACGTTTTGAACGTTAGTCCTTAGTCATGGCATGCAACGTAGGTTGTTTTACAGGTCTGTACATGTATTTAATAAAGGAATACTATTTTGGATGTCAGCCTGAGTGCCGACCATCCCTTTCCTTATTCTGGTACGTTGGAGGTGTCAGCAGCCTTAAGGTCTGAGCACCAGCTGGAGCTTTTATGTGGGAAGGTTGCAGCGCCTATACACCTGTTTTCCTTGACAGTTCACTGTTGTCACCTTCAGTAAATCCTCCTTGAGAAATGCCATGCAACCTCTCTGAAATACATGTCGATAGGAAGCAGTGACAGGCATAGCCCCCCCTATCCATGCATCCAGCCTCCTGATCTACATACAGGGACACTGGACCATGGATTCCAATGGGGGGGTTTGTTTTTTTTAAGCATGTGTGATTAGAGCCAGAGGCTCTAATAGGCTTCAAAAAAGGGTGTGCTCCGGGCGCAAAGCATTGAGCCCGAAGCCCACCCAGTTGTGTGTCAATAGCGAATGACAATTCGCTATTTTCACAATAAATTTCCTTCCCGCCAATCAGGAAGCGGGTCGTGAGACCCGTTTCCCCATTGGCCAAAAGGAGAAGCAACCTTTTTGGCCAAGGGGGAGGAGGAGTAAGGAGACGCATGGAGGGGAAGGCCAACCCAACAGCCGCCATGATGACTCACAGCGGCTCCACTCCCCGGCTCCAACAGGGGAGGGAGGAGGAAGGGTGATTGGAATCATCCCAGGCAGGCAGACAGGCAGGACATCTGCCTCCTAAGGTAAGGAGGCAGTCCGTCTCCCATGGGGGGGTGGGGGTGGTGGTTGCGCTGTGGCGTGGTGTTGTTCTCCCCACAGTCATCTCTGAAGGGGGAGAGTCATTGGTTTGCCGCTCCCTATTTTCAAGCACTGGCCGCCACTGATAGGAAGTGGCTGCAGGGGACCAATGGAACAGAAGTTCAGCAAAGGGTGTAAAAAAGGTCAAAATAGGTATTTTACTGCAAAAAATTGAAATTATTTTATATATGGTACACAGGGGTTCATTTACTAAAACTGGAGAGTGCAAAATTTGGTGCAGCACTGCATAGAAACCAATCAGCTTCCAGGTTTTTTCCTTAAAGCTTTACTGAACAAGCTGAAGTTAGAAGCTTATTGGCTACCATGCACAGCGGCACCAGATTTTGCACTCTTTAGTTTTAGTAAATCAACTCCACAGTGTTTTTGCAAACTATTGTTATTCAGCTATGGTTTAAAGTTTCAGCGCACAAAGTTTCAGCAGATACAGTTAGGTCCATATATATAATTGGACACAGGCACAATTTTCATACTTTTGGCTCTGTATGCCACCAGAATAAAAATTAAAATGGAACAATCTAAATTAATTTTAAGGGCAGACTTTCAGCTTTAATTCAAGGGGTTGAACATAAATATCAAGTACAAATTTTAGGAACTGCAACTATTTTTTACACAGTCACCCATTTTCAGGGGCTCAAATGTAATTGAACAAATGAATATAATCATAAATAAAATTTTCATTTTTAATATTTTGTTGAGAAGTCTTTACTGGGAATGACTGCCTGAAGTCTGGAACCCATGGACATTACCAAAGACTAGGTTTCCTCCTTTCTGATGCTTTGCCAGGCTCTAACTGCAGCTGTCTTCAGTTGTTTTTTGTGGGTCTTTCTGCCTTTAGTTTTGCCATCAGCAAGTGAAATGCATGCGCAATTGGGCTGAGATCAGGTGATTGACTCAGCCATTGCAGAATATTCCACTTCTTTTCCTTCAAAAGCAGTGTGTTTTGGATCATTGTCCGTCTGTACTGTGAAGCGCCGTCCAATCAACTTTGCTGCAGTTGGCTGAATCTAGGCTGACAGTATATCTTTAACCACTTACCCACTGGGCACTTAAACCCCCTTCCAAACCAGACCAATTTTCAGCTTTCGGTGCTCTCACATTTTGAATGACAATTACTCAGTCATGCAACACTGTACCTAATATGATTTTTTTGTCCTTTTTTTCACACAAATAGAGCTTTCTTTTGGTGGTATTTAATCACCGCTGGGTTTTTTTATTTTTTGCGCTATAAAAGAAAAAAGACTGAAAATTCTGTAAAAAAATGAATTTTTCTTAGTTTCTCTTATAAAATTTTGCAAATTAGTAATTTTTCTTCTTCTTTTTTGGCCAAAATTTATACTGCTACATATCTTTGGTAAAATAACCCAAATCGGTGTACATTATTTGGTCTTTGTGAAAGTTATAGAGTCCACAAGCTATGGTGCCAATCTCTGAAAATTGATCACACCTGATGCACTGGCGGCCTATCTCATTTCTTGAGACCCTAACAAGCCAGGAAAGTACAAATATCCCCAAATGACCCTTTTTTGGAAAGTAGACATTCCAAGGTATTTAGTTAGAGGAATGGTGAGTTTTTTGAAGTTGTAATTTTTTCCCACGATTCTTTGCAAAATCAAGATTTTCTTTTTCTTTTTTTTTTTTTATTCCACAAAATTGTTATATTAGCAGGTTATTTCTCACACACAGAATATGCATAGCACAAATTACACCCCAAAACACATTCTACTATTCCTCCTGAGTATGTTGATACCACACGTGTGAGACTTTTACACAGCGTGGCCAAATACAGAGGCCCAACATGCAGGGAGCACCATCAGGCGTCTTGGAGCATAAATTATACATATAATTTCTCAACTACCTATTACACCTTTGAAGGCCCTGGAGAACCAGGACAATGGAAACGCCCCAAAAATGACCCCATTTTGGAAAGAAAACACCCCAATGTATAATCTATGAGGCATAATGAGTCTTTTGAACATGTCATTTTTTTTCTACAAGTTTTTGGAAAATGTGTAAAGAAAATGAAAATGCATTTTTTTTACACAATGTTGTCTATTTACACAATGTTTCTAACACATAGCGTGTACATACCAAAAATTTAACCCCAAAATAGATTCTCCTACTCCTCCTGAGTACGGCAATATCACATGTGTGAGACTTTTACACAGCCTGGCCACATAGAGAGGCCCAACATGCAGGGAGCACCGTCAGGTGTTCTAGGGGCATACGTTCAAATCTAATTTTGACTACCTATTACACTTTTGTGAGGCATTGTAGTGGCATGGATGAGAACTGATGTGGCATCGATGAGCATGATTGGGGGTGGATGAGCTGTGGATGGGGGTGGCTGAGTATGGATGGGATGACAAAGCATGAATGAGTATGGCCGGGTATGGCTGAGTACGGATAGGTATGGCTGGGTATGGCTGGGTACGGCTGAGTACAGCTGGGTATGGGTGGGATGGCTGGGTACAGCTGAGTATGGCTGGGTACGGCTGAGTATGGCTTCGTATAGATGGGATGGCTGGGTACGACTGGGTATGGCTGAGTACGGCCAGGTACGGCTGAGTACGGCCGGGTACGGCTGAGTATGGCTGGGTACGGCTGAGTATGGCTGGGTACGGCTGAGTATGGCTGGGTACGGCTGAGTATGGCTGGGTACGGCAGTGTATGGCTGGGTACGGCAGTGTATGGCTGAGTATGGCTGGGTACGGCTGTGTATGGCTGGGTATGACTGGGTATGGCTGAGTACAAGCTTAGTATGGCTGAGTATTGATGGGGATTTCTGGGTACGGCTGAGTATGGATGGCTATGGCTAATTATGGATGGGGGTGGATGGGATGGCTGAGCATGGATGGATGTTTGAGTATTGCTGAGGATGGATGGATGGCTGAGCATGGATGGATGGATGAATATTGCTGAGGATGGATGGATGGCTGAGCATGGATGGATGGATGAGTATGCTGAGTATGGATGGCTGAGCATGGATGGATGGATAAGCATGGATGGCTGAGCATGGATGGATGGCTGAATATGCTGTGTATGGATAGGTATGCTGAGTATGGATGGCTGAGTATGCATGGCTGAGCATGGATGGATGGATGAGTATGCTGAGTGTGGATGGCTGAGTATGGATGGCTGAGCATGGATGGATGAGTATGATGAGTATGGATGGGTGAGCATGGATGGATGGATGGATGAGTATGCTGAGTATGGATGGCTGAGTATGCTGAGTATTGATGGATGAGTATGGATGGGTATGCTGAGTATGGATGGCTAAGTATGGATGGCTGGAAAGGGCACAGAGCAGCGCTGCTGCCACCGATCTCTCCCCTCTCCTCTCGCACTGTACCGATCGGTACAGAGAGAGGAACCGGACGTGACGCCGGTTTGTTTACAAGTGATCGCTCCATCATTTCGCTTGAATATGTTTTGATAAATACCTGAAAAAAAACAAAAATTGTGCCTGTGTCCAAATATATATGGACCTAACTACATTTCAGCTAACCTCCAGGAAATGCCTATTTGGATAAGCATGTTAGAGAACCTTCCCAGCTCTTAGTTTCAAACCCTAACTCCAGGAAATATTAACTATTTAAATGTTCTGCGCTATTTTCAAACTCATCAATGAAACCATGAAAACTCACAGTGAAATAATTAAAAGCAAAACTAAACAGTAAGTTCTTCGTTAGATATGTATAAAACACTATTCAACCTTAAAATAAAAATAAAAACCCCAAGCGGTCATTGAAATTGTTACAAAAATTAAATATAAATACAAAGTTTCACAAAAATGTCTTTAATAAAGTCTCTTCCCCAGGTAAATGTGTAGCTTCTCTGTGTATAATGCTTTGCGTATGAACATTTCAAATCCATGTTGCCCCACAGCTTGTCAACTCACCAGAGGAAAAATGGCCTTGCTCAGTTTTTGGGTCTATATGCACATTGTTTAAAAAATCATCCCATCCACAAGTTCATTGCTCTTCCAATTACTCCATATCTCAGCCAATATTAACCAGTTGCCTACTGGGCACTTTTACCCCCTTCCTGCCCAGGCCAATTTTCAGCTTTCATCGCTTTGAGTGACAATTGCGTGGTCATGCAACACTGTACCCATATGACATTTTTATAATTTTTTTCCCACAAATCGAGCTTTCTTTTGGTGGTATTTAATCATCACTGGGTTTTCTATTCTTTGCTAAACAAATAAAAAAAATAAATAAATAAAAAAAATTTTTTTTCATAGTTTGATATAAAATTATGCAAAAAGGTAATTTTTCTACTTTGCTGATGGGCACTGATAGGCAGCACCGATGGGCAAATGAGGCTGCACTGGTCGGTACTGATGAGGCTGCACTGATGAGGCTGCACTGAGAGGTGACAGTGATAGGCAGCACTGATAGGTGGCACTGATGGGCACTGATAGGGGGCATTGATAGGCGACACTGATAGGTGACACTGATGGGCACTGATTGGCAGCACTGATAGGCAGCACTGATAAGCGGCACTGGTGGGCACTTTTTGGCAGCACTGGTGGGCACTGATTGGCAGCACTGGTGGGCACTGTTGGGACTGCACTGATTCAGTGCACATGTCTCTAACACAAGCCAGTTACCAGCTTGTGTTTACATCCTGTGATCAGCTAATCAAGTGGTAAAGGGGCACTGTGATTGGCCCTTTACCCTGATCTGTAATCAGCTGAGTCCGAAGTCCGATCACAGAGCACACTGCCTGCACACCACAGGGGGCACGCGGGCAGCGCGATTACTGGAGGACGTCCATTGGAAGCCCACGCTGTACCTGTCTTTCGGCTATAACGTGGGTGGCAAGCGGTTAAAACAGATACAACTCCCCATAGTGTTATACTTTTAAAAACACTCAATTTTATTATAACCAAAAGATTGCAGTTATATCCTATAGTGCTACAAACTACACCGGTTATTATCCGTATATGTGTGTAAGAATCTCCTGCCGCTGGTAACATCTCACCCGCCCTTGCTAAGATGTATCGTCTCCAGCACAATACCCAGCCCACAGTGATGATGGCAAATGTACGAGGGGGGCTTGAGGACCAGTAAACTGAAATATATAGAATTTTTATTCCTGGTTTATGACACAGTGTGATTTATTTTATTTTTTTTTAACATGCATGTCTATTATCCAAGTATGCTATGTCTAAATAAATTTGTTGTATAACAAGTAGTGTAGATCATATTGATATTTTCTATATCTGCAGGCATTGCTGTTATTGAGTGCCAGAACAGACCATGTGAAACCCCGATGCCTTAGTCTATTGCCTTCTGCTCAGATACTCTCTCATATAAGCAAGAACTGCCTGGATCCATATGCTGATTTTAACAACAGCTGGTATCTTAGGGTAAGAAATATATTAAAATAGACATATGGCATATTATGTAATAATAAATCTGATAAGCAAAGGAAGTATTTAAGTAAAACATTTTGATATTTCCCTTATAAATATAACATTTTACATATCTGTTTAAGTAAACATGTAGGCAAATAACTAAATACACATTTGAAAGACAAGTGGCTTGCCTGCCAATAAATGTGTCATTTTGTTCTGCCAATTTTCTTCCAGACACACCTGACAGGCACTATAAAAGTTTCTTGGCATTTACTTCTCTCTAGTACAGTCAAAGCAATACATCTTGGTCACGATTGTGATTGGATAATGAAGGAACAGTAGTTTACTGATAAAGCTATCTCTGCCCTCTCCTCCAGTTAATAAGCTCAATTTGTTAGCTTCAGGCTGGGTTCACACTGGTCCGACAAACGCTCCGACATTGGGAGCTCATGTCGCATGACGTGTGAAATTTAATGTTTCCCTATGGGAGCCGTCCTAACTGGTCCGACACAAGTCGTTCCGACTTTAGAAATGCTCCCTGTACTACTTTGGTCCGACTTTGATCCTACTTCAGCCTATTGACTATCATTGAAGTCGGATCAAAGTCGGATTGCCGTCTCGCATGATCCGACTTCGGCACGCGACTTGTGCTCAGATCATCTTGAGGGGGAACTCCGCGCCAAATTTTAGATAAAAATCCGGCATGGGTTCCCCCTCCAGGAGCATACCAGGCCCTTGGGTCTGGTATGGAACTTGAGGGGAACCCCCTACGCCGAAAAAGCGGCGTGGGGGGTCCCCCCAATCCATACCAGACCCTTATCCGAGCACGCAGCCCGGCCGGACAGGAATGGGGGTGGGGACGAGCGAGCGCCCCCCCCCCCTCCTGAACCGTACCAGGCCGCATGCCCTCAACATGGGGGGTTGTTGCCTTGGGGGAGGGGGGCGCGCTGCGGCCCCCCCACCCCAAAGCACCTTGTCCCCATGTTGATGAGGACAAGGGCCTCTTCCCGACAACCCTGGCCGTTGGTTGTCGGGGTCTGCGGGCGGGGGGCTTATCGGAATCCGGGAGCCCCCTTTAATAAGGGAGCCCCCAGATCCCGGCCCCCCACCCTATGTGAATGAGTATGGGGTACAGCGTACCCCTACCCATTCACCTAGGAAAAAAGTGTCAATTTAAAAAAAAACACTACACAGATTTTTAAAGCATTTTATTAGACAGCTCCGGGGGTCTTCTTCCGACTTCGGGGGTCTCTCCGGTTCTTCTCCACGCTCTCCGGATCTTCTGCCGGGCTCCTCCGCTCTCTTCTGCTCTTTTGCCGCTCTTTTGCTAAAGCGGAGGAGCCTGGTCTTCAATCTTCTGCCTTCTGCCTTCTGCCTTCTGCCCTCTTCTCCTGATGTTGACACGACGCTCTCTGGGGCTAGAATGCTCTCTGTGCGCTCTGCTCTGACTTATATAGGCGGTGACCCCGCCCCCTTATGCCGTCACAGTCCCTGGGCATGCTGGGACTATGACGGCATAAGGGGGCGTGGTCATCGGGTGATGACCACGCCCCCTAAAACGTCACAGTCCCAGCATGCCCAGGGACTGTGACGGCATAAGGGGGCGGGGTCACCGCCTATATAAGTCAGAGCAGAGCGCACAGAGAGCATTCTAGCCCCAGAGAGCGTCGTGTCAACATCAGGAGAAGAGGGCAGAAGGCAGAAGGCAGAAGATTGAAGACCAGGCTCCTCCGCTTTAGCAAAAGAGCGGCAAAAGAGCAGAAGAGAGCGGAGGAGCCCGGCAGAAGATCCGGAGAGCGTGGAGAAGAACCGGAGAGACCCCCGAAGTCGGAAGAAGACCCCCGGAGCTGTCTAATAAAATGCTTTAAAAATCTGTGTAGTGTTTTTTTTTAAATTGACACTTTTTTCCTAGGTGAATGGGTAGGGGTACGCTGTACCCCATACTCATTCACATAGGGTGGGGGGCCGGGATCTGGGGGCTCCCTTATTAAAGGGGGCTCCCGGATTCCGATAAGCCCCCCGCCCGCAGACCCCGACAACCAACGGCCAGGGTTGTCGGGAAGAGGCCCTTGTCCTCATCAACATGGGGACAAGGTGCTTTGGGGTGGGGGGGCCGCAGTGCGCCCCCCTCCCCCAAGGCAACAACCCCCCATGTTGAGGGCATGCGGCCTGGTACGGTTCAGGAGGGGGGGGGGGCGCTCGCTCGTCCCCACCCCCATTCCTGTCCGGCCGGGCTGCGTGCTCGGATAAGGGTCTGGTATGGATTGGGGGCGACCCCCCACGCCGTTTTTTCGGCGTAGGGGGTTCCCCTCAAGGTCCATACCAGACCCAAGGGCCTGGTATGCCTCTGGAGGGGGAACCCATGCCGGTTTTTTATTTAAAATTTGGCGCGGAGTTCCCCCCTAAAGATTCATACCAAACACAGTGCCGGCATTGGCGGGGATCCAAGTCGGATCCCCGTTCATTGAAAGTCGGACACATGCCGGCTTCATGTCGCAGGGCAAAGTCGGATCCAAAGTAGGACGGCTGTCGTGTCGCACCAGTGTGAACCCAGCCTCATAGTATTGTGCTCTGCAGCAAAGCCTGACAAGTATCAGGTGAGGCCCCTTCTTTAAAACTAGCCTGAGGCTGGGTTCACACTGGTTCGACAAACGCTCCGACATTGGGAGCTCATGTCGCATGACGTGTGAAATGTAATGTTTCCCTATGGGAGCCGTCCTAACTGGTCCGACACAAGTCGTTCCGACTTTAGAAATGCTCCCTGTACTACTTTGGTCCGACTTTGATCCTACTTCAGCCTATTGACTATCATTGAAGTCGGATCAAAGTCGGATTGCCGTCTTGCATGATCCGACTTTGGCACGCGACTTGTGCTCAGATGTTCTTGAGGGGGAACTCCGCGCCAAATTTTAAATAAAAAACCGGCATGGGTTCCCCCTCCAAGAGCATACCAGGCCCTTGGGTCTGGTATGGATCTTGAGGGGAACCCCCTACGCCGATAAAAGCGGCGTGGGGGTCCCCCCCAATCCATACCAGACCCTTATCCGAGCAAGCAGCCCGGCCGGACAGGAATGGGGGTGGGGACGAGCGAGCGCCCCCCCCCCTCCTGAACCGTACCAGGCCGCATGCCCTCAACATGGGGGGTTGGTGCTTTGGGGGAGGGGGCGCGCTGCGGCCCCCCACCCCAAAGCACCTTGTCCCCATGTTGATGAGGACAAGGGCCTCTTCCCGACAACCCTGGCCGTTGGTTGTCGGGGTCTGCGGGCGGGGGCTTATCGGAATCCGGGAGCCCCCTTTAATAAGGGAGCCCCCAGATCCCGGCCCCCCACCCTATGTGAATGAGTATGGGGTACAGCGTACCCCTACCCATTCACCTAGGAAAAGTGTCAATTTAAAAAAAAACACTACACAGATTTTTAAAGCATTTTATTAGACAGCTCCGGGGGTCTTCTTCCGACTTCGGGGGTCTCTCCGGTTCTTCTCCACGCTCTCCGGATCTTCTGCCGGGCTCCTCCGCTCTCTTCTGCTCTTTTGCCGCTCTTTTGCTAAAGCGGAGGAGCCTGGTCTTCAATCTTCTGTCTTCTGCCTTCTGCCTTCTGCCTTCTGCCTTCTGCCTTCTGCCCTCTTCTCCTGATGTTGACACGACGCTCTCCCCGGCTGGAATGCTCTCTGTGCGCTCTGCTCTGACTTATATAGGCGGTGACCCCGCCCCCTTATGCCGTCACAGTCCCTGGGCATGCTGGGACTGTGACGGCATAAGGGGGCGTGGTCATCGGGTGATGACCACGCCCCCTAAAACGTCACAGTCCCAGCATGCCCAGGGACTGTGACGGCATAAGGGGGCGGGGTCACCGCCTATATAAGTCAGAGCAGAGCGCACAGAGAGCATTCCAGCCGGGGAGAGCGTCGTGTCAACATCAGGAGAAGAGGGCAGAAGGCAGAAGGCAGAAGGCAGAAGGCAGAAGGCAGAAGATTGAAGACCAGGCTCCTCCGCTTTAGCAAAAGAGCGGCAAAAGAGCAGAAGAGAGCGGAGGAGCCCGGCAGAAGATCCGGAGAGCGTGGAGAAGAACCGGAGAGACCCCCGAAGTCGGAAGAAGACCCCCGGAGCTGTCTAATAAAATGCTTTAAAAATCTGTGTAGTGTTTTTTTTTTAAATTGACACTTTTTTCCTAGGTGAATGGGTAGGGGTACGCTGTACCCCATACTCATTCACATAGGGTGGGGGGCCGGGATCTGGGGGCTCCCTTATTAAAGGGGGCTCCCGGATTCCGATAAGCCCCCCGCCCGCAGACCCCGACAACCAACGGCCAGGGTTGTCGGGAAGAGGCCCTTGTCCTCATCAACATGGGGACAAGGTGCTTTGGGGTGGGGGGGCCGCAGCGCGCCCCCCTCCCCCAAGGCAACAACCCCCCATGTTGAGGGCATGCGGCCTGGTACGGTTCAGGAGGGGGGGGGGGCGCTCGCTCGTCCCCACCCCCATTCCTGTCCGGCCGGGCTGCGTGCTCGGATAAGGGTCTGGTATGGATTGGGGGCGACCCCCCACGCCGTTTTTTCGGCGTAGGGGGTTCCCCTCAAGGTCCATACCAGACCCAAGGGCCTGGTATGCCTCTGGAGGGGGAACCCATGCCGGTTTTTTATTTAAAATTTGGCGCGGAGTTCCCCCTAAAGATTCATACCAAACACAGTGCCGGCATTGGCGGGGATCCAAGTCGGATCCCCGTTCATTGAAAGTCGGACACATGCCGGCTTCATGTCGCAGGGCAAAGTCGGATCCAAAGTAGGACGGCTGTCGTGTCGCACCAGTGTGAACCCAGCCTTAGGCTGGGTTCACACTATACTACACGACAGTAGTACGACTTTCATCCTACTTTGCTCTGCGACATCAGTCCTACATTGGTCCTACATTGATCCTACATTGGTCCTACATCCATCCGACTTTCATGAACAGGATACTACTTTGATCCGACTTTTCAGATAGTACACTTGTCCTTTGACCAATCAAAACTAACACACAATGGGAGGGGCTACAGCAGGGGGCAGGAAATAACACAATGTAGGATGCCAAAGTCGGATAGTTAGGACAAGGATCCGACTTTGATCCTACTTCAATGATAGTCAATGGGCTGAAGTAGGATCAAAGTCGGACCAAAGTAGTACAGGGAGCATTTCTAAAGTCGGAACGACTTGTGTCGGACCAGTTAGGACGGCTCCCATAGGGAAACATTGATTTTCACACGTCATGCGACATGAGCTCCCAATGTCGGAGCGTTTGTCGGACCAGTGTGAACCCAGCCTTAGGCTTAGGCTGGGTTCACACTGGTGCGACACGACAGCCGTCCTACTTTGGATCCGACTTTGCCCTGCGACATGAAGCCGGCATGTGTCCAACTTTCAATGAACGGGGATCCGACTTGGATCCCCGCCAATGCCCGGCACTGTGTTTGGTATGAATCTTTAGGGGGAACTCCGCGCCAAATTTTAAATAAAAAACCGGCATGGGTTCCCCCTCCAGGGGCATACCAGGCCCTTGGATCTGGTATGGACCTTGAGGGGAACCCCCTACGCCGATAAAAACGGCGTGGGGGTCCCCCCCAATCCATACCAGACCCTTATCCGAGCACGCAGCCCGGCCGGACAGGAATGGGGGTGGGGACGAGCGAGCGCCCCCCCCCCTCCTGAACCGTACCAGGCCGCATGCCCTCAACATGGGGGGTTGGTGCCTTGGGGGAGGGGGCGCGCTGCGGCCCCCCACCCCAAAGCACCTTGTCCCCATGTTGATGAGGACAAGGGCCTCTTCCCGACAACCCTGGCCGTTGGTTGTCGGGGTCTGCGGGCGGAGGGCTTATCGGAATCCAGGAGCCCCCTTTAATAAGGGGGCCCCCAGATCCCGGCCCCCCACCCTATGTGAATGAGTATGGGGTACATGGTACCCCTACCCATTCACCTAGGGAAGTGTCAATAAAAAAAACCACAGTACACAGGTTTCAAAATTAATTTATTGGGCAGCTCCGGTATGTTCTTCCGACTTCTCCCGGTGTTCCGCCTCTTCTCCCGGGCCCCGCCGCTATCTTCTTCCAGCTCTATTGCCAGCGAGGGGCCCGGTCTGCTGCCGCTGTCTTGTCGCCGCTGTCTCGCCGCTTCTTCTCTTCATCTCTTCTTCCGATGTTGACACGACGCTCTCCCCGGCTGGAATGCTCTCTGTGCGCTCTGCTCTGACTTATATAGGCGGTGACCCCGCCCCCTTATGCCGTCACAGTCTCTGGGCATGCTGGGACTGTGACGTTTTAGGGGGCGTGGTCATCACCCGATGACCACGCCCCCTTATGCCGTCACAGTCCCAGCATGCCCAGAGACTGTGACGGCATAAGGGGGCGGGGTCACCGCCTATATAAGTCAGAGCAGAGCGCACAGAGAGCATTCCAGCCGGGGAGAGCGTCGTGTCAACATCGGAAGAAGAGATGAAGAGAAGAAGCGGCGAGACAGCGGCGACAAGACAGCGGCAGCAGACCGTACCCCTCGCTGGCAATAGAGCTGGAAGAAGATAGCGGCGGGGCCCGGGAGAAGAGGCGGAACACCGGGAGAAGTCGGAAGAACATACCGGAGCTGCCCAATAAATTAATTTTGAAACCTGTGTACTGTGGTTTTTTTTATTGACACTTCCCTAGGTGAATGGGTAGGGGTACCATGTACCCCATACTCATTCACATAGGGTGGGGGGCCGGGATCTGGGGGCCCCCTTATTAAAGGGGGCTCCTGGATTCCGATAAGCCCTCCGTCCGCAGACCCCGACAACCAACGGCCAGGGTTGTCGGGAAGAGGCCCTTGTCCTCATCAACATGGGGACAAGGTGCTTTGGGGTGGGGGGCCGCAGCGCGCCCCCTCCCCCAAGGCACCAACCCCCCATGTTGAGGGCATGCGGCCTGGTACGGTTCAGGAGGGGGGGGGGGGCGTTTGCTCGTCCCCACCCCCATTCCTGTCCGGCCGGGCTGCGTGCTCGGATAAGGGTCTGGTATGGATTGGGGGGGACCCCCACGCCGTTCTTATCGGCGTAGGGGGTTCCCCTCAAGGTCCATACCAGACCCAAGGGCCTGGTATGCTCTTGGAGGGGGAACCCATGCCGGTTTTTTATTTAAAATTTGGCGCGGAGTTCCCCCTCAAGAACATCTGAGCACAAGTCGCGTGCCGAAGTCGGATCATGCAAGATGGCAATCCGACTTTGATCCGACTTCAATGATAGTCAATAGGCTGAAGTAGGATCAAAGTCGGACCAAAGTAGTACAGGGAGCATTTCTAAAGTCGGAACGACTTGTGTCGGACCAGTTAGGACGGCTCCCATAGGGAAACATTAAATTTCACACGTCATGCGACATGAGCTCCCAATGTCGGAGCGTTTGTCGGACCAGTGTGAACCCAGCCTTAGGCCTGGTGCACACTGGCCAAAAATTATTTTGGACTTTTAGTTTGTGTGTACAGCTGTCTGTTCCACAGAAGCCGGTCATGCTGGAAAACCAGCATTCGATCAACGTTTGCAGCCAATGGTGGGAGAGAAGTCCCCCTGTAAGAATGCAATGGGGGTTATTTACTAAAGCTGGAGAGTGCAAAATCTGGTGCAGCTCTGCATAGAAACCAGCTTTCAGGTTTTATTGCCAAAGCTTAAAGTGATATTAAAGCCTTGTTTTTTTTTTTTTAAATAACTAACATGTTATACTTACCTGCTCTGTGCAATGGTTTTGCACAGAGCAGCCCAGATCCTCCTCTTCTCGGGTTCCTCGTCTGCGTTTCTGATCCCTCTTTCCTGCTGAGTGCCCCCACAGCAAACAGCTTGCTGTAGGGGCACCCGAGCAGAGCTGTTGCTCTATGTGTCCATTCAGACATGGAGCCATGACTTGGCCCCACTCCCTCTCTCTCCTCATTGGCTCACTGACTTTTATTGACAGCAGCAGGAGCTGCTGTGTCTCAGCCAATCAGGAGGGAGAGTCCCGGACAGCTGAGGCTCTTGTGCAACATCGCTGGATGGAGATGGGGCTCGGGTAAGTATTAGGAGGGGCTGCTGCACACTGAAGGTTTTTTTACCTAAATGCATAGAATTCATTGAGATAAAAACCTTCTGCTTTTAGAACCACTTTATTTGAACAAGCTGAAGTTAGAAGCTGATTGGCTGCCATGCACAGCTGCACCAGGTTCTGAGTGCACCAGTTTTAGTAAATCTCCCCCAATGTCTCAGCAAGAGAGATCCCTGCATCCACGTCACCTTATGTGGGGATCTGCCAGTTTTTGTTTCATTTGACCCCCTGGTTGAACAAAAAAAAAAAAGAAAACTCTGTGTGCTATTGTATTCTGACATCTGATTGGATGCAGCTGCTGTTTGTCTGCCAGATTTTTGCAAGGCTCCTTCAATTATTCAGTTGAAGAGTGTTAGACAGGAGGGTGCCGACAGGGTCATTGACAAAATGAATTTCGTCTGACTCTTCAGAAAACAGCCAAAATTCGCTTAGGGTATGGCCAGGTTTAGTCTGAATGTTGATGTGTAGAGCTGATTATAGGAGATTATTATGAAGACTAAATAGGGCAGTGGTCTCCAAACTTCGGTCCAGGGGCAAGATATGGCCCTTTGCTTGCCCTTATCTGGCCCTTGGGGCACTATCCCAGGAACTGACACCAATAGGGCACCATTCCCCCTACTGACACCATTAATGGGACACTATTCATCTTGCTGATAACAATGGGGCACTAGCCTCTCCCACTAGCCACAGTCCGCCCCCCCCAAATCCTGAAGGACGGTAAACTGGCTCTTTGCTTAGAAAGTTTGGAAACCCCTAAATTAGGTTATTTAAAACTGCATATACAGTATCTCAAAAAAGTGAGTATACCCCTCACATTTTTGTAAATATTTTATTATATCTTTTCATGTGACAACACTGAAGAAATTACACTTTGCTACATGTAAAGTAGTGAGTGTACAGCTTGTATAACAGTGTAAATTTGCTGTCCCCTCAAAATAACTCAACACACAGCCATTAATGTCTAACCTGCTGGCAACAAAAGTGAGTACACCCCTAAGTGAAAATGTACAAATTGACTATACGCCGCACACTGCATCAAATCAGTCTGCATGGCTGTCATCCCAGAAGCAAGCCTCTTCTAAAGATGATGCACAAGAAAGCCTGCAAATAGTTTGCTGAAGACAAGCAAGGACATGACTAAGGACTAATGACAGGACTAGGGCATGAATGACTGGAACCATGTCCTGTGGTCTGGTGAGACCAAAATCAACTTATTTAGTTCAGATGGTGTCAAGCGTGTGTGGAGGCAACCAGGTGAAGAGTACAAAGACAAGTGTGTCTTGCCTACAGTCAAACATGGTGGTGGGAATAATAAATAAACATGAACCGCGCTATAAACAGGTTAAATAATATATAGATAGATCCCTGAAGGACCCACATATGTGTCAGAAATAAATACTGAAAACAGGAAGGAAAAAAATATAAACAATAAAAAGTCCCAGCAGTGAAATAAAGTCTGAATATAAAATCCCAATGATATCCAATACGAGTGCAATAAGGCTAAACAATTCTTCAGATGACACCATGTGAAAAATCCACCACCAGGTAAATTGAACGCTTACCAAAGGCAAGCTGTAAATCAGCTTGTAAGTAAACCAGGTGCCTGGTCAGTAATAACGTCCTAATACGACAGTGTGGAGAAAGGCAGAACGGGATGGCTCCGTCCGGTGGATAAATGGGCAATCACCATGGGCACTCCATACTGCAAAGTTGAGTTATTTTTAAACGCTTGCCATATATGGTGGTGGGAGTGTCATGGTCTCGGGCTGCAGGAGTGTTGTGAGGACTGGGGAGCTACAGTTCATTGAGGGAACCATGAATGCCAACATGTACTGTGACATACTGAAGCAGAGCATGATCCCCTCCCTTTGGAGACTGGGCTGCAGGGCAGTATTCCAACATAACGACCCCAGACACACCTCCAAGACGACCACTGCCTTGCTAAAGAAGCTAAGGGTAAAGGTGATAGACTGGTCAAGAATGTTTCCAGAACTAAAACCTATTGAGAATCTGTGGGGCATCCTTAAATGGAAGGTGGAGGAGTGCAAGGTTTCTAACATCCACTAGCTCTGTGATGTCATCATGGAGGAGTGGAAGAGGACTCCAGTGACAACCTGTGAAGCTCTGGTGAACTCCATGCCCAAAAGGGTTTTGGCAGTGCTGGAAAATAATGGTGGCCACACAAAATTTTGACACTTTGGACCCAATTTGGACATTTTCACTTAGGGGTGTACTCACTTTTGTTGCCAGCAGTGTAGACATGAAAGGCTGTGTGTTGAGTTACTTTGAGGGGACAGCAAATTTGCACGGTTATACAAGCTGTACACTCACTACTTTACATTGTAGCAAATTGTGATTTCTTCAGTGTTGTCACAGGAAAAGATATAATAAAATATTTACAAAAATGTGAGGGATGTACTCACTTTTGTGAAATACTGTAGGCAGTGGCGGGTCGCATAGCATGAATCTATCCATTGCTGCCACGGCCACCCCCTATTCATGCGCCCGGCCCCTTTCAGGGCACCGGGTGCATTAATTACAGCGGCAGGTGATTTTTTTTTTTTGAAGCACCTGATTAGAGCCAGAGGCTCTAATAGGCTTCAAAATAGGGTGGGCTCGGGTCGCAGAGCATGCGACCTGGAGCCCACCCAGGTGTGTTACAACAGGGAATTAATATTCGCCCCCTCTCTCACGCCACCCCCCTATATGCATAATGAATAGATTCATGCATAGCATGAATCTATCCATTGCCGCCACAGCCACCCCCTATTCATGCGCCCGGCCCCTTTCGGGGCACCGGGCGCATGAATTACAGTGGCAGGTGATTTTTTTTTTTTAAGCACCTGATTAGAGCCAGAGGATTCTAATAGGCTTCAAAATAGGGTGGGCTCGGGTCGCAGAGCATGCGACCTGGAGCCCACCCAGGTGTGTTACAACAGGGAATGAACATTCCCTGTTGTAGCACTGATCCTCAATCCGGCCAATCAGAAGCGGGTGTGAGACCCGTTTTTCCGATTGGCCCAAAAGAGAAGACTCCCGATTGGCCGCCGAGGAGGAGGGAGAAAACGGAAGCCGCGCCCGTGGAGAGCAGGACAACGGGAGGCAGGGAGCAGGGAGAAGTCGTCGGTGATGGGGTAAGTGCTACCGACCGATGGGGGGGGGATGGTGGCGTGGCATGCTGTTTGCCGCCCCCCCCCCCCCCAAAAAAAAATTCCAGCAGCTGCCACTGACTGTAGGTGTTTTGACTGGTTACATAATGTAAATCTGAGCTGGAAGAGTGGGGAGAGAATTGGGCTTTTAGAAGAATGTTAGGGAAATGCAAACATTAAAACATTAGTCAAAAATATGAAATGGCTATTTACAGTACCCGTATGCCTTTTGAAAACACGGTTTGCAAGAAAAAAAATGTTGTTCATACATTTTGGGCTTTTAGCATTGAGCAAAGCCTGCCCCAAACAGCCTGTTTCTGCACATTCCAAACAGCCTAGTAATTGCACAAAATGCTATACCATCTGGAAATAAACCCTTCACAATTAATAACTAGAGCCTATTTACACATGTCTGTTTTGATGCAGCAAAACTGTTGCAAATTGCTGCATGAAAACTTGCATGTCAAGTGGGGATCGCATTCTTTCCCATGGTACGGGTTTACATCTATGCTCTGCAGTTTAGTGTCAAAGACAAAGGGAAACATTATGGGCCGATTTACACCTACATACAGTATGTATGTCACCATCTCCACATAACAATGTAAAGATTGGAGATTTACCATCAGTTGCAGGAAACTTATTTGTGAATGTTAAAGTGTTTGTAACCCTAAAAAAAAAACTCAGATCCTGTTTCTTTAAGGCATGAATAACAGCACGTTGTTGGTGCTGTGCAATAACTGGTAATAAACCTGGTTGATCCTGCTTGTTCCTGTGTCCCCCCTTCCTCTGCTGACCATGACAATCATGGCTGCTGAGCCCTAATTACCATGGTCAGGTTACGTGCCTTGTCATCTGCAGCTCTCGTCTCTCCTCTGACAGTCTCTCCTCCCTCCCTGTCAGCATGAGATCGCTCTTCCTTACCGCCCCTCCCACCTCTATTCAGCTGCATAATGCAGCACATATTAATGTATGGCATGCAGATATGTTGCCATTAACGAAAGTGTAAGTGTTTGTTAGAAATGAAAAGGCTAAATGCCATTTCTGACACCGCAGCTGTGTAGTCACGTGATCCCCGTGCTGGCCGGCCTTGATCGTCGGAGAGAAGCTGGAGGGGCAAAGATTCCCCTCTGCTGGCCGGCTGACATCACAAGGGAATCTCTGCCCCTTCTGCTTCTCTCCATAGATCGAGGCCGGCCAGCACAGGGGGATTCCGTGACCGCACAGCTGCGGTGTCAGAAACAACAAATGCACATGTCAGGAATTTTTCTCTTTTAGATTTCCTCAATTACTCATAATATAAAAATAGAGGCCATCAGGTTTGCGATTATGGCTTTTTTTCAGGGTAGTACTGTGGCTCAGGGGCTTCTTCTGCTGACTTGTATCATTGATGTTTTGGCATCTGTCCAGAGAAGTGTTTGCTTAGAGCAGGGTTTCTCAACCAGGGTTCCTTGGAACCTTAAGCAGCCCATAGACTGTGCAAATTTCATTCCTGTAACCATGATTCCCCCATCAACTCAATATTGACAGGGGAATCCCACTTGCCGAGCAATTGTCTTCTCCCGGCAGGGGGCACGGGGGAAGCCGTCTCCGATGGGAGAAGACAGTGATTATCGCTAGCGGCTTTAGAAGCCGGTTGTGATAATCAGAAGCGAATCCGGCAGGCTGGTTGTACCCAAGTTGATCAATTAATGAACTTGGTATATTCAGCCTGCCCATTAATGGCTCAAAAGAACCAGCCGAGATTCGAACCATGTATGGCCGGCCTTAGGGTTCCTGAAGAGGTTGCTTGGGGTTCCGTGAGCAATGAGAAATTTCTGCCTCTTAGATAAGTTCTCACTAACACCATTGATCTTTTTAGCTATCTGTAAGGGGGTACTTCTTCCCAATTACCACAGGTGTGAGGAGCATTCTTCCCACTGATCATCACACTCATGTATCGTGAGTTGTAAATATAGTATTTTTTAGCAGTGGTTCCCAGAAACTGAAAAGTTAATTCATGTGTTCCTCTCGGTTGAAAAGGTTGAGAAAGGCTGGCTTACAGTACATACATTATTTATTTTTTCTGTGACTTTCTAGGTGTTCTGTGCAGATAATAAACTACCACTTAGCTAAAAAAAAAAGAAAAATCTTTACTAGAGCAGGACTAACATGGAAATATACATTTTGTACCACATTTTTCCAGATAACATCTATAAATTTTGACGGCCAAAAACTCTCCAAAATCACAAACTTAGAAAAGCTTGAAAATATACGCTGGGCATCTTTCAGCAACAATTATCTGACCAAAGCTGGAGGCCTGGAAAAATGTACCAAGTTAGAGGAGCTTTGTCTTGATGGAAACAGCATTACAAAACTGGAAGGTATATTCTGTATCTTAATATTCTGTTCGCTAGGTGGTGCTCTACCATTTTGCTGAGTGGAGATAAAATTCAGCATGGCCATTCAGCTATTACATAAAACCAATCAAGTAAATTAAAAACATCAGCTAATAACAATAATACAAATACTATTCTTGAGAAAAGTTCCTAGAAAAATGAATTTACTTTAACTCCTTCAGAGCTTCTTTTGCACTTCAATTTCTATAGGAAGCAAACAAATGGTGACTGATTTCTATAGGGTGAAAAGCAGTTCTGAAAGCAAGTAACTACTCATGTTCTTTGTTCATTTGCATAAGTTGGCAAGGGTAAAACTGCTTTAGTCTGGCTCATCATTGATTATGGTCATTCAGAGACCTTCTTCGCTCTAGATAATGAAAACTTGAACAGCCATTAAGCAGCAATAACAGTGCAATAATATATATAACTTTTATTGTAGTTTGATGTGACCTTGAAGAATTAATTAATGCAAGTGGCTTTTGTAGTTCTATAATAGCATATGTTGGGGGGAGAGAAGAGGTTTAAGTGCCAGTTCACACATGCAAATTCAGACGTGATCCGAAAAGCATAGAATTGCATGTCTTCTAAAAAAGCATTATTTTCAGTAAAGGCTGTTCGCATATATGTAGTGTGAATTTGATCCAGTTCAAAAAAGGGTCCTGTGCGAGTTTAGTGTGGGTTTGGTGCAAATTTTATCTCCAGCTATTCCCAATCCCCTCAGAATTGCATTAGAATTGCACCTGTCACAAGAGAAATAGCACTGTGAAATCGCATCAGATTTGCAGCGCATCAGGGTGAACCGAGACTATAGATGTAAAAAGTGGCAGAGCCAATCAAGTTGGGTTCTAGTCTGTGGAGAATGATGACAAACTTTCTATGGTGCACTATTCATGATATACCTGTATCTTGCTACACCTTCTTTTTGATAACAGTTGGTATTAAATTGTACCGGCTGTAGCAATTTTGTGTAATTATCTGTTCACTTGTACTGTGGAGCAAAGATACAATAAGGCCTGTTTCACATGGGATTCAGCTTGTATAAGAGCAGTGTGAACAGCAAGCTTTTCTGAAACGTATACACAGCTCTTAGTGGGAGCACTGATTGTCACTTTAAACAAGCTGCTAGCAGGCTTCAAGTAGTGCTGAAGCCTTCTAGCAGCACTTCCATTGTGATTTGTGTTCATTTACAAACTGGAGCTGAATGGTACTTTAAAAGCTTCAACAAGGTTTGCTGAAAGCTCTGCAGATGCTTTGCTAAAATGATTGTAAATGCATTTTTTTCTTTGTTGAAATAACACACAGGTTTATACTTACCTGCTGTGTGGAATTGCATTTACAATTGACCCCGAACCCCCTCTTCTTGGGCTCACTGCCAGCGCTCCTGGCTCCTCCTCTCTGGTAAGTGCTCCCATAGAAAGCCACTTTCTATGAGGGGACTCATGTGGGCTTGCTGTCTACATCTATAGACACAGACAACGGGACTGAGGGGAGAGGAGAGCTGCAGACGGACAAAGCGCAGGGTCGAATGAGGGGTCAGGTAAGTAAAAGGGGGTAAGGGGGTGATACTAGTATAGAGAGGTCTTGCGAGCCACAGATGGGTTAATGCCTCTAAAACAAATTCCTGCTGAAGGCAAGCTGCAAACACTCAATCACGTTTCATATCCGTGTGTATAGCAAAGATTTGTAAATAGTTGTGTCTGCGCTAGAAAATTAATAATATTTATGAACTTTATGAATTTTGCATTTCACTTTATTGAAAGAGTGAATACTCTCTTGATATTTATATCAGCACTTAGATTGTGCATATGCATGTTGCACTTTAATTATTTATTTATTTATCACAGATTGATAGCACTTAATATCGTTAAGATATAGTTTATTGATATATGTTTGTTTCTCTCTTTATATAATATATATTTTTTTTTAATAGTGATATTTGCACAATTGGTTTTGGTTTTGTTTTACTATTATTAATTTTCTAGCGCAGACACAACTTTTTACAAGGGGGTGATACTGATGCCTAAACATTTTTTTACCTCTATGCAAGAAATGCATTGAGGTAAAAACTGTTTAGAGTAGACTTTATAACCACCAATCGTGTGTGATAAGACCAAGCCAAAGTTCTGGAAGCTGGC
This sequence comes from Aquarana catesbeiana, assembly GCF_042186555.1. NCBI lineage: Eukaryota > Metazoa > Chordata > Amphibia > Anura > Ranidae > Aquarana > Aquarana catesbeiana. Next base: position 66,216,824 of record NC_133336.1, on the reverse strand, counting down.
ATGTAGGCAGGCACAGATGTTGTTGGCTTACCCAAGACCTTCCACTACTGCTCATTGCTGCTGCATCCCGTGAGTGTTCCTGGTCAGGTGCCCTCCCGCTGGGCTTGTTGTGTGTTGCTGAACTTCAATTTCAATACAGTTCTGTTGTCTGCAACTGGACTCTGAGCACCTACCCACAGGCAGGTTTCCTATAGTTGCAATACTGCCAAAGTTCAGTCCAAAAGCCTTGATCTTGCCAGTTTTTTAGAATGTACTCACTAAAAGAAGGAGTCTCATGAACATTGAAAAATGACATGCTGATCTACACATTTATGTTTAAATACTTTGCTTTGCTTCTCCAAAGAAACATAATGCATTGTGCAGAAAAACCCTTATTTTCTTTCATCACCCTTGCCTGGCTTCTTCTGTCAGACGAGCATGCTGTAAAACTAGTATCCGACCAACTCCCAATCAACATTCTCAGCCAATGGCAGAGAGCGCTGATCGGAGGGTTCTGACGGGGGGGGGAGCGTTCACCCGTCGGAGCATAGCAGCTCACCGGCTTTACTTTGTAACATGAACATCATATTGTTTTCCAGGCCTTTCAAATCTTGTCAAACTCAGACGTCTCAGTATAAATGACAATAAGCTTACAAGCATCGATAAGGAGGTTATTGATAACTTGTCTCATCTACACTTTCTCTCTGCTGAGAACAATAGCATCAGCTGTCTGGCAGGACTACAGAAAGCCTACCTATTAATAGAACTCTACCTGAGCAATAATCGGATCAGTAGCAACCAAGAGATCTACCACCTCAAGGTACGTCACTAATTGTCTATAGGTGTACAAAGTAAAAAAATATAGAAAGCTGTTGTTTTTTTTTTTTTTTTCAAATAACATTTTTTATTAAACATATAGATATACATATGCATTGAGCAATAGTGTTGCTTATAGTTAAGTGCAATAGGTAAACAGTCAACGCTGTAGACATTGAGCTTCTGATGATAATCATCCAGGTACATTAGTAGTATAATATCTTCCATACCATCTGAAGTTTTCAACCAGCAAATAACATTATTAAACTGAGAATGTATTAGCATTTTACAGAGAGAAGGAAAATAAAGTAGGAAAAGAGAAAAGAGGGATGGAAGGGGGAAGGGGAAGTGGGGGGGGGGTCTAGCCGCAGACCTAGGGCGGGTCCTCTCGCTTATGCCATTCCTCCCAGACCATGTCATGGGCCTCCATTCTGTTTTGTATCCTGGCTGTCATTTTCTCCATTAGCTCTATGTCCTTTATTCTGGTATAGAGGTCTGCTTGGGAGGGTGGAATCTGTTTCTTCCAATAGAGGGCTACCAGGCATCTCGCTGCTGTGAGAACATGACCTAGTAGTTTCCTAGAGTGTCGGGATATACGTAGCCCAGACACACCAAGAAGAAACAGTTTCGGGACTTTGGGGACCTGGACGCCCAGTAGGCGATTCAGCAATAATTGTGTTTCCGTCCAAAAGGGAGTTATTTTGGGACATGTCCAGTAAATGTGAAATAAGGTCCCCCTGTCCTTCATACACCGCCAGCATCTATCCGAGCTAGATGGGAAAATGGTGTGGAGGACATCAGGTGTCATATACCAGAAGAAAAGGACCTTGTATGCATTCTCTTTGTACAGAGTGCATAATGAGCTTTTAGCCGCCCGGGACCAAATCTTCTTCCAGGTAGCTTCCGAGATCTCCTCCCCTAGGAACTTCTCCCAGCGGGTCATGTACGAGTGCTTGCCATGGTCTGTAAAGTTATAGGAGTTCAGTATCTGATAAATATCAGATATTAGCCCGCATCTAGTTGAGCCCTCTAATATCAATCCCTCAAAGGGCGATGGGGCCGAGAACTGTAAGTTCGGGGCAATTGATTGAGCGTAGTGCCTGATCTGCAAGTATCCAAAGAACACTTGCCTTGGTAAATCAAATTTTCTCTGTAGCTCTGTAAAGGACAGTAATCTGCGCGTGCATGGGTGTACCAAATGGCCAAAGTGGAATAAATTCCTCATCGCCCATGGATAAGACATCTGATGAGTAAGGCCTACAGGCAGCTTGGGGTTGTAGAGGAACGATGTGAGGAGTGATCTTTCTGAGCATAGCTTATAGAGCCGTGATATTTTACGCCAGAGTGTACTAATGTGGAGCATGGGGCCCAAGAGTTGAGTGGACTCCACCTTCACCTCCGCATTCCACAGCATGCTATTTGGATGGACTGGGGCCATCCAAAGTTTTTCTATTTCTGTCCACTTATTATATGAGCGTTGGGTGAACCAAGAGGCCAGGGTTCGCAGTTGAGTGGCTTGGTAGTATTTAGTTAGGTCAGGGAATGATAGACCGCCGTCTGATCGTGCCGCTGTCATGACTGATTGTGGAATTCTATGTCTTTTGTAATTCCAAACAAATCGTATTAAATCCGCCTGGAGTTTTTTCAGCTCTGATAGGGGTATTGGGATGGGGAGAGTCTGGAATAAATACAGCAACTTTGGTAGGATGACCATCTTAACAGAGGCTATCCTCCCTAATAGGGAGATATGATGGGCCTTCCATTTCAGTAGAAGGTCCCTTATAATTTTAAAGAGAGGGGGGTAATTGGCTCGGTATAGGGTGGAATAAGAGGGAGTTAGCTGTACTCCCAGGTATTTCAGTGATGATGTCTGCCAATGATAGGGGAAGTAATGTTGTAGATGTTGTGTTTCCTGTGTTGGGATATTAATGGGTAGGGCTTCTGATTTAGTTGCATTTATCTTGTATCCTGATAGGGATCTGTATAGGTCAAGTTCGGCGTGTAGGTTAGGGAGTGATATTCTGGGTTGGGTTAGGGTGAGGATAATATCATCAGCAAACAAGGCTAGTTTGAATTCCCTGTCCCTCAGCGGTATGCCGTGAATGTTCGGGTTTTTGCGAATGGAAGCCGCCAGAGGCTCGACACACAACGCAAAAAGTAGCGGTGAGAGTGGGCACCCCTGGCGGGTCCCATTCGTGATTGGAAAGGCCCGTGATAGGGCGAAGGGAGTTTTTACTTGGGATGAGGGATTAGTGTACAGGTGTCTAATTGCTTGGAGAAATGGGCCCTGAAATCCCATGCAATTCAACGTGGCGAAGAGGAAGGACCAGCCGAGGCGGTCGAAAGCCTTTTCCGCGTCCAAGCCAAGGACTAACGCTTGCTGCTTATTCCTGTTCGCCACGTCTATTAGGTCAATAATTCGTCTCGTATTATCCCCCGCCTGACGTAGGGGGACGAATCCCACCTGATCCTTGTGTATTAGCGAGGGAAGTATCAGGTTTAGTCGCATTGAAAGGAGTTTAGTAAAAATTTTTAAATCAGAGTTTAGGAGTGCGATTGGCCTGTAGCTGGCACATACAGAAGGATCCTTGCCAGGCTTAGGAATCAACGTGAGGAACGACCTCTGCATATCAGTGGGAATGGAGGTTTTCTGAAAGAAGGCGTTAAACATCCTGCACATATATGGTAGTAGAATCGGGAGGAATGCCTTATAATACTCATAGGGAAGGCCATCTGGGCCAGGTGATTTATGAGAGGGCAGGGTTTTGATGGTGGCCGTCAGCTCTTCCTCTGTGATCGGTGCATTAAGTGACATTAGATCCGTCTTAAGTAATTTGGGGAGTCCACTGTCCTCTAAGTATTGTTTCATACGGTCTTTTATATCAGGTGGGGGCGGGTCTCGGGGAATTTCAGGGTTATTATATAGTGTTGTGTAAAATTCTCCGAAGGTCCGAGCTATGTCTTGGGGGTGTGACATGAGGGCTCCCTTTTTATCTTTAATTTGGTGGGGTGTGGACATGTGGGAGCGCTCCGAGAGTTTACGTGCCAGGATAGTGTGGGCCTTATTCCCCTTGTCATAATATGTTTGTCTTAATCGAGTAAGTGCCTTCTCTACCTGTCCTAACGCTAAATCTCGAAGGGTGTTTCTGAGGCAGATTACTTTTTTGAGAAGGTTTAGGGATGGTGTTACTTGCAGTCGGAGTTCTAGGGTCTTAAGGTCTCTTTCGGCTTGAATTTTAGATGCCATCGCGTTTTTCTTCATAGCCGAAGAAATCGCTATACACCGTCCCCGTAGGACTGCCTTGTGGGCTTCCCAGAGGGTGGTTAAGGAGACTTCGGGGGTGTTGTTTTCTAGGAAGTAATTCTGCAGGGTTGTCTCTAGTTCCGATCTGGACGAAATGTGTTGTAAGAGGAAGTTGTTTAGCTGCCAATTACTAGGTTTACGGGTTGGGGTACCTATTTCTAGTGACATAAGGACTGGGGCATGATCAGACCACGAGATGGGGAGGATCTGGGCGGTTTTGGTGGCGCGTAGGGTATTGTTATTAACGAAGATATAGTCTATGCGGGAATGCATGAGGTGGGGGGCAGAATAGAATGTGAATTGTTTATCCCCTGGGTGTAAGGCTCTCCATGCATCGAATAAAGCATGTCGCCTAGTCAGCTGACGAAACAACTTGGAATCGCGGGCGGCCCGAGCCTGATGGGCTGCAGGGTTAATTACGTGATGGTCCAAACCCACTGAGTGCACTAAGTTGAAGTCTCCGCCAACGATTAAGTAATCATTGGGTTGTCTAAACAGGCGGGCGAGGACCCTAGATAGGAAATGTATTTGATGGGTATTGGGTGCGTAGATATTACAGAAAGTTACCGCCTGTGTTTGCCACTGACCTCTTAGAATTATATAGTGTCCCCCCGGGTCGACGAGGGAGTCGGTGCATTTAAATGGAGAGCCTTTTTTAAACAGAATGGCAACACCCGCACGCTTACGAGGACTAAAGGCCTGATAAATCTGGGGGTACTGTTTGGATGCGAAGGCGAAAGCATTCCCTCTATTGAAGTGTGTCTCCTGCAGCATAGCTACATCTGCCCCAATCTGCCTGAGTTCCCTCAATGCGAGATGTCTTTTTTTGTTTGAGTTCAAGCCATGGACATTAAACGATAAGATCTTAGCCATGGTCGGTGGTATGTGCGTGCATCAGATTACTTAGCTTATCCAGTCGTGGACCTTCCAGGAAGTCCAAGGTGCGGCGGGGATCAGGCGTGAGAGGAAGCCGAGTGATTGCTCCAGACCTGCGGCGAGCCATAAAAGGAAAAAAAATAGGGGTGGGGGGGAGATAGAAGAAGTAGAATAAGTGGAGGGGAGAAAAGAAAAGGAGAAAAATAGTTAGTAGCAAATCATTTAGTAATAAACATTTTGTTGTTGTCTCGGGCAGTAGAGACCGCCCGGATTCTAAGAGGTTCCAGTAGGTCCCCTCGGCCGGGGCCCCCAACGAGGGCTCAGGCCGGGGGGGCATAGCGAACAAGCAAAATCAACTGTGTTCAAGTCCTCAAAACAGAGTGACAATAGGGAACTCTAGTGGGATTGACCTCCAGGGGGGGATCAGCGACCAAAAGTTCCACTGCTGAGCTGTCTCCAGCAAGAGGGGGGTGCCCTGTGTTGCTAATGAAATGACAGGTGGGGAGGGCCTAGGGGGGGTAGCTTATAATTGTATTGGGTGGGGCAGGAGAGGGGGGAGATATAGTCATCCTTTTTTAGGTTTTGTTTTGGTGGATCCGCTGGGGGAGTCCCGATCTCTGGGTCGCTTAGTTGGTGGGACCTTCTGCCACATCACTGGAGGAGGTGTGGGCAAATCCACTAAGTCCCAGTCAGGCAAGCGAGGTAGTGGGATTTCCATGGTGTCACAGAAATTTTCCAAGTCTTCTGGAAAGCGTAGCACTGCAGTTTTTCCCTGCCTTCGGGCAGTGAGGCTGAAGGGGAATCCCCAGCGGTAGGTGATGTCGTTTTCTTGGAGCAGGATGAGTAGGGGTTGGAGCAGTCTGCGTTTCTGTAACGTTATCCAGGAAAGGTCTGGAAATAGCTGGACCTGCGTGTTTTCAAAAAGAATCTTTTTTGTGGTGCGGGCTTTGCGCATGATGTCCTCTTTCAGGGGAAATGAGTGGACCCTGCATATGACATCTCGGGGTCTGGAGATGGGCCCTTTGGGGCGGAGGGCACGGTGGGCACGGTCCATCTCAATGGGTTTGTTTGGGGGGTCTCCCAGAAGGTTGTTAAACAGGAGTTGCAGAGTTTCGTGAAGATCTTCGGGACCCTCTGACTCAGGCAGACCCCGGACACGAATGTTGTTTCGACGTCCTCGGTTATCCAAGTCTTCGAGGTGACGTTGCATGTTCCTGAGCATTATATGATGGTCGGCCCCCTGTACTTGGGTGCGATGTACTGCCAGCTTGGTCTCCTGAATTTCCTCCTCCGCCATCTCCACCCTGTCAGATAGGTGTTTAAGGTTAGCATGTATCACTTGAATTTCTGCTCGGCATGCTGACTTGACTTCCTCGATAAGGAGTCTGAAGTCCTCCTTAGTGGGAATAGCCTGGAGACAGTCCTGCCATGAGGTGGGGTGCTGGAGGTGGTGAACGTGTTCCATATGGCGTTGTGGGCTATGTGGTGGGGATGGTTCCCTTGCGACTTGGGAGGATGCTGATCCCCTGGGGTCCCAGTGTTGTGGTTGAGGGACCGTCCTGTCCCCCCATGTGAGCCTCTGTGAGTGAGAGGGGAGACCCCCATCTCTAACCTCCATAGGGATCAGGGACGGCGAGCTTGTTACCTGGGCATATGATTTCGTCTGATTTGTTCCTTGCTCTGTGGACCTGGAGGCATTATGGCGGGTCTGTCTCTGTGGCTGAGGGGAGACCGGAGGGGGGCCGAAGCATGGTTGGAGGGTGTCACCGTCAAAGTTCAGTTCTGATAACTGACCAATGTCCCCTGTATTCCCTGGCCCTGGCAGTGGGGGAAAGTCACTGGGTTGCAGGGATGGTGTGGGGGTCGCCGTTCCTCCCAGGGACAGGGATGGATCAGACATGGTGCGCAGCAGCTGCGGGAAGGCCTGTGAACACTGCGTGTAGGAGTTAGTGAAGAGGCCTAGTGAGGGGTCCTGTGGCGGGCCGGGATGCTTCCCTTGTGCTGGGAGTGAAGGGGGTGAACTCACCGCAGTTGATCCCCTGTCTCCCGTTCCAGGTCCGCTGTGCTCTGGAGTAGTGGAGGGGATGCCGAGCTCCGCCGCGGTGACTGCCTCGTGGATGAGGCAGGAGCCGTCGGCGCCATCTTGTCCCTGCCGTCCTCGGACATAGAGGGATGTTTAAAGTACCCGTGGAGGGTTGTTGTGGAGCCGGACGGCGGTTGGGATGATCCCCTGGGTTTGGAGGATCTGGTTCTCCTGCTGCCTCCCATAAAATGTAGCTGAAAATCCCCCTTTCAGGCCTTAATGCTGCGGGCTGGTGGAGAGCTGAAGGCTCAGGCGTCCATGCAGGGCAACTTCCGGTCCCGCCCCCGAAAGCTGTTGTTTTTATAAGTGCTCACAGTTATTATTTACAGTAGAACTTGTCTAATTTGGTCTTCTGATTTAAAGTGATAATAAACACAGTTTTTTTCTTTTTTTAAATAGCAAACATGTTATACTTGCCTGCTTTGTGCGGTGGTTTTGCACAGAACTGCCCTGATCCTCTTCTCGGGTCTCTCCAACGTCGCTTCTGGACCCTCCTTCCTGCAAAGTGCCTCCATAGCAAGCAGCTTGCTATGGGGCATCCGACCAGGCTCACTCCTGAGCTGCTGCTCTGTGTGTCCATTCACACATGAAGCGCGGCTCAGCCCTGCCCTCATTTGGTAACAAGGAGGTCATTTATGTTATAGTGGCTAGGAACATGGCATGGACAAGGGAGGAAATGGTATTTAAACTAAACACTCTGTATGTATGACTCTTTAGTCATATGGGCTGCCTTGATAGGGGAACAAAGAGTAGGTGAATGGCTTGCCTGGTCCGTGATACCGTAGCGTGCGTAGCAAAAGGTGGCAACAACAATCCATAGGATCTTATGTTGCAGCAGGCAAGGAGACAGCCCCTGCATATGGCAGGATCAACCAGGTATTTATTACTCTACATGAAATGAATGAACTAATGCTTATGGCAGAATGTATACAATGCAATGTAGCATGTAAACACATTTTTAAATGTTTTGGGTTTAACCACTTACGGACCGCCCGCCGTAGTTATACGTCGGCACTTTGAAGAGGGATATTGTTGTTATGGTAGCAGTTAGCCACCATAAACCCAGATCCTCTTCTTCAGTGGGTGGTCCTCTTTCAGATAAAAGTGGTGACTGTGGCCGGATTGGGGCCCTCCGCCGAGCTCCGTGCTCTCCGCCGCTTACCGGAGCCGCCGGCAGCGGCGGAAGCGATCACGTCCTCTCCCATCTGTGGTGTGGAGCTGAGTGAGGGGAAGATGGCCCCCACCCGTCTCCATACCATTGCAGGGCGGAAGCAACGTCAAAGCGTTGCCCATAGCTCTTCAAAAGAAATTTTTTTTTTTTTTTCAAACGACATTTATTTTATTTATTTTTTATTTTTTTATTGCATTTTAGTGTCAATATGAGATCTGAGGCCTTTTTGACCCCAGATCTCATATTTAAGAGGTCCTGTCATTCATGCTTTTTTCTATTACAAGGGATGTTTACATTCCTTGTAATAGGAATAAAAGTGTCACAATTTTTTTTTTTTTTCATTTCTAAAAACAGTGTAAAAATAAGAAATGAAAGGTAAAATAAATAAGAAAAAAAAGCTTGAGCTCGCGTGCAGAAGCGAACGCATACGTGAGCAGCGCCCTCTTATGAAAACTGTGTTCAAACCACACGTGAGGTATCAATATTTCCAGCAATAGACTTCCTCTGTAACTCAAGACATGCAACCTGTAGATTTTTTTAAGCATCGCCTATGGAGATTTTTAAGGGTAAAAGTTTGTCACCATTCCACGAGCAGGTGCAATTTTGAAGCGTGACTTGTTGGGTATCAATTTACTCAGCGTAACATTATTTTACAATATACAAAAAAATTGGGCTAACTTTACTGTTGTCTTATTTTTTATTTAAAAAAAGTGTATTTTTTCCCAAAAAAGTGCGATTGTAAGACTGCTGCGCAAATACGGCGTGACAGAGTATTGCAATGACTGCCATTTTATTCTCTAGGGTGTTAGAAAAAAATGATATAATGTTTGGGGGTTCTAAGCAATTTTCTAGCAAAAAAAAATTTTTTTAACTTGTAAACACCAAATCTCAAAACGAGGTTCGGGGCTGAAGTGGTTAATGACACTTTAAATGTGTGTCTTTTGTCAATAGTCAGGACTGCAGGGAAACAGGATTGATTTGAAGACTAATAGGATTTTTCCTACAGCTTACCTGTAAAATCCTTTTCTTGGAGTACATCATGGGACACGGAGCAGCTATAGTAATTACTATCTGGGTTATACGCCATCTATAGGTGAATGGACGCTGGCACACCAAAAAGACAGGAAGTCCCCTTCTATATAACCCCTCCCATTCAGGAAGTACCTCAGTTTTGTAGCAAGCAATTCCCAAAAGAGGGGAGGGACCTCTCTGTCCCGTGATGTACTCCAAGAAAAGGAATTTACAGGTAAGCTGTAGGAAAAATCCTATTTTCTTTATTGTACATCACGTGACACAGAGCATCTATAGTAATTACTATCTGGGATGCCCCAAAGCAATGCCCCTGAGGGGAGTGAGACACCATCATAGAAACTGCCATCCAAGAAGGACCTACTCTGCTACAGTGGAACCTTGGATTATGAGCATAATCCGTTCCAGGAGAATGCTTGTAAACCAAAGCACTCACATATCAAAGCGAGTTTCCCCATAGAAGTCAATGGAAACGAAGATAATTCGTTCCACATTGCATGCAATACCACATGTGGCCAGAGGTCGGGGGGACGCCGGAGAGACTCGAAAATACTCGGAAACCGCACGGATGCACTCAGAAACCCTGGGAAAGGCTTGGAAACACTGGGGAATGGAGTGTTTCCGAATATTTCTGAACAGCTCGGAGTATCACCAGCGCCCTCGCACCTGTGGCCAAATGCAGTACTGCACACTGCAGAGGCTTGAATCCTGCTCATTTTGCGAGACAACACATTCGTAAACCGAGTCAGGTTTTTAAAAAAATAATAGCTTGTATTGCAAAACTCTCGTTATCCGCGTTACTTGCAATCCAAGGTTCCACTGTATTTGTAATATGCTGAGGCCAAAGGCAGTATTTTCTACTTGATTGACATCGACCTGGTTAAAACCCTGTAGATGTATAAACAAAAGACCAAATAGTGGTCTTGTACACCTGGGCCACTGACACCCGATGATGGATGACCCAAGATACTCCCACACCTGGTAGAGAATCTCTCGCCAGAAAAAAAATAGTTTTTTGCCATTTAAACCATAGGCATCATTGATAAACTGGCAGATCCACTGCTAAATATTCAACCTGGATGCTGCCTGCCCTTCCTGGGCTCTTCTGGCAGCACAAACCAGGATTCTTGACTTGTGCCAACAACTCAAGTAGACCCTAAGGGGTTGAATTACTAAAGGGAAAAAGACTGTGCACTTTGCAAAGTGCAGTTGCCCTCTGCAAGAGCAGTTGCTCCAGAGCTTAGTAAATGAGCAGAAGCTCTGCTGACTTCCATCATCCAATCATGTGCAAGCAAAAATGCTGTTTTGTTTATTTTCCTTGCACAGGATTGGGTACTCTTTGCAAAGTCAATCCTTACCTCATTTACTAAGCTCTGGAGCAATTGCGCTTGCAGAGGGCAATTGCCCTCTGCAAAGTGCACAGTCTATTTGCCTTTAGTAAATCAACCCCTAAGTGTTTGAACTACCTCTAGAGTGGGTAGCGATCTTTCTCCTGCCGACTGTGGATTGGGAGAAAAATAAAAGGCAAGACACTGTCCTGATTCAAGTGAAAACTAGAAACCACTTTAGGCAATAAAAATGGATGAGGACGCAACATCACCTTATGATGCGAGACCAAGAATGGCTCCTTGCATGAAAGAGCCGCCAACTCTGACACTCCACTTCGTGAAGTGATAGCAACAAAACAAGCCACCTTCTGATATAAAAGAACCAACAGAATCCCCCGATTGGTTCAAAAAGTGACCTCTACAAGGACAGTCACGATCAATTCAAGTCCCAAGGACACAAGAATGGCCTGCCAGGCGGGACTGTCCAAGTTACATGCTGTATGAGGTATAAAACAAGGAGTGAGAAACAACGGCCCCTGAAAAAAAATGGATAGGGACAAATGCTGACCCTTAACAGTACTTAAAGCCAAACTCCTTTCCTCTACCGATTGGAGAAAGAAAAAGAAAATCCCCCATGTTTCTGCGGGTGCCACTTTATGGCTTCCCCCCCAGGCAAAAAAATATTTTCAATTCCTGCAGGGGGCTCAACAGTCCTGAGATACAGGACTCAAGACCATCAGGTCCCGCTGGACTGGGAGTGTCCAAGGAGCAACCCCCGCAAGACTCGCTATGTACCAAGCCCCCCTGGGCTAATTCAGCCAACACTAATATCAGTGTTACCACCTCACGGATTCTTCGCAAAAGATGTGGCAGAATCTGAAATGGGGGGAAAAAAAACATCAAATAAGGGAGAACCAGACCTTAAGGTGTTACCAGTACATGTACCCCTATTGGCTGTGGGACTCTTGTCCTGGACACACCTGTTCCAAACCTTTGTAGAGCTTGGAATTAGTAGATTCCCCTGCAGAGTTCCCCTTGCCACTATCCCACACCTGGAATATGTATTGGCGATAGAGACAGCACTTGTATTGTACCAGACAGAATGTGGTACACCTCCCTGAGTCTTATGACCTCTGGTGCCGCCCTGGTGGTTGATATATATGTGCCTGCAGAGGCATTTCCAGATTGAACCTACAACAGGTTTGTCCTATAATCCAGAGCAAGTCATACTGGCCAAAAATTCCAAGCTATTGGACAGTATTCTCTCCTGTGGAGACCAAGCCCACTGAACTGTAGCCAGCCTCAAGTCAACTTGGAGAGACTGGCATCAGTGGTTATTATTTTCCAAATTCCTGAAAAGGAAGAATATCAAGCACCGATTTTTGCTCTGCAACACCACGGAAACAGGGCCTTCCGGCAATGCAATGCCTGGATCTTCAAGTTCCATGCAGAGAATGAACCTCTACCAGGACCTGGAATAGGGCTGTATGTAGGGAACGTGCTTTGACCTAAACACAGCTTCCTCCTGTAGGAATATATCAAAGGAACCCCTGGAATCGACTGCTTCCTGAGCAAAGATTATTGAGGTAAAGAGTATTGAGGTGTCTTCAGCAAGCTCTGCACTGGGGCTGGACGCTTTGTGAAAGAGAAATCTTTGAGCCTGGAAAAAACCCGCCACAAGAAGATGTGTGTTTACAGATTATTATGGACCCCAAAATCTACCTCTTGCAGAGATCATCACTGAACAGTCTAGCCTCTCTGAAACAGAAGGATGTTCAGTGGCTTGAGATCTTAAGATAGACCTCATGTCTCTATTTGGCTTTGGAATTGCTACCATTGAATTGTCTCACAATAATGAGCCCATAACTCTGCAAGGCAAAAGACTGACGACTCTGTGACAGACCCAGACAGTCCTAAGAGGTGCACTTAACCTACCAGGTTTCTGCCGGCTAAAGATGGAACAAACCACCTCAGAGACTGCCCTAAGATTTTCTGGCCTGAGATACTCTCAAAACACAGCAGCCTCAGATGCCTTCCTCACCCAGGTGGGGAAAGATTACAGCATCTGGTATCCCTGGGCAGTCTCCCATCTATATACTAACCAGGCTTGATCCTGATTAGGCTTCGATCAACCAAGATCAGGTATGATCAAGGTGATGCGGCCACAGTCTGACAAAAAATGAATGTGACAGGAAACACTGCAATGCAAAACACCACAGTGGCTCAGATGCACCCGACACCACTGTCCATCGAGAGATGTGGACACCTCCAAATCCCTGAACCTAAAAGCGGTGCCCCTGCTTCCCCTGGTTGCCTCTCTTTTCTGAAATCATTTAACTGATATAACAGGTAAATAACGCAGCAACTATATTAGCCAACCTAATATACAGTCCTCCAAGGACGCAGGCCTAAAACAAGGTTGGTTTACCTCTATGCAAACCCTTGGGTATGCAAGTAACTAGGTATGCAAACATGCAGGTATATAAGTATTCTTGCCATTCGTGCATTTATGTATGCAGTACAAGGCCAATAAGCACACACGCATGTAGCCCCAGGCAAATAAGCCCATATGCATGTAGTCATATGCAAATAAGCACATATGTATGTAGTCCCAGTAAAACAAGTACATATGTATACAGCTTAATGTAAATAAACATATGTATTGTCAGGGCTGGGCTCAGCCCTTCCCTCTCTGAGCTGGCCATTTAGCTGTCGGCTAATTGCCAGCTCCTATCTCTCCACAGTTACTCAGCTGTTGATGATATCCTGCTCATCAGTCCTGCCTACTTAAGCCGTCCAGTCCAGAGGATCTCTGCCTTCGCCTTGGTCAACATGACAGAAATTCTTCTGCGATCCTTTTCAAGACTTGCTTTGCTGACATCCCTTATGGCTCCAGATCCTGCTTACTGTTCCACTACATTGATCCCTGACTTCTGGCTTGGCTGACTATCCGTTCCGGTTACTGAACTTTGGCTATGTTTTGACTACGTTTGTTCTTTTTACTTTTATTAGTAGCCTCCCTGGCGGTTTTCCCAAGTGTGGCTCGGGGTTAAAATTCAGCACCATTAGCGGTAACCCCGAGCCACACTCGGGATTACATTGCAGGATCCTGGAGCGGTATACTTACCTTGTCCCCGGGATCCTGCGATGTCCCCCGCAGTGTCCGTGGGCTCCGTCCTCCTCCGAAGCCTCTCTGTGCCAGGCTCCGTTCCCTGCGAGCGTCACGACGCACGGGGGCGGAGCCTGGCGGCAAATTCAAAAAATATAAAAATCATAACACATTCAGTACTGTAATCTTACAGATTAGAGTACTGTATGAAATTATTTCACATCCCTTTTGTCCCCAGTGCTTTGGCCCATGCCCTGCATGCAGTTTTTTATTACATATACTGTTCTTTCTGCCTGGAAACTGGAGATTGTCCATAGCAACCAAAAAGTGTCCCTTTACGTCAAAAGTGGCTTTAGACCAGCTAGAAAACAGCGATAGTAAATTAGAACACTTGCAGAATTGAGCGATAGTGAATCGTGGGGAAATTTATTTTATTTATTTATTTATTTTAATTATTTATTTTTATTTATTATATTAAAATTTATGTTTTTGTGTTTCAAACTTTATCATACCCGGGATATCTACTAGACTCTTGTTTGGACAGATTTAAGTGTGTTATTGTTAAGAATTACAGACCTACAATATAAAACGACAAATTTCCATGCAAAATAATTGTACCGCTTTTAGCACCTAAAATCCGAAATAATCATACCGCCAGGGAGGTTAAACAAGTGTGATTTAACTGTACTTCTGTCTCGGCCTGATTTCATGGTTTCTGACACGTATGCAGTACAAATGAAAACATGCCAGCATGTGTTTAAGCAATATGCATCTATGGAAGCATGCGTTTATGGAAGCATGTGCTTATGCAACTATGCATTTAGGCAAAATATGAAAGCGTGCGCTGTAAACACGCATTCATGTGCCCATGGAAACAAGCATTTATGCAATAAGCAAGCATGCGTTTCTGAAAAGTTTTTATGCAATATTACACAACGCGTATTTATGCAGACATGTATAAACATGCATCTTTCTGCAACCATGTATTTTTTTGCAACCCTGTATCCTTATGCAGCCATGTATCTTTATGCGATCATGAATAATCATGCATATTTAAGCAAACATGTATAAACATGCATCTTTATGCAACCATGTATCTTTATGCGGTCATGTATCCTTATGCAACCATGCATCCTTATGCGATCATGTCTAACCATGTATATTTAAGCAAACATGTATAAACATGCATCTTTATGCAACCTTGTATCTTTATGGGATCAAGTATCTTTATGCGACCATGTAAAACCATGTATCTATACAAACATGTCTAAACATGCATCTTTATGCGACCATGTATAACCATGTATATTTAAGCAAACATGTATAAACATGTATCTTTATGCAATCATGTATAATCATGTATATTTATACAAACATGTCAAAACATGCATCTTTATGCAACCATGTATATCCATGTATATTTATGCAAACATGAATAAACATGCATCCTTATGCAGCCATGCATCCTTGTGCAACCATGATCATGTATCTTTATGCAAACATGTATAACCATGTATATTTATGCAAATATGTAAAAACATGTACCTTCAGCAACCGTGCGTTCCAACAACCGTGCGTTTCAGCTAGTTTGCAAGCAAGCACCTGCTTAACTGCAGTTGGCCCCATACTAGTCTTGCAGGATTTAGCAAGCACATATGCACTATACCGGAGATACAACTCCTTAAAATGCACCCATGCTCATGTTTTTTCCAAACGTGTATATTTAAACATGCATTTAAGCAATAAGTTTGCAAGCATGTATACTACGCTGCACCTGCCTACAGAGCAGTCAACAACACTTTAAAGTGAATTGCTAACCATCCAGGGGTGTATCAACTTACAGTTGTACAGTCCCCCGGATAAGCAGTAAATATGCAGCATATAATCATGACTTGTCTGTCACACAGTTCTCCCATAGTAAGTACTCACACTTTGTTAGTATCCATGGGCTGCTGTTATGTCTCCAGAGGTCTACTGAACCTGTTGCCACATGGCATGGCCGCCCTTCCTGCCTATATAAAAATAGGCCATACTGAGCGAGCCTTCACCCTCTAGTGGCTGGAGGAGAAACAGCAAGCCCACATGAGTAAGAAGTACATAGCATGATTAAACAGCACACTGCTCCCAGTGGCCACCGGGAGAACAGTCAGTTTTTTTTTTTAAAAAAAAAGAAACTGAAAACAAATGCAGACTACCATTCCTGCTGCAGGACTCTGAACATAACAGGAGTCCAATCTTCACCCATCACGGCGAGCTTTGTCATAAAAGACCTTCAGAGACTGGGTCCCCCCTTAAACTGGGGTCCACTCCCCTGGACCTTTATAGCACCCTGCAGGAAAGCACCTTGGTCAGAACAAACACTGCACAGGATTCCATTACGCAGGGTCCAGCGCCGTAAGACTGCATTACAGGCAAACCTCAGGGAATCTTCTCTCCTTCCAATGAGACTCGGGTACCATCCATTTTGGCTGACAGCTTTTTCGAATGGATCTGATTGAAGTCCATGATTCTTAATAGAACCGTCCAGACCTCCAAGTATGCTCCAAGAGCACATGTATCGCATCAGTGACCACCACCTTGCAGACACTGGCAAAAAACTGAGGTACTTCCTGAATGGGAGGGGTTATATAGAGGGGGACTTCCTGTCTTTTTGGTGTGCCAGTGTCCGTTCACCTATAGGTGGTGGCGTATAACTCGGATAGTAATTACTATAGCTGCTCTGTATTCAGTGATGTACGATAAAGAAAAAGGTACTGGCATATTAGCATTGATGTTACCCTGGATATTTTTAGGCCAGAAAAGCCAATAGTAGCCTACATATTTCTTAGTACGAAAATAGCTTATACTGTCTAAAAGTACTTTAAATGTCAGCACCACCCAGTGGTGCCCTGAAGTCTGTCTACTTCTGTGTAGTGAAACTGAGACACACTGGGGGTTATTTACTAAAACTGGTAATTGCAAAATCTGGTGCAGCTCTGCATAGAAACCAATCGGCTTCCAGGTTTTATTGTCAAAGCTTAATTGAACAAGCTGAATTTGGAAGCTGATTGGCTACCATGCACAGCTGCAACAGATTCTGAGTGCTCCAGTTTTTGTAAATCTCCCCCACTCTTCCACCACGAAACAACATCTATGTCGTGAATGGCCTATTGGTAGGCCACAGTTCTTTCCTGGTGTTTGGAACTTTGGTTATGCAAATAGTGACTTTGTACACCTGGTTGTTTGTATATATGGATTAGTAGTGTTTCTAGCAGTGCTGGATGAAAATAAGCTGGAACCAGACTTTGGGGACATGGCATTTTTGCATTTTCAGTGTTTTATTACCATCCCTATGTTCCTGAATCTCTTTATCTTAATTGACATGACTATACTCTTTATCGCTATTTGTAATAATTAACCATGATTTAGCCCCTGCACGGGCGATTCCTATTCCTACTTGAATTTTTATGCTCATTTTCAAAACAATAAACATATTGAAACAGAAAATAAGCTTGAACCAAATATATCTGCATGGCAGTTATTTGCTAGCGCTATTACTTGGTATTTACGGTATTTACGGTTCTCCAAAAACATAATAGATGACATTGATCTCATTGTATTTATTATACAGGATATAGCAATGTCTCTCTGAAAAATGGGGTCTATTTTTTTCAACAGGGTTTAAACAATCTTGTGATTCTGGACTTGTGTGGTAATCCAATCTCCCTGAAAAATGACAACTATCGATTGTTTATTATTTTCCATCTTTCATCGCTAAAAGCTCTGGATGGATCTGCTGTGGTAAGTGACAGTAAACAGCAAAAAACAAGTAAACTATGTAAAAATGCTGCATGCTTTGTGTTTCCTGTATAATACAACACATATTTATTATTTCTATTAGCAAAAGTTCATTTGTATTAGTAAATACAATTTTGTGTCCTGTTGGTCTCGCTATGTTGGAGTGTTACTTTTTTAATAACATTGCAGGAGCCATAGAAATCAGAATTCAGTTTTCAATGTATTCTGAAAATCTGATTGGTTGCAATGGATTATTGCACTTAACATTTGAATATTTGTCAGTGCATTGTCCTCTCCTTATATCATGCTGTTCTCCCCTTTTGGTCTAGGAACACCTACGCATTCCCCAGGAACCACTTAACTTTGTAGCCAGCATAGGATGATCTTTTTAGTATTCAAGCCTGCTCACTTTGCTTCCCCCTTAGCCTACAATGGAGATAAAAGAGAAGACAATTTAGGCTCATAGATTACACTGGAAAATCTCTGCCACATAAGTGATTCAATCCAAAGCTTTAAATAGGAAAAATAGAGAGGTTGACGCTTCCCAGCAGTGGCCCAGACAGCAATTATAAATGCAAAGAAGTTTTGACCCCTCCCTTTAAAACAAAAAAAGTTTTACATTTAGACAAGCTTTCCGATCTTCTAATCATTTCTCCAATATTTACAATATTGTTTTCTTACCTTTTTGAAGGATCAGCTTGAGAGTGAAAATGCAAAGGATGTTTTTGGTGGAAGACTCAGTTCAGATATGATTGTTGAAAAGCTTGGACATCAAAACTTTACAGAACTGCAAGAGCTAAACTGGAGGTCTTCCTCAATTAGGTAACATTACATTGCTTGCATCTCTGGTGTTCTTAAAGTATCCATTTTTTTCAAAATCATTTTGCAAATAAACATTTAATGCAGTGACATGGGATTTCCAGAGCACTATGGGCTTTCTCAGAAAGAGTTCTTTCAGACTGTGACTGTCTCATTGAAAGCTTGAAGGGACAGAGCTAAGCAGCCATCCGGGAAAGGGGGGATAAGGTACTGATTGGACCAATTTACTTATGTGTGCAGAGCAAAAAAAACCTGAAAAAAATGAAAAGAAGACCGTATCTCATTCTTGTTGGTGGAAATGAAAATACAAAATATTTGTATGCAAAAAATTAAACAAAGATAAATAATGTATTTTACTGTCTTGTATAAAATAAAAAAAGCAAATATATACAAAGTTACTACACATTGCCTTGAATTATCCAAATTGTTTATGCTGATCCACCAGAAACATGATGCTTAGCTTAACCTCCCTGGCGGTTTTCCCGAGTGTGGCTCGGGGTTAAAATTCAGTACCATTAGCGGTAACCCCGAGCCACACTCGGGATCGCATTGCAGGATCCTGGGGCGGCGTTACTTACCTTGTCCCCGGGATCCTGCGATGTCCCCCGCAGTGTCCGAGGGCTCCGTCCTCCTCCGAAGCCTCTCCGTGCCAGGCTCCGTTCCCTGCGAGCGGCGCGACGCACGGGGGCGGAGCCTGGCGGCAAATTCAAAAAACTGTCAAAATCATAACACATACAGTACTGTAATCTTACAGATTACAGTACTGTATGAAATGATTTCACATCCCTTTTGTCCCCAGTGCTCTGGCCCATGCCCTGCATGCAGTTTTACATGATATACACTGTTCTTTCTGCCTGGAAACTGGAGATTGTCCATAGCAACCAAAAAGTGTCCCTTTACGTCAAAAGTGACTTTAGACCAGCTAGAAAACAGCGATAGTAAATTAGAACACTTGCAGAATTGAGCGATAGTGAATTGTGGGGAAATTTATTTTATTACTATTTTTTTAAATTTTTTTTAATTATTTATTTTTATTTATTATATTATAATTTATGTTTTTGTGTTTCAAACTTTATCATACCCGGGATATCTACTAGACTCTGGTTTGGACAGATTTAAGTGTGTTATTGTTAAGATTTACAGACCTACAATATAAAACGCCAAATTTCCATGAAAAATAATTGTACCGCTTTCAGCACCTAAAATCCGAAATAATCATACCGCCAGGGAGGTTAAAGGACAACTGCACCATTATAAAATAGTGGGCGTGTGAATGCTGTTAACTCTGCTCAGGATGTTCACTAATCAGCTGATAGGTGGGCAGGAATATGTTTTGCCAGGTGCATTGAACGCTGGGACTTGTAAATCACAGGATAGTACTACCTGTGTACGGATTCTCCCAAAGGAGCCTGGATGTTCAGTTAGTCAGTTAGCAGCCACTATTTTGGTTAATTTTAGCAACAGATTTAAGTTGGGCAGATGATGGCAACATCTTAGAATATGTAGAAAATAGGTGTAACATTAATATTTAGAATTTAATAAGTGATATTACAGTATTGCTTTTTAAATACACTTGTAATGATCCTTTAACCACTTAAGGACCGAGCCTCTTTCTGAGATTTGTTGTTTACAAGTTAAAAACAGTTTTTTTTACTAGAAAATTACTTAGAACCCCTAAACATTATACTTTTTTTTTCTAACACCCTAGAGAATGAAATGGCGGTCGTTGAAATACTTTCTGTCACACCGTAATTGTGCAGTGGTCTTACAAGCGCACTTTTTTTGAAAAAAAAAAATACATTTTTTTAAATTAAAAAATTAGACAACAGTAAAGTTAGCCAAATTTTTTTTTTAATATTGTGAAAGATATTGTTATGCTGAGTAAATTGATACCCAACATGTCACGCTTCAAGATTCCGCCCGTTCGTGAAACGGCGACAAACTTTTCCCCTAAAAATCTCCATAGGCGACATTTAAAAAATTCTACAGGTTGCGTGTTTACAAATTTTTTTTTTCGTATTTTACCTTTTATTTTTAAACTGTTCTTTTAAAAAAAAAAAAAATTGTGTCACTTTTATTCCTATTCCAAGGAATGTAAACATCCCTTGTAATAGAAAAAAAAAGGATGACAGCACCTCTTAAATATGAGATCTATGGTCAAAAAGACCTCAGAGTTCATATTTACACTTTTACACATTTGAAAAAAAAAAGTGGCCTTTTAAGAGCTATGGGCGGAAGTGATGTTTTGATGTTGCTTCCGCCCTGCAATGGTATGGAGACAGGTGGGGCCATCTTCCCCTCACTCGTCTCCATACCCAGGAAAGAGAAGCATCCGACGGGTCCGGTAAGGGGCGGAGGGCACCGGAGAGCGGCAGGAGGGGGGGGCCCTCTTCCATCGCTGATAAAAGTGATCTTGTGGCAAATCTGCCACAGAGACCACTTTTATCAGAAACCGGACTGCCCGCTGAAGAAGAGGATACCAGGGTTATGGCAGCTAGCTGCTGCCATAACAAAGATATCCCTCTTAAAAGTTAGGACGTATATCGGCGTGCGGCGGTCCGGAAGTGCTCAAACCAAAACAAGTGCATATATTTGACTAATTTGATGTTGTCCTGCTTTTTTTAATGAATGTATTTTTTTGCTAGTTTCCCTTTAATTGCTAATCTTGTGTTGTAGGTGCAAATGCATGAAAGGGTGTATTTAAGTAGTTGGTGTGGTTCAATAAAGACACCAATCCATCCATTTCAACCTGAGAAGTACTTGAGATTTGATGATCTACCAGTTTTTTCCATCTATAAGAGCAAAATATAAACGAGACTGTAGCAAGGAAGTATCTTTTTCCTAACCGTTTTGCTCTAAACCAGGGGTATTGAATTAAAATTCACGGAGGTCTGATCAGTAAAATTTTCTTCCAGCAGAGGTCTGAATCACAAGCTTGTCCATTGATTCAAGTTGTTCACATCACAGCATAATCCTTTTCTTCAGCTGACTGCACATTATACAATTTTCTAGTACTAATTTTCCTTTAGCTATACCAAAACCAAACCTAAACACTTTCACCCCCCCCCACACACACACACACACAGCACTGTTCCGCACAGCAGTGTCTTCTGCCCCCTTCACATACACACCCCCCCCCCCCCCTTCGGTGGTGTTCTCTGTCCCTCTCAGATTACCTCCCATAGTAGAGCTTTCTGTCCCTTTACCTTTACATCACTGACCCCCCATATGCAGTAGGGCTCGCTGCCCCTTTACATCACCCCCCCAAGACACACACATAGAGTAGAGATCTCTGACCCTTTACATCACCCTCCTCCCCCAAAGTAAAGCTCTCTGTATGTTCACATCAAGCATCTCCCGCTCCCCCATCCTTCAGTGCCAGATCCTCTGCTTCCCTCACACCGCTACCTGGCAGGTACACAGAGCAGAGCATGGAAGGCAGGAGTGATCGAGAGTGAGAGGCAGGGTAGCACTGCATGGAGGGCGGGAGCAGGAGCTGACGAATTTAAGTTGGCATAATAAAGAGTTGATAATTAGTTGCTAGGACCGCTCTGTGTCATAGCAACCAAGCACCTGCTAGTTAATCTGCAAAATTATCTCGGGCAGCTCCTGTTCCTGTCCTCCATGCAGTGCTACTGTGCCTCTTGCTCTCGATCTTTCCTGCCTCACGCTCTCGGCTCTGCTGTGATAATCACAACGGCAGAGGCTGGGGGGACAGAACTAGCTCCTAAATGGCGTCTAAGTGGAACAGTGACTTGTTTAGTGAATCCTGCTCTTAACAAGGTCTTCTTTTTTCCCCATCAGAACATTGAAATGCTGTTAATAACTCCCTTCTTACACACCAGTCTGAAATCATTCAGCGTTGTTGTCAATTAGGTACAAATCTAATATATGTAACTGCCTAATTTTTCTTTCATATTTCCAGATCTGTTGACCTTATTCCACCTGACCAGTTTAGGGGAATCCACACAGTGAATTTAGAAAACAACAATCTGACATCTTTTAGTGGTTTGATTTTTCTGCCCCACATAAAGGTAAAATTGGATTATTTGTCTGTTGCTAATATTTATTGTGACAGGTCACGTTCCTTTTAAATTCTATATTTATTTAAGGATTTTATTGAGTATGACAATACAAGTAACAAAGTAGAAAACAAGCAAAACCCGGGTACATACATTCGGATTTGTATTTCTTGTGAAAAAAAAAAAGAATAAAAAAAAAAAGATAACCATATTGGAAGATAAATCTTGCGGAAGTGTTGGGAGTTAGGGAGATGAAATAGTAGTGGTACATCCCATGCAGCCAAGTATTTCCACCAACAGTCGCCACAGGAGACAAAGCTGGGACGGAAGGGTACGTCTGACACCAAACCCAAAAGTGCATGTAACATTTTATATTTAAAACAGATCTGCTCCCAGGGCAATAAGACAGTAAAAAGCCAGAGGAAAATAAAAGAATAAAAGAACTGCACCCTATCCAACTAGTCAACCGTGGGAAAGGTGGTGGGTGATTAAGGTCAGATTGCCTTCCTTAATTGTTCTATTTTTAATCTCATATGTGGCACACCAACTTGAAATATTTGTAAGATATTAGAAACCAGAGTCAGAACTCTGCAATAGGAACAATGGAGAAAAAGGGTCTGATATAGCTTCAAATTTCATTTTTTTTGCTTTTGACATTGACTCTGAAATTGACTCTGAAATTCTGTGTATGTTCCTGGGACTGCATACCAACAATCTTTTCATAATTGAAGACTATGTAGTGTACAAATGCTTTAGTTAAAAATAAATCAGAAGCACGTAGTATTATCTAAGGAGCTTCATGATCAGGGAGGCCTGCTTAAATAAGTGGATTGCTCCCCTGGTGTCAGGCCTGTGCATTATCAATACTGCGGTCCGCTTGCTTGTTAAGAATTTATATAGTCCAAATACACAGGGACTGGATGCAGAAGCATCTCCAAATGTGGCTACAGGGCTACCGTCAGCCTGGTTTTCATACTTTTCTTGAGAGAGGAATCTGGCTGTTTTAAACAATCTTCCAGCAGAGTTAAAAGTGGCAGCAAAGGAATATACTGAATAATAATTGACCTACAGCATTAAATGTGGAAAGACCAAACAGATGATCTTTTTTATAACACAGCAGAGAGTACACCGAGCCTTTCTTTGGGGTTCAGTATGTGGGTGAGTGTAAGGAACGCCCTGTTCCCTCTACTACTACTTATCAAAACTAGGTATAAAAAAAAAAAACTACATCTGTGCAGAAATTTGACATTTTGTGCAAACAAATATATCAACATATTTTAATATAACTATATTTAGCTTGTTGTTCTCTTTCATGGGATTTCAGAACAAAAAGTTCAGTAATGTCATGTATAGCAGCTTCCTGTTATCTTACATAAGTGGACCTGAGCTCAAAAAGTGAAGATTTGCTATGTTATTCTGAACATCTAGAAAAGTTAATTGTGCCTAAGCTGTTTCCTGAAGAATCTGCCTTTCTGTCTTGAATTTTCCCTGGGAAATAGCAATTATCTAAGGATCATAAAAAGGCACTGCTGCCTTTGATGAATTGCATATTCTAGATCTGTTTTACCTGCCAAAGGATTTGAATTTCTGTCCATTCGGTCTGGAGGTTTACACAGCTCTATCGCACAGCACATCCCTGTTTTGTCATCCTCCAGCCTGTGACTGGACAGTGAAATGAGGAGCAGTACATTGATGAGCTTGTGTCTCTGTCCCTATCAGCATGTCCTTGTTAGCAGATGATTACTGTCACATGACTTCTTGTGCTGCTTCTCCATCTCCTACTCTGAGATCTTCATACAGGAGATTGCAGCAAACAGATACCAAGATATGTGTCTAGAGTTTAGCCTTCATTTTATTCTACATTCCGGAGAATGCATCAAGATTAATAATACCACTGCTGTTTTGACTAGGAAGAATGAGATCTTATGGCAAAGAAGGAGATATCTAGAAACTCTGGCAGACAGAGGAAGAGATTACAGTTGGGTGGTTCAGCTCACCAGCATTTATTAATGACTAAAGTTTCCATTATAGATGAATGATTCCTTTAACCACTTAAGGACTAGCCTCGTTTTGAGATTTGGGTGTTTACAAATTTAAAACAGTTTTTTTTGCCAGAAAATTACTTAGAATCCCCAAACATTATATATTGTTTTTTTTTCTAACACCCTAGAGAATAATCATTGCAATACTTTTTTTTGCACCGTATTTGCACAGCGGTCTTACAAGCGCAC
Source organism: Aquarana catesbeiana (assembly GCF_042186555.1). Classification (NCBI taxonomy): domain Eukaryota; kingdom Metazoa; phylum Chordata; class Amphibia; order Anura; family Ranidae; genus Aquarana; species Aquarana catesbeiana. The sequence goes on along the minus strand of NC_133336.1, from coordinate 66,192,280 downwards.
TTTTTTAAAAAATAATTCACTTTTTTGAATAAAAAAATAAGACAACAGTAAAGTTAGCCCAATTTTTTTTATACTGTGAAAGATGTTACGTCAAGTAAATTGATACCCAACATGTCACGCTTCAAAATTGCGCCCGCTTGTGGAATGGCGTCAAACGTGTACCCTTAAAAATCTCCATAGGCGACGTTTAAAAAATTCTACAGGTTGCATGTTTTGAGTTACAGAGGAGGTCTAGGGCTAGAATTATTGCTCTCGCTCTACCGGTCGCCGTGATACCTCACATGTGTGGTTTGACCACCGTTTTCATATGCGGGTGCTTCTGCGCGCGAGCTCGTTGGGACGGGGCACTTAAAAAAAAAATTTTTCTCTTATTTATTTTACTTTATTTTATTTTATGTAAACATCCCTTGTAATAGAAAAAAAGCATGACAGGTCCTCTTAAATATGAGATCTGGGGTCAAAAGATAACAAAAAATGGTCCTTTAAGACGTATGGGCGGAGCTGACATTATGACGTCGCTTCCGCCCTCCTATGGTATGGAGACGGGTGGGGGCCATCTTCTCCATACCACAGACATGACAGGTCCCGATCGCCTCTGCCGCTACCGATGGCTCCGGTAAGCGGCAGAGGGCGCAGGTGAGAGGGGGGTGGCACCTCTCCTGCCACCGATAACGGTGATCTTGCAGCGAATGCGCCGCAGAGACCACCATTATCATAAATACGACCGGCTCCTGAAAAGATGGATACCTCGGTTGTGGCAGACCACCATTATCGTAAACACATAGTTACATAGTTACATAGTAGGTGAGGTTGAAAAAAGACACAAGTCCATCAAGTCCAACCTATGTGTGTGATTATGTGTCAGTATTACATTGTATATCCCTGTATGTTGCGGTCATTCAGGTGATTATCTAATAGTTTCTTGAAGCTATCAATGCTCCCCGCTGAGACCACCGCCTGTGGAAAGGAATTCCACATCCTTGCCGCTCTTACAGTAAAGAACCCTCTACGTAGTTTAAGGTTAAACCTCTTTTCTTCTAATTGTAATGAGTGGCTTATTAAACTCTCTTCTGCGAAAAAGTTTTTATCCCTATTGTGGGGTCACCAGTACAGTATTTGTAAATTGAAATCATATCCCCTCTCAAGCGTCTCTTCTCCAGAGAGAATAAGTTCAGTGCTCGCAACCTTTCCTCATAACTAAGATCCTCCAGACCCTTTATTAGCTTTGTTGCCCTTCTTTGTACTCGCTCCATTTCCAGTAAATCCTTCCTGAGGACTGGTGCCCAGAACTGGACAGCATACTCCAGGTGCGGCCGGACCAGAGCCTTGTAGAGTGGGAGAATTATCGTTTTATCTCTGGAGTTGATCCCCCTTTTAATGCATGCCAATATTCTGTTTGCTTTGTTAGCAGCAGCTTGGCATTGCATGCCATTGCTGAGCCTATCATCTACTAGGACCCCCAGGTCCTTTTCCATCCTAGATTCCCCCAGAGGTTCTCCCCCCAGTGTATAGATTGCATTCATATTTTTGCCACCCAAATGCATTATTTTACATTTTTCTACATTGAACCTCATTTGCCATTTAGTCGCTCACCCCATTAATTTGTTTAGGTCTTTTTTCAAGGTTTCCACATCCTGCGGAGAAGTTATTGCCCTGCTTATCTTAGTATCGTCTGCAAATACAGAGATTGAACTGTTTATCCCATCCTCCAGGTCGTTTATGAACAAATTAAATAGGATTGGTCCCAGCACATAACCCTGGGGAACCCCACTACCCACCCCTGACTATTCTGAGTACTCCCCATTTATCCATGTACTCACCCTATGGTCCATGCCAACGGACCTTATTTTGTACAGTAAACGTTTATGGGGAACTGTGTCAACCGCTTTTGCAAAATCCAGATACACCACGTCTACGGGCCTTCCTTTATCTAGATGGCAACTCACCTCCTCATAGAAGGTTAATAGATTGGTTTGGCAAAAACGATTCTTCATTAATCCATGCTGATTACTGCTAATGATACCGTTCTTATTTCTAAAATCTTGTATATAGTCCCTTATCATCCCCTCCAAGAGTTTACATACTAATGATGTTAGGCTAACTGGTCTGTAATTCCCAGGGATGTATTTTGGGCCCTTTTTAAATATTGGTGCTATATTGGCTTTTCTCCAATCAGCTGGTACAATTCCAGTCAGTAGACTATCTGTAAAAATTAGGAACAACGGTCTGGCAATCACTTGACTGAGTTCCCTAAGTACCCTCGGATGCAAGCCATCTGGTCCCGGTGATTTATTAATGTTAAGTTTCTCAAGTCTAATTTAAATTCTGTCCTCTGTTAACCATGGAGGTGCTTCCTGTGTTGTGTCATGAGGATAAACACTGCAGTTTTGGTTACTAAAGCCCCCCGATTCACTCGTGAAGACTGAGGAGGAGAATAAATTCAATACCTTCGCCATCTCCCCATCCTTTGTAACCAGATGTCCTTCCTCATTCTTTATGGGGCCAATATGGTCTGTCCTCCCTTTTTTACTGTTTACATACTTAAAGAATTTCTTGGGATTTTTTTTTGCTCTCCTCCGCTATGTGTCTTTCATGTTCTATCTTAGCCGTCCTAATTGCACCCTTACATTTCTTGTTGCATTCATTATAAAGTCTGAATGCTGAGGATGATCCCTCAACCTTGTATTTTTTGAAGGCCTTCTCCTTTGCTTTTATATGCATTTTTACATTGGAGTTAAGCCATCCAGGATTTTTGTTCGCTCTTTTAAATTTATTACCCAGTGGGATACATTGGCTAATGCCCTTATTTCATATGCTCTTAAAGCAAACCCATCTCTCCTCCGTATTCTTTGTTCCTAATATTTTATCCCAATTTATGCCTTTTAGCAAGGTTTGTAGTTTAGGGAAGTTGGCTCTTTTGAAATTCAGTGTCTTTGTATTCCCTTTATGTTTCCTATTTGTGTGATTTATACTGAAACTAATTGACCTTGCCCCGTATTTCCACATCCGTGATCAGGTCTGTATTGTTGGTAATCAGTAGATCCAGTAATGTTTTATTTCTAGTTGGTGCGTCTACCATCTGACCCATAAAATTGTCCTGCAAGACATTAAGGAACTGGTGAGCCTTAAATGAATGCGCGGTTCCCTCCGCCCAACATGACCAGCTCCTGAAAAGATGGATACCTCGGTTGTGGCAGCAGCTGCTGCCATTACCGAGATAATTATCTTCAAAGTGCCAACGTATATGTACAGGAGCCGGTCGGTAAGTCACAATAGGCACCAGATTTTCATTTATATTCCATCTTTCTGTATTGTCCAGCCATTGCTGTATACAGTGCTGTGAATCAATAATGCTGAATTTATTTTTTTGGCAAGTATTGGCAATGTTGTTGTCAAATAATGTGTGCATAATGTAGACTTTACCCATGTAGCGGCCTGGAAATAGCTGAGCAGACATTGAATCCGCTGGCTGTTTTGAAGCAGTTAAATAGAAAGGAGTAGATTTTGCACAGTCTAATAATAGCACATCTCCCAAGAAAGACATTTCAGTGGTAAGACTGGCATCACTATAAATAAGTAATATTAATGTAGAATATGTATATCCATCGAACCCAACTCTGTAGTTAAGTGCACTATGAATAATACAAGAGAGCACATTTCAATCTGACTTAATGTGTATATTTACAATAATGAGAGGAATGTTGGTGGATTCATTTGTGTTCCATTAAAGGTAATCAAGCATATATTTATACTACATACTGACACCTCCCTCATAGAGTAGAATGTTTAGACAGATATTTATGAAGACAAAGCTTCTACCTTTTATCTGGAATTATATAATACCAATGAAAATGTGTCCATTTGCTGAACGGTACATATGTAGAAAGAGGTATAAAACATATGTGTAACAGCCAAGTGAGGGATGAGTGTTGTAAAACAAAATATTCATGGGGGGGTGTATGGAATAACTGTATAAAAATAAGAAATTGATCAATGTTTTGCGAGCTCTGCATAGAACTATAATTCCAATAAATAACTGCATAATAAATATAATTAAAATAAAATTATGTCTGGAAGGTTTTAAATGGATGTCCGCTGTCCTTGTGGCCTTGATGTCATTATTCCAAGGGGTAGGTGTTGTCAGAGAAGTAAAAACCAGTCTGAGAAAATTGTTGGGTTGTTTTTTTTGTGGGTGGTCATGGATTAAGAGTTGGGTAAGGGAAGGGAATTTTGAAATAGTAATATGATGAAAGAGTTGGTTGTTGTGAGTCATCGGTTTAGATAATTGGATAGCGATGCTTTTCATTTAGGGAATGGTTGCATAACATCATCCTAGTGTTGGTGGAGATCTTGGATTAGGAGTTGTTATGGTAGGGTGTTGGTTGTGTGTTATCAACCTAGAATGGTATGATGTGGGCTTTTATTCAGGGTATGATCATATGACATCACCTTGCGGGAGGTATGGGTTAGATATGTTTGGTACAGGCAAAAGCAATGTGCCTGTAGTAAAGGGAGTATGGTTTCTCTTGTGGATCACCAGTGGTGGGTTTGATAATTAGTTGGTGGGGGTACGTGCCCAGTTTGGGTAGGGATGCAGGCTGCTGTCCCTCAGATATTAAGGTTTGCTTTGGGGGTTAGGTCATAGTTTGTTTTGCTATTGATGTTCATTAAAAGCCATTCACAGGAAACTTTGTATTTGCTGAATGAATACAAGACTTCCTCTGATTGGCTGGGGTGGGCTGAAGACATCACAATCACCACCTCAGCTAATCAGAGGAAGCCTTGTACTCATTCAGAAACTACAAAGCTTCCTGTGAATGGCTGGCACTGCCTGACTCAGTTTTGTTCAGGGAGTGGGATGGGACGTCTTTGTACTGCTGCCAAAACATAGTGCTTTATACTGTATGTAGCTGATGCTCACAGTTGGCTCATCTGTTTGGACCAGTGAAGGTAAAAGTTTGTTTGGATAAGCTTAGCCCAAACAAACTATTTTAAAGTGACAGAAAGCTGGAGTTTGGCTTTAAGTGCAGACCAGGGTGGATATAAATCAATGATTTTTTTTAAAAAAAAAATCTGTTTTTTTTTGATTTAAGACGATTTTTTTGATTTTTATCAAATTTATTTTAATAAAATGCTTTTTGAGTAATGCCCTATACACACGGTCTGACTTTCTGACGGAAAATGTGCGATCAGAGCTTGTTGTCAAAAATTCTGACCGTGTGTGGGCTCCATCGGACATTTTCCATCTGATTTTCCGATGCACAAAGTTTGAGAGCAGGCTATAAAATTTTCCGACAACAAAATCCGATCGCGTCAATTCCGACCGAGTGTGGCCAATTTCGACGCACAAAGTGCCACGCATGCTCAGAAGAAATTCTGAGACGGAACAGCTCGGTCTGGTAAAATTAGCGTTCGGAATGGATAGAGCACTTTCGTCAGGCTGCAATGTTTAAAATTGTTTAATACAGCGCAATCCCTTCTTCTTTATAATGCTAGAAGAATGAAGTAGTTTTGCTGCTCATATTCACACAGACTTCTCACAAACTTCTTTCTTTATTATTTATCGTGATTCCCTCAATATATTTTGATTTGTCACATCTGACAAGAAATATATATATTATTATTTTTTTGGTTTGTATTTTTTTCAAGGCTGATCTTTTTTTGTTTTTTTTTTTACTCCAGAATATTTTTGTGTCAAGTTACCACAACACCATTGTTATCTTGTATTATTTAATCTCAAGGAGATTGCTTGGTGTTCCTTGTTAATTTCACATTGTATTTTTGAAATGTACCTGAATCCTCACAAACAAACTGTCCTTTTTGAAGGAAAACACACATAGGCGAGTATAATTGAAACAAAAATTCCTTTATTAAGGGCTCAGAACCAAACAAAGAGGGAGGCAACGCTGGAGAAACATCATAAATTGGCGAAGCCTTTGACCCCCAGGGCAGACATCAATTATTTTACAGCAACATTGATGGCCTGAGGAGTCCATATCTAAGGGAGTGCAGTCTGGTCCAGAAGTCCCAGAGATCCTGAAAGCAGCAGATGACATCTGTGTCCCCAGGCTGTGATCATACAAGAGGCTGCATATTTTGTCAGACCAGACTGAACCCAGGTCATCGCTCTCTGGTCTTCCTTCCACGCTTCCTTCCCGGCTGTGGCTCTGGTGTTGGAGGTGTGGCAGGAGGAGGAGTAGGACCTGGAGGAGGAGGAGGAGGAGGACTATAGGTGAGGTGACAAATGTGGGTTGCACATGTGATTTGGCCCCTCAACCCCTTATTTAGAGCTTCCAAAATTAAAAACCCACATAGGAGTCGTTGGCCCTCCTCCATCTGCATCATTTTGCATGCAGTTATGGCAGCAAAGTCCTCCTCCACACTGTGGGGTGTTCTGAGGGCCTCAGTAGCCTTCCAAAATAGGCCTATGGCAGCCTCCTCCAGGTTACTCCTCTTCCTGCCGCTTTGTCTTTGAAGGCGGAGGGAAGGGACCTGGGTATCAGGCAGCCTACTTGGCCCGGCCACCTCCTGGCTGAGACTTCCCTGTGTATGAAAAAGGGACATGGTTTTAGTTTTTGCTTTATCAATCACAATCATAAATTAGTACTCCAAACTAACATCTATTTAACATCATTGATTGGACAACCAGAAATATTTAGAAGAATGCTATACCTGGCTCAAGCTGGGCTCCTCCACATGTTGCTGCCTGGAAGGCCCAGGTTGGGCGTCAGAAGCCTCAGCTGGGGGGGAAGGAAGCATGGAAGGAAGAGTGGAGAGTGCTGGCCTGGGTTCAGTCTGACCTGCCAGATAATGCAGTCTGTCATAGTACACAGCCTGGGGACATAAATGGCATCTGCAGCTCCTGATCTCTGGGAATCCTGGACCTTCTTGTGCTCCCTTAGATAAGTGCTCCTCAGGCCACCAATTAAGATCTTCAAATAGGTAATGTCTGTCGTGGGGATCACAGACTTTACAAATTGCAGCAAATTATCCAGCGCTGCCTTCCTCTTTGTTTGGTTCTTATATTCAGGGTGGTTTATCTTCCACAGACAGGGCAGCTCCCTGAGCATATCTATGAAGATTGGTATAAAGTCATGATCCTTCAAGATATCCATTTTAACTGCAAGACACAACACAAGACAAACCCTAATGTCAGCCTAAAGTCTTCTAAACTTGTGCAAATACAGGCCTCAATCTAGAAGCAGTATAGGCCCAATGTTAAATCTTACCTTCGTTATCACGATCGGCGCCTCCGTTACTCCTTCCTCCGCTCACAGATCGTATGTACTACGCACCTGTGTTACGCTTTATAGACACTGCACATGCGTGAAACTCCGCCCGCCCCTGACGTTCTTTCTAGTCTATTCCCCGCCCCTTCTCGTTTGTCGCAGTGGGCAAGAGCACATGGCGGAGACAGAGCAGGTGTCTAATAATTACACCAACGAGGAGGAGGAAAGCCCGGAGCCTGAAATGTCCCGATCTAGAAGGAGACGATTTAAGGCCTCAAATATGTCCTTTATGGAGATGGTGGAGATGGTCGACATCCTGAAGAAGGCCGACTATGACAGGAAGTATGGACCTTACCCCAACCCCAATGTCAGAAAGGCCAAGATCATGGCGAAAGTGGTCAAGAGTCTGCACCGGAATTTTGGGGTACGACGATCCAAGGATCAGCTCAGGAAGCGGTGGTCGGACCTCAAAATCAGGGAGCATGAGCAGTACAGAAGGATCAGGAGAGTGCTGCAAAAAAGTAAGTAGTTATGCTGTGTTCCTTTTCTTTATTTTTATTACGTTTGTGCTGCTCCATGTGCTTTTCTTAACTGTTGTACAGTTTAAAATGGCAACTTTCATGTTCATGGACACATTATTCGTTCGTATGAAACATTGTTCATTCGGCCTAGAAAACACCATTGTTTTGGCCATATGCATTTGAATACATTTTTTATGGCCTACTTCTCTTAAAATAATTTGGTTGTGTAGATGGGTTTGTAACTATAATGAAATGCAAACTAGATTCTGTGTAAGGAGAGGACACTCAGCAGCAGTTTTCACATCTGGACGCTGGAGCACTAGTGTGGGACACAAGAACACCCTTTTTATTAGGGGGCCCTACACAGGTGCTCCAGTGTATACTATAGGGGTGTCTCCATCTGTGAAGCTTGCACAAAACAGGTAAGTATTCAAGCTTGACAAAGGACAAAAATATTTCTTCATCTTGGAACTCTGACCAAACAGACAATTGTACCCCACTTCCAAGCAATGTTTCATATTCCGATTTCTGCCATCAAATATCTGTGTGCTAAGTATACCTATTTTTTTTTTACATAGGGGATAAAAGACTCGAGGGCCACCCCTCATCCGAGGAGACAACAGACCCCCTACCTCAGGAAGAAGTGGAGACCCACCAAAGACAACAGGAGGAGGAGGAGGAAGGAGACGTGGTGGAAATTGTCACCACAACAGGTGAGTGTCTGCAACCACAGGCTCAGGTAAGAGATGGATGCCGGCATATTTATAATACATGGTGTGTTTTTGTTTCTATCTTTTTAGGTGATCGTTATGTTGTGGATTCAGGACATTTCACCTCTGAAAGTGCACAGATCCTGATCGGGGAGATCATGGGGTGTAATAGGGACTTGGAAAACATCCATAAAAACATCAATGATGTTCAAAAAAAATGAAGACCATCATTGATGTTTTAGGGAGAGTTTAAAACCCCTCCAAATCCCTTCCCTTTTTTGTGCTTTTTGGGATCTAAAAATTTCCAAAATTTTTTGACATATTCGAGAAAAGCCAAATTTTGAAGATGCTCACAGTATGTCAACATGTGCTATCTGCCATCACCAGAGATCAATGTATGTGTTTTGGGGGTGCAACCCCTTCCTCAATAATAAAGTAGATGGGAGGAAGGGGTTGCACCCCCAAAACACGTCCCTTGATCCCCCGTGATGGCAGGTAGTACATGTTGACATTTGGCAATTTGTGTGCATCTTCAAAATTTGGCTTTTCCAGGGGTGACTTCACCCCATCTGAACTCAATATCAAACACAGTTTAGAAATACTCATGTCTGATATTGCCTTCAAATTCTTTAAAAGTTGAACTTTGTAAGTTCAAGATTTGTGTCTTTCTTGTTAAAACATGCCTGTTTTACCTTAAATGGACATTTCTACTTTTAGTAATGTGACCCAAAAAATTGTTATACAACAAACATGTTGGTTTGTTTTAAAAACCTTTTATAAATGCACATGTGTTTGTGCTGGTATTAAAAAGATTGATAATCAAGAATGTGTGGATTATTGTTTCAATGCTCCAAAACTTTTGTTGTGCTCAAATTGGTGTTTTCTGTGACAATGGGGGTTATTTCCTAAGGGAAAATCCACTTTGCACTACAAGTGCAGTTTCAACTGCACTTGTAGTGCAAAGTGTCTTTGCCTTTAGTAAATAACACCCAACAGTGCTTTGTAATGTTACACAATCACACCTTGTTCAGGACTCACCACATTTCTGTCAGGGTCAGTTAAAAGAAACACAAGCAGTAAATGTCACCAAAGATTTTAGTAGTTAAAATGATTTTTTTATTTTAAAAATGTTTCAGACATTGTCTGGCATATTGATGGCCCCCCTACCTGCAAAGTAATCAAGGTATCTAAGACGGACCTCACGGGCACTCAGGGGGGGCAAGCCAGGACGGCCACTTTCAAGCGCTGTCAGGTTTGGTTTATTATGAATTCCGGCTTCAGGCCCAACTGAGTCAGCATAGTTGGCAGAATTTTGCCTTAAAAAGTTGTGTAGAACACAGCACGCCAGGATGATACGATTAAGTTTGTACTCCGCCATGTGTATGGGTGTAAGAAATAGGCGGAACCGGATGGCCATGATTCCAAATGTGTTCTCCACCACTCTTCTGGCTCTGGCCAGCTGGTAATTAAAAACCCTCTGGTCCGGGGTGAGGGTCCTCATCGGGAATGGCCGCATAAGATGGTCCCCCAGCGCAAACGCTTCATCAGCAACGAAGACGAATGGGAGTCCTTCCACATTGTCTTCTGGAGGTGGCAAGTCCAAGCTGCCATTCTGGAGATGCCTGTAGAACTCCGTCTGAGCGATGACTCCACCATCGGACATCCTGCCATTCTTCCCCACGTCCACATACAGGAACTCGTAAGTAGCCGACACCACTGCCAACATTACAATACTATTGAACCCCTTATAATTATAATAGTATGACCCCTAGTTGGGTGGTGGGACGATGTGGACGTGTTTCCCATCAATTGCCCCTCCGCAGTTAGGAAAGTCCCACCGCTGGGCAAAGTGGGAGGCCACAGTCTGCCATTCCTGTGGGTTGGAAGGAAACTGTGGAGTCAAACAAGAAAAAATAATTAATCATTTTGCACCTAAACAGGGAAAGCAGATTGGACACAAACATTCTTGCCCAACATCAGTATAACATTTATTTTAGGGAGTTTTGAAAGACCAAGGTATAAGGTCCACCTATCAGATCCCCCCCCCCCCCCATGGGCCATTTCTAACATTTTAGGGGGGGAGATCTTTTGGACAGGTAACCCTCTCCACTTCATTGAGAGATGAATGCCTAAATAATGTGTCTTACTTTGGCCAGCCCCTCCTTACTTACACTATTGACAGCCCACTGGACAGGTAAGAAGTGTCATAATACAAAGATATAAATACACATTGTACACATTTTAGCACATTTGGACATTCTGCTGTTACCTATCAAGATAATAATAGTATACAAAAACGTTAAACAGTACCATTTGAAAGTATACAGGCAGGCCCTTGCACTACATGCTTTGGGGAATTCATCCATATATCTGACCACAAAAGACATGGGTATAGTGTGTATGGGTTTGGTAAAGTCAGCAGATAGATGATTGAGGTTATATGGAGAATTGGTATCAGCTGACTTAGCACTTGGGGGGAGGGAGGGTTCCAAATGATTTGGGGACCCCAAAAAAAAGCCTCTGGCACTCTGCCTGAATTTAAAGCACAAATCACATTTTTACACATTTTAGGGGGTATTTAGGGTAAAGCACTACTATGAAGCTGACAAAATACACGGTTAAGTGACTACATGAGGTGAATATAGGGCCAGGAGAGCATGCTGGGGAGGTAAGTGAAGGCAAATATGTATGAAGGACAAAAAAAATAATTGCATAAAAAACCAGCATGCATGAGGACAAAGGGGACATTCACAGCATATTCCAATCAAGGGAATTAGGGAATGAGGAAAGAAATACAATATATTATCAAACATTAAATACAATAAAATGTGATATTAAAGGATAAAAATCTTACCTTCATATACTCCTTCTGCAGGACCTGGATAATGGCAGAACAGGTCTCTGGGATAATGATCCCCAGAGCCTGGGGGGAGATGCCTGTCGAGAACTTCAAGTCCTGCAGGCTTCTCCCTGTCGCCAAGTACCGCAGGGTGGCGACTAGCCTCTGCTCCGGAGTGATGGCTTGCCTCATGCAGGTATCCTGCCTGCTAATATAAGGGGTCAGCAAAGCCAACAAACGGTGAAATACGGGGTCCGTCATCCGGAGAAAGTTCCTGAAATCATCAGGATTATTCTCACGGATCTCACGGAGCAAAGGCATATGACAGAACTGGTCATGCTGAAGCAACCAATTCTTGGTCCATGAACTCCTCCCCACCCTGTTCATTGACTGGGCTTGTGTCAAGGTAAGGACCCCAACACCAAGCCCCCGCACAGCACAAACTCTACGAGGAGTACGTATACGCAACATGGCTAGAAAACGGTCGGCTGCTCAGAACGAAGTAACAGAACGCACTGAAGAACAGCAAGGCCTGTGAAGAGCGACCTGAAAAACAGTAACGAGCGGACAAGATCGCAATGAATAGTACAATACGAACTGACTGCACGCACTGAAGAGCAGATACAAACCCACAAGCACAAACTGAACAGCAGAAAACGATCTGAAAACCACGAGTCTGAAAAAGCGTGAATCGTCTCTCACCAAACTTTTACTAACACGAGATTAGCAAAAGGAGCCCAAAGGGTGCCGCGCTTGGTTCAGAACTGCCCTTTTCTAGTCTCGTCGTACGTGGTGTACGTCACCGCGTTCTTGGCAATGGGAAATTCCGACAACTTTGTGCGACCGTGTGTATGCAAGACAAGTTTGAGCTAACATCCGTCGGAAAAAATCCATGGATTTTGTTGTCGGAATGTCTGATCAATGTCCGATCGTGTGTACGGGGCGTAAAAGTCTATCTAAAGATAGTTTTCTATTTAAGATACATTAACAATTTAGTTTATTCAGCATGAAATGAAGCTTAATTATGTAGCATGAGGCTGTATATTCTGCAATATTTACATTTTTGGTAAACTCATTCAATGAATCCAAGCTCTGCAAGGTGAGATAACATGCAATTTCACAGTAACCACGAGAAAAAAACTAAGTTCAGGAATATTCCTTTATCCCATTGTTTTGCAAATCTAAGTACACTACAAACTGTATGATTGAATCAGTTCTGATATTGCTGTTTTACTAACCTGACAGCTTATTATTCTAAATAGGAAACCTTAATTTTGTTTGCAAATATTAAAGATTCTATCTACCAGCAAGAATAATTCCTTACATTTAAAGAGCACCTGTCATTTCAGATCCATTATGGCAGCATCTGTTAGCGGGCATCCACTCACCTGCTGCCGCCACATCCCTCACCTTGTTGTTTCACTGCCGCATCACCAGCCATCCCATTAAAGTGAATGGGACTGTGGGTGAGTCAACAGCGGGTCAGAGGAGGAGCTGCTGCGGGACAGAGCTGACAGTTGCTCTTTAAAAATTATGATTTAAATCAAGCTATTTTACTAGTGATTTAAATCTTGATTTAAATCAACTTTATTTAAATCAAATCCACCCTGGTGCAGACTATGATTTGGGATGTTATGTCCAGTATATTACATGGGCAATGTGTAGGATGTGTGCTCTATGCAAAGTTTGATGGAATGTAGTACATTATGTCTTGTCTCATAAAGTGACAAATGCCAAGGTATGCCTAGGGAACATTTTGTAAAGGTGACTGAATCTACTTAATTTTTACTTCACTATTAAAGGAGTTCTCTTGTCACAGCATACCCTTTCTTTCTATAACATTAACATTGTAATAGCCATACAAACAGAGGCGTAGCTTGAAGCTTGTGGGCCCTGATGCAAAAGTTGACCTGGCCCCCCCCCCCCACTACTTCCACTGCATGTGCAGATACACCCACCGCACGCCAAGATACTCAAAGTGGCTTAAGAGTTTTGAGTTCCCAGAGTTCCTCCTTACATCAGAGGACAGGGATCACCCCTGGAGAATCGGAGGACAGGGATCACCCCTGGAGAATCGGAGGACAGGGATCACCCCTGGAGAATCGGAGGACAGGGATCACCCCTGGAGAATCGGAGGACAGGGATCACCCCTGGAGAATCGGAGGACAGGGATCACCCCTGGAGAATCGGAGGACAGGGATCACCCCTGGAGAATCGGAGGACAGGGATCACCCCTGGAGAATCAGAGAACAGGGACCCCTGGCAGGTCATTTGGCAGAGCTCCTTTCCCATTCCAGCACTGTAAACAGAGGCTGAAATCAAGGCTGAAATCACATTCCTTTACATTCCTTTGTGTTGTAAAGGAATGTGATTTCAGCCCTGCAGAGGAGCAGTATAGAGTGCTGTACTGGGAAAGAAGCTCAGCAGTGGGACATAGCATCCAGGGTGGAGAGGCAGCCCCCCGGAGGTGTTAAGGGATCTGTTTTAGCAATTTCTGAAGGTTTCTCTGTCAGTGTTGACAGGTGTTGGGGGAAGTTCACCTCCCGGAGGTGCGTGTCTTTTCCCCAGTTGTCAGGGAAGTGGGGTAAGCAGACATCCCCGGGGGGGGGGGGGGGGGGACAGAGAATCCCAGCTAGTGACTAGAAGACACTGAGCGGTGTCTTACCTCACCAGTGAGATCGGTCCAATCATGGCTACAGGACGGTACTCTCCTCCTCTTAACTCAGTTACCATTCCATGTTGCCAGCACACAGCACAGACACTTCCCCATCATGGGCTGTTCTCACCCCGTGCTCCTCTCCATTCAGGAAATGTCTCACAGCTTCTCCCTAGCCAATGAGAACAGATGGGTGTAGACTGTGGAAGGCAAAGTGGAAGCCCAGTACTGGAGCATGGCTGTGGGGCCCTAGGGCATATCCGAGCTGGACTTGTAGAGGATATGATATGACAGGGAGGCTGCAGGGGTCCCCTGGAGCTAGGGGCAGGGTTGCGATTGTGACCCCTGCAAACCCTTAGGCTACGCCCATGCATACAAATATCTCATGGTATCTTGCTGCCTGTAAGTAGTAATTGCTGGACTGACTCCGCTTCCTAAAACTTCACCTCCTCTCAGCACTTGTGTAGTGTAATTTAGAAGGTAGGCTCTGTGAAATTTTATCGATGGGCATCTCCTATCCTCACACTGATCAGTGGTTCCAAAATAATATTACCACAGTAGAAAACAAGCACAAAAAGATAAACTCAGCATCTTCCCAAATAACTAAATTTTTTTATACCGGTGCTTTCATAGGTATCACATTAATGAATAAAGTTCAGTCAAATACTAACTATACCTAAAACTGTTCCTACCCCTATTCAAAGCCTATTCTAACTACCCTGTAAAGGAAAGTTGTCTATATTTGCCTAATCTGAGGGCTCTCCAGTCTAGTCACATGATCTCTCCAGAGGCTGGGTTCAGTGAGGAGGAGAGATCACTGACAACAGCTGCAATGCCTGTGCAGTGACGTCACACATAGACTTACTATGGGGCATCCATTGCCGGCTGTCCCTCCTCTACACTGAAGCCAACACTGGGAGTGCCCTCAGAATAGGTAAGTATAGACAACTTTCCTTTACAGGTTATTTAGAATAGGCTTAGAATGGGGGTGGGAGTAGGTTTAAGCATAGTTAACACTTGACAGGCCTTCCACATTAATATTAGAATATTACTTTTAAGGTAACACGAAACATAACATAGGCAGACTAGTTTATTATCAGGACTCAAAAGAATATGACTAAGTGCAAAACATTATTAGTGCCGTGTGCACAATGATTGCAGTGTGCAAAGTAAAATATACAAAATGA
Organism: Aquarana catesbeiana; assembly: GCF_042186555.1. Classification (NCBI taxonomy): domain Eukaryota; kingdom Metazoa; phylum Chordata; class Amphibia; order Anura; family Ranidae; genus Aquarana; species Aquarana catesbeiana. Next base: position 66,177,138 of record NC_133336.1, on the reverse strand, counting down.
AAAACAGTTTATGCAGAATTTACAATATCTTTCATAATCACAGTAGGCTAGAAATAATTGAAATACAATCTAGAGATGGAGATGAATATATGAATTTCAATTTTGACCATAGATGCGCTGTAAATAACCTTCAAGTTTTCTTGTTTTTCTCTAGAATTTGTATCTAAATTACAATCACATTGAGTCAGTCCTGCCCAAGCAAAAGCCTCAGAATCCCTTAACAAACAGGCAGATACTGCACCAAAAAGTCAACTCCAGTGGATATGGGCAGCAGGGCAAGGCTAACAGGTAACTGCTTGGTCTTTGTTTCCATATAATGGTATGCATCTTTATGAAGGAAATGTAAGGCTCCCTGGTTATGCATGCCTCTACTCTAATGCACATCTGTGATGCTTACTGAAGCGTTTATGGAAAAATGTAGATTCAGAATGTAGCTCAGCCCAATAAAGATGAATTCTAGGCATGGTATATTAATACATAGTTACATTGGTCCAGCTTGGACCAATGTAACTATGTGTATACCCTTTCTGACTGAAATCACAGAATATCCGATCTGGAAATTGCAGAAGTAGACACCGATACTTCAGTGAACTCCACGCGCTCTCAGTACAGCTCACCCCCACATTTTTGTGGCTTCTACCTCTTTTTCTGGTCACAGCCTGGGCTTGTTCCTTTTTCCCAACTTCTGTGGGTGAGGCTAAATTCAAACACCGCAGCTTCAGCCAAACACAGTTTTTCTTGGTTTCCACCAAGATAACTGCTAGGGACACTTGCCCATGGTGCTGGTTGGTGGGGTTAAAATTTGGCCAGCCAGTCAGCGTTCTCATTCTGTTTCTTCTAACTGCAACCAGAGTGAAAAATCCTGTTTAGTAGTGGTTAAGTCACTCTAATCTGTATACACCATCAGCACTGCCTCCTATTGTAATGTCCCCCTCTGTGTGTGATTTATAAAAATAAATGCTGCAAATATCTAATTTCACAGCCAAGATTGCGATCACATGACTGGTCAGCTTTCTCCTTTCCTCCTCTAAAAGATGCAGCGGGCTGGGCTGAGATTCCTCTGCTGATGTCAGTCTGGAGGGAAGGAGGAGGGGAGGAGGAGAGGAGGAGAGAGCTGGCTGGTCATGTGATTGCAATCTTGGCTCTTAAATGAGGTATTTACAGCATTTATATTTATAAATCATTCACAGAGGGGAGGGCATTTATATTTATAAATCATGCAATAGGAAGCAGTGCTGATGGTGTATACAGGTTAGTGTTAATGGAGCAGCGCAAGGGGGGAGGGGCAGCTCACACAGACAGAGAGGGAAGGGGGAGGAGGACACAGGAGCAGAGAGGAGAGCAGATAGCAGGATGCTGATGACAGAGGCATGTAAACTGACCACGGTGTCTGGTCTCAGCAGCCATGATACACCGTTGTCAGTTTACAGAGGGGTAGGGAGAAACTGGCAGGATCAGCCAGGTTTTTTAGGTGTTACAGGGGGCCAAATGACACAGGACAAGCACTGTGTCATATAACAGCTTTAAAGGAGCAGGATCCATTTTTTTTGGGGGGGGCTAACAAACGCTTTAAAGAGCCGATAGCCAACTCTACACTAAATACTAAATATAGTAAGACAGAAAATGAAAGGATTAGAAGAAAATTACTTTTCCACATGCAATAAATTGCCATTAACAATAACAAAGCTGGGATTAATTGTGATTTCTTCTTTACCTTAGTGTTTATCCAATCCAATTTTGAATTATGGAACCTTGAATTTAAATATAAAAGTCACATAGCGCCGAAAATACCAGTGAAGGTAAAAGTTTGTTTGGACAAACTTGGCCCAAACAAACTATTTTAAAGCAACAGAAAGCTGGAGTTTGGCTTTAAATGCAGATTGCATGTACAGTGATTTGGAATGTTATGTCCATTATATTACATGGGCCATGTGTTCTAAATAGTAATATGTGGACTCTATGCACAGTTTGATGGAATGTAGAACATTATGTCTTGTCTCACAAAAAGTTACAAATGCCCAGGTAACGAAATGCCTTTAAATAAATTACATTTAATTTACTAAAGCACTGGATATGATAAACAATTGTAATTTCTTTAAAAAAAAAATACTTTTTTCACCTTGCACTCCTAGCATATACCATACATTTTTCTTGGATGTTTACATTTTTTGTGCATTTTGTTATAACTATGCTATCACATACATACTAGCAGTAGTTCCGAATTTCTGGCCACTGAACGACTTTTATAACCAGATTAGTGTAAATATAACTAAAATGTTTTCAGCTTTGAGTGAAACCTAATGGCGAGACTCTCCCTCATTTCCAGATAGCATTACAAACCTAATGGTGGTTATAGCCTCCCCCTAACCTGTTAAAAAGCAGTGCTTTAATGCTGTCTTTTTAACTCCTAAAGATTTCCTTTCACTTCCTGCCCTGGTGATACATTTGGGTTGATTTACTAAAACAGAAGAGTGCAAAATCTGGTGCAGCTGTGCATGGTAGCCAATCCGCTTATATCTTCAACTTGTTCAGTTAAGCTGTGACAAAAAACCTGGCATCTGATTGGTTTCTCTGTAGAGCTGTGCCAGATTTTGCACTCTCCTGTTTTAGTAAATCAACCCATTGTTATAAGAATGGGAAGTAAGTGGATATCTTCCCATGGAAGCCACAGAGAGCAATAAAAACTAACAGAGGTTCCAGCCGTTCCCCACTCTAACCAACACTAAAATGGATACACTGGAAGACGACATATTGAGATGTGTTGTATCTAATAGTATGGGATTTAAAAAAAAAAACAGTATTTAATTTTTTTTTATTTCTTTATTTTACAGGGATACATTGTTTGGCGAGACACTGACCCCAATAATGCAAAGTTTAGAAGTTCTTCACCTTGGTTTCAATGGAATCAGTAATTTGCCTCAGCTGCAGCTCAGTAGACTAAGGAATTTGAAGTCCCTTTTTCTGCAGGGTAAAAACAAAACAAAAAAAAACAAACAAAAAAATGTTGTGGAGCATTAGTATATAGGAACTTGCTTTTTCTAATTAGCAGTATGTGGAGAAAAAGCTACACTAAAACTGGAGAGTGCAAAATCTGGTGCAGCAGTGTATGGTAGCCAATCAACTTCTAACTTCAGCTTGTTCAATTAAGCGTTGACAAAATCCTGGAAGCCTGATTGGCTTGTTTACAGAGCTGCACCAGATTTTGCACTTTCCAGTTTTAGTAAATCAACCTATGGTTTAATGAGTTTGGTGTGAGAATCAGTAATTTGCCACAGCTGCATCTCAGTAGACTAAGGAATTTGAAGTCCCTTTTTCTGCAGGGTAAAAAGAAAACAAAAAAAAATGTTGTGGAGCATTAGTATATAGGAACTTGCTTTTTCTAATTTAGCAGTATGTGGAGAAAAAACTACACTAAAACTGGAGAGTGCAAAATCTGGTGCAGCAGTGTATGCTAGCCAATCAACTTCTAACTTCAGCTTGTTCAATTAAGCTTTGACAAAATCCTGGAAGCCTGATTGGTTTGTTTACAGAGCTGCACCAGATTTTGCACTTTCCAGTTTTAGTAAATCAACCTATGGTTTAATGAGTTTGGTGTGAGTTCTTTCATGCGGCCTGCTCAGGGCCCTGGCCTCAACCCCATTTAAACACCTTTAAAAAAAAAAAAGAAAGCCAATTGCTAGCCAGATCTTCTTTTCCAACATCAGTACCTGAACTAACAAATGTTCTGTTGTCTAAATAGACAAAAAATCCCCAAGACGCAGTCCAAAATCTTGCAGAAAGCCTTCTCAACAGACTGAAGTGAAATCAACAGCAAACCTTTGGCCATACAGTTTATACTTTATATGCATAAGTACTGTTGTTGCTTGAACACATATGCTTTAAAGGGAAAGTAAAGTGTATTTGCAGTAAACGCATATTTTAATTCGTTATTGTTGTAGTATTTGCCAGAGCTGATATAGTGATCACATGATTGGGAACCACTCTAGATGTTTCTAGAGGAAAAGAGGACAGATATGAACTACCAGCAGAGGAAGGGGGTGGGGGTGGGGGGGGGGGGTGAGTAAGAGAGTCTTTAGGCTATAAAATAAGTGAAAAGAAATATAAAACTTTGAGAATAATTAGGAGAATGTTAGAGTAATAATACATTGGCAGAAACATTAGGAGATAAAACAGGAAATTAAAAGCGAGAGAGAGCAAAAAATTTAAATAGAGATACTGCTGGTGGAAGTTAATTAGACTGCAGTCTCGTTATTACAGCAAAACATGGTGTGGGAAAGAAGTGCAGATAAAAAAAACAACAATCGATATATAAATTATTATTTTTAATTATATTATACATGATTTATATAGCGCCAACAGTTTACGCAGCGCTTTACAATGATATATAAATAAAATGTGATGCATTTAAATAAGTATTACTAACGTTACTTTGGTATTCCGTGAGTAGGGTGCTAAATGCATCTTTTTGTGATACATTTGATGTTTTCCTGCCACAAAGATTTAATTTAGTAATTTATGAGAGGATTGTGTATATGCAGTATGTGTTCCCTTGTAATCCAGTTTGAGCTCTGTTCCTTAACATCCTTCGTTGCCTGGATGCACTTAGGGAAACCTCTGGCATGGTCAGTGCTGTCTAGGTTGTGTGATCAGCTATCTGCTAGTAAACATAAACTGCTCTGACTGTGACAGAAGTTCTTCTGGCTAGACCCCGTATGTCTAGACGTGCCTCTGGACCTTATACAAACTATTCTACCACTGTCATTGCTGGTAGAGAGCTGTAACACTGCACAAAATTAATTCTACTGATAGAAAGGTCAGTGTCTACAGCTGTGCGCCCTCCTTAGGAACACCCACAAATTGGGTTTCAGCTTAGGGTGGAGCTGCAGCCAGCATTAACAGAAATAAAAAATTGCTTTTAATTCACGGTGTGGCCACAGTTAAGAATGGAGCCAAGTGCTATATTCACTTGGTCCCCTGAGGTATCCAAACATAATTTTTTTATGTTGTGATGATATTTCTTTAAACTTGGCTGCTGGGGCCACAAAATAAGCACCAAAAAGCCACAACAAGAAGGCTTTACGTTATCAAGCTTAGCAAAGCATTGGAGTTGCCCTCTAAATATAAAAAAGGAGTGAAATTGATTGCGGATATAATTATGTGATAATCCTTCGTTTTCACGCATTCATTGTCCTGTATTTTCTTTCTCACATCAGGAAATGAGATCAGCCAAGTGGAAGGACTTGAAGGTTTACAGTTTCTCAAAGAGCTTGTCCTGGACCATAACCGTATTAAACTTATTACCGAGACTTCTTTTGCCAAGCAAGGTTCTCTGGTGTCTCTACGACTTGAAGAAAATAGACTGAGAGAAGTTAGCAACTTGCTTCATCTTATCAAGCTAAAAAAACTGTATATTGGATTCAATAAAATTCAGGTACCACATGGCCTCAGTATTGTCTGTGATTGCTTTGTGAATTTCTAATCTGGCTACACAACACAGTTTAGGTTAGATTTTTAAAAAAGAGTTAAAAAGCTGTTAAGGTAATTTGTTAAGTAACAAGTGATTGTAAACCTTAATAAAAATAAAAAAACAAACATGTCATACTTACCTGCTCGGTGTAATGGTTTTGTACAGAGCAGGCCTGATCCTCCTCTTCTGGGGTTCCTCGCCGGTGTTTCTGGCTCCACGTCTTCAGCAAGTGCCCCAATAGGAAGCCGCTTCCTATGAAGGCACTTGTGCAGGCTTGATCCTGTCTATAGACAGCATGGCTTGGCTCTGCCACCCGCCCCCTCGTCACAGAATTTGATTGACAGTAGCAGGAGCCAATGGTTCCTGTTGCTATCAATCTGCCCTGTGAAAAGGGAGAGAGCCACTGCTCTCTGGCATAGTACTAAATTAAGATCAAGCTTTGGGTAAGTATAAGGGGGGGAAATAGAAATAGAAAAGAGGGCACACTGGCCTAGTGCATTATCCAACAGATTTATTAAAAAATATGAATATAATCGTAAAGATGTCTACTCACAAATATAAGTTAAAAACATGCTGATCGGGCCATCTATGAAACCTGCCCCTTGCCACTTTCTAATTCTACATCTGTTTAGAAGGAAATTCTGTCCCATCTTTATTGTTAAATCTGTTGTAGACCTGTGCAAATATGTCTCAGTTGGCTCCCTGATTTGTTTGATAAATGTTCCCCTATGTGTATATAAAATTGCCACATCTGGGTCTTATGAGGCTATGTAAATGAATATCATAACCTGGATTTGAGACTACCTATACTGATTATCCTCCATACAGGTGACACGATCTCTTCAATTTTGGACGCAAGAATAATTGTATATGACTCTTAAAAATTCTCCGCCATTGTCTGTGATACATTTTTATTATGACTGTTGCCTACTGTACTTATTGAAAATGTAATAAAAGCATACTGGAAGTAAAATTGCCACATCACATAACCCCAGTGAAATAAGCAAAAACTATAACTGTGGAAAGAACATTTTGTCACGGAGGTCAAGCTTCTCTTAGATACATGTGCAACCATTATAAGCCCTGTGTGTGGTCACAGTTCCTTCATGTTAGTCTACTAGGCTAAAGCAGAGTATTGTATTCATTATGACATCAACATCAGTTGCATTCTGCATTAGCTCTTGTAGAATCCTACTACTGCAAAAACCTTCATGAACAAATACAGGTTGTAAGCATGAAACTATTTTTTTTTAGAAAAGAATATTAATATCATACTTAAAGCTTCTTTTTATATTGTTCACCAGGAAATTTCAGAAGTGGAAAAGCTAGAGGCTCTCCCAACATTATTAGAGCTATCTGTGTCTGGAAATCCAGTAAGTATCCTCTGTTAAAAATAATTTCCTAAATCCTTGGAAGGAATCAGATTACTGAAGCTTAGAGTCTTATAATCAGCGGTACAAATACAGGCATGTGAGTCCTGGGAACCACAGGCTGGTAAGATCTCAGTTTGATTTCATCACTTTCCTCCTTGCTTTTTTCGGAAGTCTCTTCTGGAGCCCTAGGCTATGCTGGAGTGCTACTATTGCTTGTATTAAGTTAAACCATAGGGAATTAAAAAAAAAAAGTCTTACTGTATATGATGCAGTCTATTATTTGCATTAATATTGCTGGTTTTGTTTTTCTGCACTGTAATACAGTTTTATTACCTGTGCCTGCCAGTAGTATTTTTACACTTCCTGTAACAGGCTGTCCAGCAAGAGTGACAATTACAGAAGTTGGGAAAAGCCATCAAACAGACTAGGGTGCTTACAATTGTCGGCTTTTATTTGTATGTTTTAATTTTTTTCTGAAGTTGAAAAAACTGTTGTTGCAATTGCTTGAAAATGTTAGCTGGACTTAAAGTATAACTAAAACCATTTGTGAGCCATTGGGAAGTGGACACTTTTTCTAGAATTTTATTTGTTTTTGTTCCATAAAGGTGTTAATTAAAGTGAAAGAATAAGAGTAACAAAAAGCATCTCCTTTTAATATTCCCCTTTCTAGCAGCACATACTTACCTTCACCTTCAGTTCTATTGCAACTCAATAGATAGATATATTTTTTTTATTCTTTTCTTATGGCATCTCAGATACAAGAAGTCAAGTCATTTTCACAAATAAGGGAACACTTAATTGGCATATACCAAGTACCAAAAAAAACAAGACTTATGAAAATGTTTGGCAGTTTATGTATTACTTTGCATATACTGTAGCATCTATAAACAGAGAAGCTAAGGGGCCTAAAAGGCTGTAGGTACATGTACCATAAGAATCAAATATTGAAGTATCGTCAACTGAGAATGAGTGAATCTAATGAAGAAAAAAAAGAACAATAGATATACTAGCATTTCTAACTTTGTGCATCGTTGGTTCGCCTACAAGTATTATCACATAACACACATTTGTTGGGAAGTCCACCGATTGTTACGATCACTATGATTTTATAATTGTCGTAACAACGGCTAAGTAGCAGGAATTTAGCAGAAACAAAGGAAGAGAAGAAAGGAGGGGGGGGGGGAAGCAAAACATAACGAATGGGTCTTATGCCGCGTACACACGAGCGGACTTTACGGCAGACTTTGCCCGGCAGATGGGATTTCGTCGGACAATTCGATCGTGTGTGGGCTCCAGCGGACTTTGTTTTCTGAAAAGTTGGACGGACTTAGATTTGAAACATGTTTCAAATCTATCCGACGGACTCGAGTCCAGTCCAAAAGTTCGCTCGTCTGTATGCTAGTTCGACGGACAAAAAGCCACGCTAGGGCAGCTATTGGCTACTGGCTATGAACTTCCTTGTTTTAGTCTGGTCGTACATCATCACGTACGAATTCAACGGACTTTGGTTGATTGTGTGTAGGCAAGTCCTTTCATTCAGAAAGTCCATCGTAAAGTCCGTTGAAAAGTCCGCCGGGCAAAGTCTGCCGTAAAGTCCGCTCGTGTGTACGCAGCATTACTCCCATAAAGTAAACAGAAGCCCCGGCAAGCTGCTCTGTGCTGCTAACAATTTTAGTTCAATTGGGATTCGGAGCGGGCCACTTCCTGCAGGTAAGCATCCGTGCAAGTGAAATGTCTCCATGACCTCCACTTATCTCGAAATTGTATTCTGTATTATGGAGAGTCGCTGTCAATTCCTCCATACAGAGAATATAATTGATTTTAGAGTACTACAGGACCCTGGTGGGTGGTTGAGACTGCCTCGACAACGCAGGGACACATGTCCTTGCTGCATCGAGGAGCTGCATCGTAAGCTTCTTCTTGTTTTTCCAGAGAGGTCTTTCTGTCAGGTGTAGAAGACATGCGGCCGGGTTTCCTTTCAACTCTACTGAGGTCAACTGTTTAACAGTTGTTACCTCCTCCCAAAAAGGTCTCAAGGTGGGGCAGGACCAAAAGATGTGGAAAATCGTACCACCATCCGCATTGCACCGCCAGCACTTATCAGGGGAAGCCCTATCCATCTTGTGAAGTATATAAGGAACTCTATACCATCGGGATAACATTTTGTACCCGACTTCCTGGTACTGGTTCGCCATGGAGGATTTATGTGCCAAAAGGAGAATTTTTCCATTTGTCATGGTGACCTGGATATCTAAGTCCACTTCCCAATGGCAGACAAATGTCAGAGTTGGTTCATCAGTCTGGGTTGTCAGGTAACTATATAGCAGAGGCAAGGTGTGCCTAGAAGGTAACTGCACAGTTATTCAAAGGGAGTGAGATCACGTGGGATATAATGCGCCTTCTGCAGGGACTGCAGAAAATGTCTAAGTTGGTTAGTGCTCAAACTATCCAGTGGTGGATCTGAAAGCCTGGAGATGGATGTCAGAGAAGGGAGCCCACCCTGTGGCCACATATCCACTAAACGATATTTCCCTAACAGAGCCAGCCTCCTCACCCCTCAAGTCTGGGGATGAAGTCAGGATTTCCTATAACGGGAGTCATAGGGGAAGGCAACGGTGAAAGACCCATATTGTGGAAGGTCGCCCCCACCAATGCAAGAGTGGCGCCGATCAGGGGGTGACCCCTCGTGTCCTCTGGAGGTGGGGAAGTGAGCCATGGTGATGTCAATAGAGGAATGGAGGCATCCCCAATCTCCATCAGTACCCACTGCTTGGAGTTTGCATTACAATGCCAATCCACGACCCTCGAAAGGTGCACCGCCCTGTAATACTTGAAAAAGTTGGGAAGGCCGATGCCCCCTTTTGCCTTTGGCAAGGATAATAATTGCATTTTTATCCTCGGTAACTTATGGGACCAAATAAAGTCCCTAATTATTGCTCGAAGCTGTTTGAAAAATACCAAATGGATACGGATTGGCATAGATTGGAACATGTACAATATCCTCAGGAGAACTGTCATTTTTAAGGCGTTGCACCGCCCAAACCACATCAAGGTCAGGGTATGCCAATGTTAGAGTTCAGTTTTCAATCCGTGCAACAGGGGTAGCAAATTTGAAGAATACAGGTGCGCCAAGTCAGGGGTGATGTTAATACCCAGATACCGTATTGATTTGTCCACCGAGTGAAACGTAAAAGACGAGCGCATACTGTGAACTTCAGAATTAGGGACAGTTATGTTCAGCACCGCGCACTTAGCAAAATTAACCTTAAAGTTTGACAGTTCCCCATACGCCCATAATATATTGGGAAGTGAAATTATTGGGAAGTGAAACACATGGGTTGGAGACAAAAAAGATTAAATCGTCTGTGTAGGCCATGATTTCTGATCCCTGAGGGATATTGTGGTTGTCTGTTATGGAACACAGGAACAGTTCAAGAGTCCAAATAAAAATAATCAGGGAGAGGGGGGCAGCTCTGTCTCGTCCTGTTCGCTATATTAAAAAAGTCAGAGCGCCATTCATTTACCTGTACAGCCTCCGAGGGAGTGCAATAGAGAGATATGATCCATCGAAGCATATTGGGACCTAGTCCAATGTGATCCAGGGTGGCCCGCATGAAATGCCAGGCCACCCCGTCGAAGGCCTTCTACCGTGAAAGGGAAAGGGGCTTCTAGTAGAGCAGACCGTATGGATAAGGTTGAAAACTCTGGCAGTGTTGTCCCTTGCTTCCCTCAACGGCACAAAACCCGCCTGATCTAAATGTATCAATTTCGGGATGTGTGGTAAAAGTCGGTTTGAAAACATTGGGATGTGTGGTAAAAGTCGGTTTGACAACAATTTTGAGAAGAGCTTTAAATCTACGTTGAGGAGCGTGATTGGACGGTAATTCCCACATTGGGATGGGTCCTTCCCTTCTTTGGGTATGAGTGATATATACGCCCTCAGTGTGTCCGCTGGCATCGAACCTTCCCCCTTCAGGATATTATATGCTGTCAAGAAATGAGGCTTGAGAGAAGTCGAGAAGGTGATAAGTCAACGTGAATACATCAGGCCCCGGCACCTTCCGAGGTTTGGTTTGAGCTAAGGCTACGTTGAATTCCTCAGCTGTAATCTTAGACTCCAAGGTGTCTCTTATTCCATTTGGTAATGTGGGCATGCCAGAGGCTCTGATGTAATTACTAGCTGACTCTGTCCTGACTGCAACTGTCTCTGTGGTCTCAGTGGGGTGTTATTTTATACAATTTCTGGTAAAAATCACAAAATTCCCATGCCATATCCTTAGAGGTATGTACCTTGGTCCCCTGTCTGGTTGTGACTGGAATGAAGGTGCGCTTCCATGGGCCAAGGAGGGCTCTGGCCAGCATTGCCCCTGGTTTGTTCGAAAATTCAAATAAGGAATGCCTAGCCCAGGCCAAGCTTTGAGTGGTCTTCTGGTAAAGCAGATCTTTCAGTTCTTCCCTGGCCTTCAAGAGGGCCATGAAATGGGCTCCTGCCAACAATCGTTTGTGTATTAGCGCGAGAGAGTGCACCCGCACTACGCATTTATGCGCTTCCCAAACGGTCGCCAGATTCAAAGAGGGCGCAAAGTTTTCTGAAAAGTAATCGGACAGTACCTTGTCTAGTTCACAACGCACCTCCAGGATTTGTAACAAAGACTAATTGAGCTTCCAAGTCGGGGGGACTGTGGGGGTAGCTTCCCATCGCAAGGTCACGTGAATCGTGTGTGGTCGGAAAAGGATATGAAGTTGATTTGGGAGGAGGCTACAAGAGGTAGATCTTTATGCTGAATCGGAATATGCTTTATGCTGAATCGGGAAGAAGTCAATTCTGGAATATTTGCGCTGTACCGACGAAAAATAGGTATAGTCCCTATCTTTCGGGTGCATAATTCTCCATGGATCAACCAGATTTAGGTTAAACAATTCTGCTTTTAGTTTTTTAAGATAGGAGTAGGAAAAGTGAGACGCCCCTCTCGAGACATCAAGTAACGGCTCCTGGAAAAAATTAAAATCCCAATCCAACAGAAAGGTACCCTCACGGAATTCCAATAAAATTGGGACTAGGGACCTCAAAAAGGTAAGGTGATCTGATTTTTGAAGATAAACATTGGCCAGGGTCACCGTGGTAGATCTAATTTTCCCCTTTAGGAAGTATTGGCCCTGGGGATCCACACGCTCCTCCAAAAACGTTGAACCCTTACTCTGACGGGGGTTAGAATTCACAGGGGATGCCACACTGCCTGCACACACTCAGGACTATGACCCAAAAAAAAAAGAGAGGGGGGGAGAGGAGGCGGGAAAGGGTAGGAGAGAGGGGAAAGGGAAACCAACCTCCCTATGAAGAAAGGGGATGGAGTAAAGAGGGGGAAAAGCAGGTGATAGGAGAAATAAGCACCAAAGGCTGAAAAAGAAAGAGAAAAGATGTATAAGGTGCTCTAAAGGTCAGCTGTACAAAGCCTAGCGCAAGTAAGCACGGCCTATGTGCGGGGAGTGGAAGACTGACTCTGCAAAGCAGTGGTAGACGTGCTGTCGGGTGAGGACCAATGGTAAAAAGGCTAGACTGGGACCTCAATTGTGGAGAGCAAGTGTCTCAGGGAACTCCCTAACAGCTAAGGGTATTGGCCTTATAGGATAACTGAGTGGCTATTAATCCGACTGGGGTATATCTCGTAAAGGCACCAAAAACCTGGGTACGAACCCAATAAAACATAACACATTAAACTCTACCTGGTCTACAGTACCTCAAAATATAATGTTCCATAACCTTCCGGGAAAAATCGCCACAACCCCCAGTCACACGCCAGGAGAAAAAAAAAGCAAAAAATAGTAACAGCATCCAGCTGTGGAGCAAAAATGGTTAAGACATATCAAACGTGTTATCTACATGACAAAGCATAGGGCATAGCGTGAGGCATGTTCTAGCAGCTCAGAACAGAGCAGGCCACATTTGTGGGTAGCATCCCACCGTTCAGTTTTATGAGGACAAATGTTGTATAGGACCTGTCCAGTTCTTGGGATCTCGGTGTCCGCAGTTGTCACGACCCGGAAAGCTGGTTCCAGTTAAGGCTCAGGTGAAGTCGGGGTGTCCCTGGATTCAGCCCTTGTTCTGGATTGCTGTCTTCGTCTCCTGGATCTTTGGGGCCTCAGAGATGCAGGATGAGTGCTACCAATTGTAGTTGGGAAATCCAGTCAGTCTGGGATGGAGACCTCCGGAGTCCTCAAGAAGGCGAAGAGATCCGTTAGCTGATCAGGCCAGCGCAAATTGAAGGAGTAATTTCCCTTCAGGACTGCGAGATGAAATGGGTATCCCCATCGGTACGTGGCCCCAGCGCTCCTAATAACCTCCAGCAATGGACGTAGCGCACTCCTCATCCTGAGGGTAAGTCGTGAGAGATCTGGAAAAAGTCGCACAGTTACACCATCAAAGTCCACAGGGCCCTTGGCCCATGTTTGCCGTATTATTTCCTCTATGATGGTATAAAAATGGACCCTGGCGAGAACATCTCTGGGAAAGGGGGCATCCCCCCCCTCCCCCCGAGGTCCCTGCACTCTGTGCATTCGATCCAACTCCAACGCCTCTGTGGATGACTTTTCCAGCAGGCGATTAAAGATGGCAGTGACTGTGGTTCTGAGGTCGTGCCCAGAAGTGGCCTCCGGTAAACCCCGCAGCCTAATATTGTTTCTGCGATTGTGGTTCTCGCCATCGTTAATTGACAGCTGTGACATAGTTGGTATGCTCCAGTGCCGCCACTCTAGATTCCATTGCATTTGAGGATGTTTCAAGCACGGAAACCCGCAGAGTCCACAGTGTCAATTTGTTGCTTAAGGTCATGAATTTCTCTAGAGAGTGTACTCACTATTGAGGCTGCCATCTCTGAAATGTCCTGCTTAGTAGGAAGAATGGAGATGATGTCCTTCCATGCAGCTGCAGACGGCTATCCCTGTGAACTGACATCCTGCAGGGCTGCGGGAGAGTCTGCCCTAGGAAAATCCGGAGATAAGATCGGGGAGTCCAGGCGATCTGAAGGCTGCTGTGCCTCAAGAGCAGGGACGGGTATCGCCTTGCCCACTTTCTTCTGTGTAGTGGAGCCGGCGATGTTATTTCACGGCGGCGCCATCTTCGAATCTGGGGCCGGAACTGGAGTTGCAGAATTCCTGAGTAAATAAACAGAAATGTCAGGTCCTCTGTGTGCGGCTTTGTCTGCCGCGGACATGAGAGATTTGCAAGGATAGGACACTGGAAACGGCTCTCTCCCTGAACGCTGCACGGAGCTCCCTGTTACCATTACCAAGCCACGCCCCCCCCCCCATATAGCCCTATTTAACTCATTCTCAATAGATATCTAAACCTAAACGATGTATCAACTGTATATGTGAAACTGCTGTGAATATATATGTGAAAAATACATAAAATTATAAAATGAATACTATCAACAATGCTAAGGTGCTAAGCAAACTGAATAATTATGATATCCAATGATATAAATCTAAAAAAGTAAATCTATTGTAAAATTACTCAAAAGAATATAAAAAATCAAAAAATGAAAGCACACAAATTATCAAGTAAACAAAAATCTGCATATAGTCCACAAATAGATAAAGTCCTTTTATCAAAGTGTTAGATCAATATAATCAATGTGACCAGCACAAACTTCTTCAATCAAGTGGATCTTCTTCTTTTATTGTTTCTAAAACACCGTCTGTGCAAAAAACTTATGCCTAAAACAAACTCACCAGATTGCAATGTCAGCAGCATGTTTTTTTTGTAAAATAAACTCAGACGGACGATCACTCTCCGATGCTATAGATGTCTCAGATCCTCAGAAGCTCATCATGTAGAGGTGAGAGAAAATGAATTAAAAATAAGTGCACTCACATTTTAAGGTGTCTCTCCTGACACTGGTAAATAAGCAAAAAACAAATCCAAAGCCAAGTTCCTCCTGACTTTTTACCAATGCCACTAATGGATACACATCCAGCTGAGCTTACTTCCCCAGGAAGACATCAAACAAGGAAACGTATGTAGGGCAGGTATTTGATGTGCTACTATCAAGCTCAGCTGGATGTGTATACGCTATTGCCGTTGGTAAAGTTGGGAGGAACTCGGCTTTGAATTTGTTTTTATGCCTATTTTCCAGTGTCAGGATAGACACCTTAAAATGTGAGTGCGCTATTTTTTAATAGACATTCAGCTGTTTTTTAAAGATCTTACACTGTGCGAGGGTTTTTTCTCTCAACTCTATATGTTAAGCATCTGAGGCATCAATAGCATCGGAGAGTGATCGTCCGTGTATGGTCCCTGCGGAGTCTATTTTACAAAGAAAATGTTCTGCTGACATTACAATTTTATTTTATTTTTTTATAATTTTTTTGAGGAGTTTTACACTATATTTACCTTTTTTAGACTTAGATCATCAGATATTATAATTATTCAGTTTGCTTGGCACCTTAGCACTTTATTGTTTTTTAATTTTATGTATTTTTCACATATATATTCACAGCAGCTTCACAGACACATTTAATACTTTGTTTATGTTTAGATATCCATTGAATTGCAATAGAAATGTTCACAGCGCTGTCACTTTATAATCTCAGCAGTGCAGCAACAGTGTAGTAGATAAATTTTAATAGGTTCCAGGACCGGTTCTATCTTCCCCTTTTCACATACTCACCTTCCCTTTGCTCCCCAAGTGCTCTGTTCTGCAGCTGAGTGTAAAGAAAATTCCCAGTACTTCTGGGTATAGAGAAGCGTGTGATGGAACTGCGGCTTGGTAATTGGCCATTAAAGCACCCAGTACTTTCACACTTTTTAAAAAGAAAGTTCTTAAGGCCTGCATAAAGTTCTAAATTCAGCAACTTGGAACCTACATAATGTCTTCGTTCTAAGCTCCTGATGGTAACTGTGCATCTGGCAAGGGGTGGTATTGAAGTGAAGATGCTGATTTGCTCTGCATGGGCAAGGCACAGGTTCACGTCAAGGTGTGTTGCAGCTTGCCTAAAATGCAGAGCTCTGAACAGGCTAATAATGCTCAGTTGCACGCCTTTGTTTTTGGATCAGTAAACAGGATATGTATTTGTTTTTATAATTTTTTTTTTTCTTGTGATGAAGCATATATATAGAAAAACAAGGCCCTATTTTCACTATAGTGAAACTAATGGTCTGTATGTTCTTCCATTTAGATATCCCGAAAAATGTTCCATCGTCAGTTGCTTGTTCTTCGGCTGCAGAACCTTGAGATATTAGATGGCATTGCTGTGACCAATGAGGAGAGAACAAGAGCAGAGATGTATTCCTTGGAACAACAAGTAAGTTTCCTTTTTTATGTGTATGAAATTAGAGTTTTCATGTACCAGAATCCAGATTTTGTATGATTCTGGCTTGTACACGATTTTCAGCTCAGTATCCTTCGATCAGCTTTCACCAACAACCTTTTCCTTGTTTCCAGTGACAAAATGATCAAATATGCTTTAGAAATCGTTTAAAACCACCTGAATGTCACTCAGAAAAAGGCATTGTAAATAAATTTTCACCCCAAATTTCATTATTTGGCTGCTTGAAACCAGGAAATCCTTGTTGCCAAAAGGCAATTGAAAGCTGCAAAATTGTCAAGTATATGGCCATCTTAATAGTTATCAAGTTTGTATATTTATAGGAAACTTGCACTTTCATCAAAATGGATAAAAAAACCAAATCTGCTACACAAGCCATTTTGTAATGTTATTCTTATAAAAGGGAGCAAATAGCGGATTTGTACATATCATCCTTTTCTTTTTGTACAGTCCGGTTTAAAAAATTTTAAAAATATATATTTTTTGGTTTGGTAAATACCAAAATGTTGCATATAAATACCATGTAGTACTGCATTCATCCAACGGTTAGAGCTTTCTTTTTTTTTTTTTTTTTTTGCTCTATCTATCTATCTATCTATCTATCTATCTATCTATCTATCTATCTATCTATCTATCTATCTATATTATAGAGATAGATATATATATAGAGATATATCTATATATAGATATCTATCTATCTATAGATAGATATCTATATCTATATCTATCTATCTATCTATCTATCTATCTATCTATCTAGATAGATAGATAGATCGATCTATATAGATTTATATAGATATATATTATTATTATTATTATTATT
The DNA here is from genome assembly GCF_042186555.1 of Aquarana catesbeiana. NCBI lineage: Eukaryota > Metazoa > Chordata > Amphibia > Anura > Ranidae > Aquarana > Aquarana catesbeiana. The sequence continues at coordinate 66,160,148 of NC_133336.1, read as the reverse complement.
CACGATTTATATAGCGCCAACAGTTTACGCAGCTCTTTACAATGTAGAGGGGGGACAGCACAATTACAGTACAGTTCAATACAGAAGGGACTATATATATATATATATATATATATATATATATATATATATGTATATATATATATATATAAATGCCTGTCACCTTGACCCCCCAAGTTTACAAGAGTATAACAATTTCCCTTTAAAAATACTGATTACGAATTTGAGAATGTAAGAATGTAAAAATATAACTTCCTCATAATAAGGACAAGACTGTCTTGTTACACTGTGTAACAAACACCCATAAAACATATTTCCTGTATATGTTAATAGCTCCTTCCTGGTCAGCAGTATACATTGCATAGATTTTAGCAAGTCTATTAATTGGTAACATGCTGGAATTGTCAAGTCAAGCCTTTATTTTAATCAGATCAGTCTTATGCCGTGTACACACGGGCGGACGTTTCGACCAGACTGGTCCGACGGAAAGAATCCGTCGGACAATCCGACCATGTGTGGGCTTCATTGGGCCTGCAGCGGACTTTTTCGGTCGAAAATCGGATGGACTTTAGATTTAAAACATGTTTCAAATCTTTCCGATGGATTCGAGTCCGGTCGAAAAATCGGTTTGTCTGTATGCTAGTCCGACGAACGAAAACCGACGCAAGGGCAGCTATTGGCTACTGGCTATGAACTTCCTTATTTTAGTCCGGTCGTACGTCATCACGTATGAATCCGTTGGACTTTGGTGTTATCATGTGTAGGCAAGTCCGTTTGTTCGAAAGTCCATCGGAAGTCCGTCGGAAAGACTGTCGGATACCGAATAGTCCACCCGTGTGTACACGGCATTAGTGTACAAATAGAAAACTGCACCCCAGTAGCATATAGCATATCTGTAGGCACTTAACACTGAAAATGCAGTTACTATAATGTCTCTCTAAAGAACTAGGTCTTTATTTCAGTGTACCAACTTGCTTTATAAAGATCTTAATGATGCTGAAAACCTAGCAATGTTATGTGTATTGTGACACACCTACAGTATACTTCTTGTTAATGCCACTGCTGGCTTAGCTACACCTCAGCCAGCCAATTCCTTTCCTAGGGCAAATGTATATGAAACTGATTGTCCCTTTCCTAGTGAAGGGCCATAATTAAGAAAAAAAAGGCAGGATTGTATCAAAATTTAATACATTAAAATATGTTATCAGCGTCATAGAAATCCATTAGAAAGTAGACAAACGCAACCCTAGCCCAAAAACAATTATAAGAATCCATGATTCCATACTGTACAGGCATACAGTATATGATCAGAGTACATGTGCACATTTCAGAGTGTGCAACTGCAAACTGTGGTATAGATTACCCTCAGAGAAAATGGACTGAGACTACTAGAGATCACTGCTATTACAATCTTTTATAAGTCAGTACTCCCTACAGCCCCCTTAAAAAATTATGGCACCACATTTAATGTTCCTTTTTGCAAGATTTATTTTTTAAAGGTCGAACAGTAAAAATAAACAGAAATAAATGAGAGGCATAGAAAGGGTGAAAAAAATAAATAAATGATTTATGTTGTACAAACCAGTTTAATGACCATTTTCCTTCACTGTTTCTAGGTAAGTACCAAGGTAAAGAAAATAAACTAAATACTGGCTGCTTATTAGGTACCAGTGGGCCACATGTGGCTCTCAAACCAGGGCTGAGGTACCAAGATTGTAGTGTATTTAATCTTGGTTAAATAGAAATATACTTAAAGCTGTACTACAGAGATTCAGACACTTTTTAAAATGTTCTGGATTACTAGGGGTCAAGTCCAATGAGGTGTATGCCAACTCATTGACTCATCACTATACTTCCAGCACTCTGACACTGGACTTTCTGGTCTCAACTCCTGCAGCTTCAGAGTCATATGCAGCCACTCTGCCCACCCCTCCTTCCGTCCAAATACAGAGCATTTTGTATTATCTGATCCTGGTTTCAAAATGCAAAGGCTTCTGAGAATGGGCAACAGAGGAAAGGGAAGGATAGAGCTACTTCTGTATGAGAAGGCAGTGTCTCTCCTGGCAAAGAGCTGTGAATGTAGTGATAGCTGTACTCTTGGAGCTCAGGAAAACTGTAAGATATAAGTTAAAGAGCTAAGTCATAGTTACATAGTAGGCGAGGTTGAAAAAAGACACAAGTCCATCAAGTCCAACCTATGTGTGATTATGTTTCCTATGATTTCCTATCATTTGAGCCCAGTCTTGCCACACAGAGTTAATCCATCTCTGAGCAATCCTCTTTTATTGTTCAGTGAGATAAATCTTGACAAACCGAGAAAAACTTTGTCAAATCCTCCCCCTTGCTGTGAGTGACAGGTGATTTACATATCTCGTGCACTAGCCTAGGAGACATGCAGTATTTTTTCATTCCCTCCCACTCCTTTCTTCAGCAGCTCTGCAAGGATTGGCTGTTCCACCCCTCAGCATGATTTGACATGCTGAAGTCATGTGGTTACTTTCCTGTCTTTTCACTGGATGTTAGGTCCACAAACCTTGTTGGACTTAACCCATTTAATTATGCGTTCCCACATAAAACAACAGACCATTAAGGTCCATAACCACATAACGCACTAAATGTATATATGAAATGTCCTAACAAAGTGAATAATAGTAAGACAATAAGCTAACAAAGATGGAGGGGGCAGTGGAACTGAGATCATTTGTAGAATAATAGAGCAGAGGAAAAAGGTAATACAAACATTGCGATCCTGGATATGAAAGCAGATAAATGGTAGACATGTATCGAGGTGACTCAAGATGCTTTTCCAGGCACTCATCAGAGCTTAGGGCAGTGAACTCAAATCATTGCTGCAGCTGACTTCTACAAACATGAGGGCTTTCCATTGAGACTCTTGTCCCCAACTTCTAGAATAGTGCGTTTCAGACAGCAATGATGTAGTGCAAAGTGCAGAACCCAGTACATCCAAATCTATTTCGCCTGTCATAACAATTGCAGATGATTGCTACTTAGTTGCTTTGGTTTTCTGCAGTGTGCTCTATAAAATAAGGCTATGGGTTCTTGCCTGCCCTCATTTATATACCGTAAAAACTTAATTTAAGAGAAAAAAATTACAGAAAATGGTACATGTAAAAGGTATTTTAACCCTAACAATGAACTTCTGTTATTTGCTTCCTTTTGGCCTGTTAAAAATATGATTGAAAGTGCTCAGTTGTAATTGCAAATATATATCTATTGAGAAAATCGCTCAATTCCCCTATCAACACAGGTATTATTGGTGGGGAAATCCCTCCCTCTGAACCATTGTGTTCTCCAGGAAGGGGGAAACGTCTGCACCAGGAGTACACAGTGATTACTGCTAGCAGCTATAATAGCTGCTAGCAACAATCCCATGTAAAATTTGACAGGCTGATTGTACCCAAGTTGATCAATCGATCAACTTGGATACAATCAGCCTGCACATACATGGTTCAAATCTCGTCTGGTCGCTGCTGAATTGGCCAAGATTCGAACCGTCTGTGGCTGGCTTTAGTCCTCCCAATTTTACTTGCAACCAAGGAATAATTAGTGTCTACGTTGTAATGATAGGAGAATGGGCAGGTTTGAGTAGTTTAGCAAGACAACTGAGCAGGGCTCATACCACTCAGTCCTCCAAAAACTCTGCGTTGTCAGTCCACGACAGGACTTAAAATGTTACTAAACCCAGGACCCTGCATATCTAGTATCCCACAGTACACAAAACATAGAAATGCAATATTTTAGTAAATATAAACTGCTGAATACTTTTTTCTCATCAGCAGTATATAGCAGTCTTGTGACTTCTATCAGTGTCTGGTTAAAGCTTGTAGGAGGAGTTTTCATTCTACTCTGACTGTCCTATGAGGCTGCAGGACCCCTGAACCTTTGTCTGGACAATGCTGCTTGGCCCTGTGCCGATCACAAGAAAAAAAAAAAACACCAATCTGAGCATGCGCACAGTGACTACAAAGGCTCTCTACTATCAGGAGATGGATTGGGGACAGTGGAAGAAGGGGGGATCATAGAAGACAGAATCAAACAACCTTTTTACACAATGTGGAGGATTAACGCCTTAGGTTCCATAGTGAGTATAACAAACATATTTTACTGCATATACAGACTGATTTTACTGTTGGTTTAGTGACAATTAAAGACCTAAATATACTTGTGGCACTTCAGCATATTTTCTTTCTGTACTTGCAGTTTCTGTAAAGGGATAGAACATGGGGAAATGGTCATTTATTGCAAATATGTACTGGTTATATATGTATATTTTTTTATTTTGTCCTGACATGCTCTTTATATCAATTTTTTCTTTTGATCTGATAGGGGTTCTCGGGTCCAAATCCTGTTCTAGAGACAGTGCATCCAGTCTCCCCGTTTATCTTGACCAAACCCCCGCCATTACGCATTACAAATGTCTGTCTGCCAGGAGGTTTGCACCCCTTTGGTAGTCCGAATCTCCATTTAAATAATAGACAGGACGACTTCCTTCCAAATGACTCAGATAAATGTAAGTAAACAGCGTTCTATTCAGCCCATGTCTCTTTTTTTTCTAAATCACATTCAAGTGCTCGTATACCACACATATGTTAATGGATGTTAAACATGGCAAATCGTAATCATGGCACTAATTCAGGCTTTCATTCCAGCGACTCACTCGGAGCCCTGCGGCTGGCTGAGCGCTGAGCTGGGTGGCTCTTAAGTGCTAATTTCTGCACAAATTATTTTCTGCCAAGAGTTGTTGACATAATTGAGCAAACCTAAACATAGCTTTTTCTTTTAAGCACCCTGTATTAAAATCACAGAGACTAATTTCTAAACGTATGCTTAATGCTTAGAAACAAAAATGTCAATCAGCAGCAATTAAAGAAGGACAAAGATGTCAGCCTGCAGCAATTAAGCAGACATCCAAAACAGCCTTGCTGGGTATTAATGAAAATGTGTTTTTATAGATGCTTCATCAACACAGACATAGCGTGTGCTATACACGCACAATGCTTTCCTGTGTGTTTCACATACACACAGCCGGTAGGGTAGCTGAATAAACACGGCTTTCAGAGCAGCAGGTACCAGAAGAACGGTACTCAGGGAATTGTTTGTGTCAGGTACAAAGCTAGCAGGGTTCTGCCTTCTATATTTGAGACCTGGGGCTTATTGTTTTGTTATTTGCAGCACTTCACGCTTTCAATGTCACATGTAAACAATTTTTTAATTTTTTTTATGCTGATGCTTGTTTCAGAGTGCCATACATAAGCACTTTCCTTTCCCGTCTGCAAGTAAATATGCAGTGTCATTTTTGCTTCTGGAACACAAAATCCAGTCCTCTACACAGACATAAAGGATATGACAGCATTTCACAACAGTCAGCATGCACACAGCCACAAAAAATGCAGTCTATCAATATAAGATGTTTTTACAGATCTAAACGCAGGTGAATTGTTTCCTTTGGGCTCATGTGCACCTTTCATAAGGATCAGTAATCCTGCATTGATTTTAGATCTGTAAAATCAAAATCTGTGCCTGAGGTCAGTCATTTATGCATATAAACACATGTACGTGTAATGCATACATGTGTATATGCATGCATTCTTAAATCCTGCCAGTGAAAAAAAACAGCAGTGTGAATATTCATATACCCGGAAACAGGGACGTGTGGTGAGGTTAGTGGCTGGTGAGGCACTGGCTAGTATCAGAGCCAGATACACACAGGTTAGATCGTTAGAGCGAGAGCAATAATTCTAGCACTAGACCTCCTCTGCAACTCTAAACATGTAATCTATCAAACAATTTTAAAGTGTCGCCTATGGTACTGAAGTTTGGCGCCATTCCACGAGTGTGCGCAGTTTTAAAGCGTGACATGTTAGGTATCTATTTACTTGTTGTAACATCATCTTTCATATTATACAAAAAAAATCAGGTTTTCTTTTATTTTATATATATATATTCATGAAACAATTGTTTAAATAAAAAAACGCGTTTGAAAAATTACCGTGTAACATAAAATGCACAAATACCGTGTAACATAAAATGTTGCAACAACCACCATTTTATTGCCTAGGGTGTCTACTAAAACAATAGATATAATGTTTGGGGGTTCTGGGTAGTTTCCTAGCAAAAATTATGATTATTACATGTAGGAGAGAAATGTCAGAATTGGCCTGGGTGGCAAGGAGTTAATTACCATAAGTAATATATAAATAATTATTATATATTGTTTTTAAGGTAATTTACTATGTTTTCAAAAACTGTACTCAAGCAGGTGGCTTAACGGACAAATTACTGAAGTTTGAGGTTATAACTTCCAACCAGTAACTTCACAGTAAATAGATAAATAATAAATTATCTTATAACATATAGCATAATCATATATGATTTAGCTTGATTATAACAGTACCTTTTCAACAGCAGCAGATTCTCATTCTCCCTCTTAACTGTGTGAAAAAAACATGGGATTGTGGGTAAATCTTATACCCATATACCCATGTTTTTTCCTTGTAGTTAAGAAGCCTGGGCTGGAAGGGAGCATTTGTCTTTTAGACATATGCCCCTTCTATGACACTGCAGTCAGAGGCTTGCCTATACTGCAGCATTTTTATTGGATGGCTAAGGACTAATGGTAGTTTACCATTGGTTCCAAGACTCCAAGCTGTCCATTGAGCTCAGTGCCTCTGACAAGAAATGAGAAGAGGCACTGTGAGCTCAACCTCTTATGCCCTGTACACACGGTCGGACATTGATCAGACATTCCGACAACAAAATCCTACAGGATTTTTTCCGACAGATGTTGGCTCAAATTTGTCTTGCATACACACGGTCACACAAAGTTGTTGGAAAATCCGATCTGAACGCGGTGACGTAAAACACGTATAAACGGGGTAATAGCTTTCATCTCTTTATTTATTCTGAGCTTTGTGCGTCGGATTTGTGTACACACGATCGGAAATTCAGACAACGGATTTTGTTGTCGGAAAATTTTATAGCCTGCTCTCAAACTTTGTGTGTCGGAAAATCCGATGGAAAATGTGTGATGGAGCCCACACACGGTCGGAATTTCTGACAACAAGGTCCTATTACACATTTTCCGTCGGAAAATTCGACCGTGTGTACGGGGCATAAGTCTGCTGTAAACAGAGTGTGTCAGCTTGTATTTAAACTGGCCGCTCTCTATGTAGCTTCTGACAGGCTGCGCAAGGAGCCCCGTATCACCGGAAACATAGGTCGTAGGAGCCCCAAATTTTTACCAGTGGTGGGGTAGGACCTAGGCTGCCTACCCCTTACCTCAGGTCACTGAGCTACGACCCTTGAAGCCTTTTTTTTTTTCATTTTTATGTTCAGGGCAGGTGAGGCTCTGCCTCGCCTGCCTTCCCTGAATGCACGTCCCTGGAAACAGTATAGCACATTGCACATTCCAAAAGGTGCTTCTCTGTACCATATGCACCGTGCGGGACAACATTTTACAAAGCTGACCAGATGCTGCACACCAGGGATGTGAGCCAAAGTGACCTCATCGATGCGGTTGAGCAGTACCCTGAGCTGTGGGACACAAAGCATCTAAAATTTGAAGTTCTCCTTAATAAGAAGAGGGACCACCTACGTCGGAGCGCAGCAGCTAAGAGGTACTATTTGTCTGTACGTTGACATGTAATGTTACATTTAAAAAGTAGAGAATTTAGTGAAGAAAAGCGTAGAACACTGGTGACCTGTGCTTAACATGTTCCTGTTCAGTTGCATGGAGGACCGCATGTGCCTGTCCTTCTTCATATGGATGGTGTGCTACAGAGCACTCTCTCACTGTTTGACCTGCAGTCAATGCTGAAAGTAGTATATGTTAGAACATAGCATGGACATACACACGTCCATGTCTCTTAATTGCAAGTTAGCTAGCGGCAAGTGAAACGCATGAAACAACCGCCATTCACTTAGCATATTTTGCATCCACAATCCAATGTAGCATTGCATGGCACAGCTTTCCTCCCTGCAGAGAGCAGAAGTTTTCACATTATAGATGAGACAAAGCAGGAATGAAACCACACATAGACCATGAACCTGATCATGCAGTGTATAAGTTTTGTCAAGGGGTGCAACAACGTACTACAAGCACTAAAACATGTTTGTGGGGATTGAGAGTTTGATGTTATGAGTTTCCTTTACCCCTGCCCAGTTTGCAGTTCTAGCATCTAAAACTTGATAACATAATGTTATTCTGGGCATTCTGTTTTGACATATCTGAAAATTTCAAGGTGAGGGCTCGGAGTTCACCAGGCGGTGGAGGTCGCTCCATTTCCGCAATGACATCGCCAATGAACAGCTTGCCCGGAGCGGAGCCCCAGCAAGAGGATTACATCACAGATGTCATCCTAATGCCAGTGAGCTGATGATTCTCAAAAGGCCAATTGAGTCCAGGGAGTAAGTAGAAATTGATTATTTAAAGCAGTATTCTCAAACTGGCGGCCCTCCAGCTGTTGCAAAACTACAAGTCCCATCATGCCTCTGCCTGTGGGAGTCATGCTTGTAACTGTCAGCCTTGCAATGCCTCATGGGACTTGTAGTTTCGCAACAGCTGGAGGACCGCCAGTTTGAGACCCTTGATTTAAAGTATTAAGTTATAGATGTTAGGCTGGACCATACATGAATGAAGATTATATTAACTGCATTGTATATATATTTATATTTATATATATATATATATATATATATATATATATATATATATATATACATTCCAATAAAAATCAAGTCAATTTTATACAAAGGAGTGCAGCGCAATATCAGGGCTCAATAAAACATTTCAAATGTAATAAAAAAGTCCATATAAATCCAAAATTAAGCTAAAAAAACAGAAGGTGGACTAATGGTCCCAGTAAAGCAAAGAGTCCCCATGAGAAATTTCAATGTAAGGGTGACTTTCCCTCCACCTCCAGGACACTTGCTTCGCTTACCTCTAGATGTGGACCACTGAACTAACAGATGATCAACAGCGCAGGTCCAATATGGGTATAACCTCCAAAAAAGATCTGGATCCACCGATCGGCATCCCAGGGGTATAATGGTAAGAGAGATGCAAAATCTAAGTGCACACTGATAATTTCTTTAAAAAGCTTTATTAATGAACAACTGGCTAATCACAAGGGCTTCATTACAACAGCGCATGTAGGAGCAGACACCATGAGCATGAAGATCCAGGATGACAGCGGGTGACCTCAAGATGTGGCTCCTCCTTCCTAAAGAAATCATCAGTGTGTACTTAGATTTTGCTTCTCTCCTACCATTATACCCCTGGGATGCCGATCGGTGGATCCGGATCTTTTTTGGAAGGTATACCCATATGGGACATGCGCTGTTGACCATCTGTTAGTTCAGTGGTCCACACCTAGAGGTGAGCGAAGCAACTGTGCTGGAGTTGGAGGGAAAGTCACCCTTGCATTGAAATTTCTCACGTGACTCTTTGCTTACTGGGACTGTTAGTCCACCTTCTGTTTTTTAGCTTCATTTTGGATTTATATGGACTTTTTTATTACATTTGAAATGTTTTATTGAGCCCTGATATTGCGCTGCACTCCTTTGTATAATATCGTATATACATCATCCATTGTAAATGCAAGTGTTTAGTGCTCTTTATTTGCAGTATATATTTTTATCTAGAAGCACAACAGGCAGTTAGATTGAATAGGAGGAAGGCGAGGAGAGTGAAGAGAGGCAATCACATCTTTTGAAACCAGTAGACTCCTAGGAGGCAGTAGCACACCCACCTCCAGATTATGCAGGTATGTATATCTCTCTATTAAAATCTAACATTCTATATGTCTATTGATACATGAAGGTACATATCTGTGTCTATCACTCTAGTCTAGCCATATGTCTTGATGATAAATGTTCAACAATTGTTCTGTTTCTCTAGGGTACGAAAGGAATAGAGGGCACCAGTGTGGCGCTGAAGTTAACCATTACGTGCACGTAGATATCGGGCTATATCATCAATTAATGAAGGCATCCTATGAATTTTGAGAGAAATTCCAATTCCTACATGCCAGAAGATGACCCAGCCACCCCAGGATACCTTCCTTAATTATGCAAACTGACATGTAACGTTCTGCCCCAGAATCCTACCCATGCTGGAAAAATCTCACAGATGGGCAGGCTATGTAGACCACTGATGACATTTACTGCTTGCTGGCAGCCTACAGTTCTTGCAATAAATTTTTGTTGAACCCTTTATATCCTGTATTTTATTTATTCTTAATGGAAGTTCATGTTTCTGCTGTCATTAATAGCAGGGAGATGAATCCCTGGCTGTCCCTACTATGTGTTAAAGAACTGTAATTGCTGGGGGTAACTACTACAAATGTTGGCCAATATCTGGCTCCTGGAGAGCATGTGGTTTTCCCCTTTCACCTAAACTTATATGCTCTCTAGGAGCCAGCTAATTGCCGTTGTGAAGGGTAAGGTTCATAATCGCTGGGAATGATAGCAATGCCCGTCAAACAATGGCTGCATCCAAGGGTGCATGCACTTTGTAGGCAGACACATGCACACTAACCTCATGTGTACCAAAAAATTTGGGCGGCTGCACTCCCACGCGATGCAATACGGCTTTATTAAAGTAAACAAAACACGGAAACAAAACACAGAATCCGTGCTTTTGATAAAGCACGGATTCAGTGTGAAATGCATCAACCTTGTTATTCCCCTGCCTGTCTGTGCTTGGTTGTTTTTATGGATTTTTGTTTATTTTAATAAAACCGTATTGCATTGTGTGGGAGTGCAGCCATCTGAATGTTTTTGTCCACATCGATCTCTGTTAGCAGTGACAGGGCATACACCCCACTGCCTGCATTACACCATGTGGATTATAGCTGTAGTTACTCACCTGTGAGCAGCGGATCTTTGCTACCACACTAACCTCATGGTTGGCGCCAAAACATCGGTGGGAGGGAGACATAGCCCACAGCTAGAACACAAGCATGTCCTTGCTTTGCACAAACTACTATGTTGATTGAAGCCATTTTATTTTGTATCAGAAGAGAGCAGTAGAATAGAAGAAAATTTGTACGAATATTTACACATATAAATGCAAATGCTATACGGACCAATAGTTAGTGTGCATGAGCCCTACTGACTCCCGGCCACTGTGCTGGGGCACCGAGTGCGCATTTTCCCAGCATAAGGCAGGAGTGCTGGCTGTATGTATATATGTAGCTGTATGCAGTGTGTGTTAAGGTCCACCGTGCTGACATATTGTATGCGTAAGGGGATTAACCAGTTATTATTTTAAAGTTTAAAAGTTATTTTCATATTAAATTAACATGTCACAACTTAAATAAGATTTTGGTGATTGAGTTTACATGTGTTTATTATATTTACGTTATTATTGTTATTATTAGTTTTATGTTTATTTTTAAAGTGGTTTCATGTTTTTTTTTTACCCTAACGCATTCTCTGCATTAAGGTAAAAAAAACCTTTCACGCTCAGCTCGCCCCAGCCCCATCTAAATACTTACCTGAGCCTGATCTTGATCCAGCATTGTGCCAGAAAGGAGCAGCGCTGCTCTCTATCCTCAAAGGACTCAGTGTGAGCAGCTCTGGCTCCTGCTGCTGTCAATCAAATCCTGTATGTTTTTTATCTATAGAATACTATATATATGTGTATCTCCCCCATTGCACCCCTGATGAAAGGTTCTTCCTGAAACGCGTCGGGTGGAGCAGAGACAACATGTGATTCACATATGTATTTTCCTAGCATGTAACTGGAATTGTATGTTTTTATCTCCTTTTTTGCAAAACATATTCATTGGATTTTATCATGTATCAATAAACATTTATATTTTATCAATCTCTTGGGTGATGTGTTGCCATTAAAGTCCCGCCAACCTAAGGGGGTTTTTTCTTACTTTGTACTTACCTGGGATGTGGGCAACAGTCACCCAGATCTTACATGGTGGATACACAATTTCTGAAAGCGGGTAAGTATAACATGTTTGTTATTAAAAAAAAAAAGAACCTTTACTATATAAGCCAATTTTGTACTAAAAGGATTTTTTTCAGATTGGAGATTTTTCAGGAAAGGCTTTGTTTAATGTAATAGCAATCAGAAAGCTTTAATAAGTGTGAGTTTAATAAAAAAATAAACACCCAATATCCAGCTGACTCTGGATCACAGGAGAGCAAAAGTAAGTCCACTCTTGTGAGACACAATAGAAGTATGACCAAGAAAGTTATGGCCATACTTCTCTTTTAATAGACATGCTTAGTGTAACCAGTTTGGCTTTAGAACTATTTTTTTTTAATTTTTGCACCATGTAAACATTTTCATTTTTGGCAATAAAATTACTTAACCCCCCAGAACATTATAGATTTTCTGAAAGCAGAGGCCCTGATAGTTGCAAATTTTTGTCACATGATATTTGTGCAACTTTTTATTATAGGCAAATTTTCAGGAAAAAATATAATAAAATTAATTTTAGTGCAAACACAGGCAATATGATACCCATTTTTTGGTAGTATATAAAAGATGAAATTGTGTCAAGTAAATAGATACCCAACATGTCAAATTGCTTGCACCCATGATATCGCAAAAAACGACAGTACCCAAAAATCTCCACAGGTGACACTTTAAAAGCCTTTACATCTCATCAGTTTGTGCTAGAATTATTTCTCTCACTCTGATATTTGTGGTATGTGCGCTCTGGGCGTTCATTTGCACATCGGTAATAGCAATTTTTTTTTCACTTTTTTTTTTTTTAAATACTTTTTATCATTTTTATTTTTTTAAACTTTTTTTTTCTTATGTTTATTTTTACTTGATTGCTATTACAAGGGGTTAATAAACGTTAATAAAGGGGATGATAGATGTGGTAGCATTGGTCAGGTGACAAGCTAGTAGGGGTGCAACGGATCGTCCATGATCCGTGATCCGTACGGATCAACCTCCGCGGATCGGGACACACGCGATCCGCGGAGCGCTCTGTGGCCTCGGCCATAGGAAAGGCCACGGCTTTGGCCTAGCTCCGGAGCGGTGGCCATCTTGGTACACCCGGCGGCCGGAGCGATCACTTGTAACAAACCGGCGTCATGTCATGACGCTGGTTTCTCTCTCCCCCCTGCCAAAACTCTGCAATGCCCTGCCAAAACTCTGCAATACTCTGCAATGCCCTCACAATACTCTGCAATGCCCTGACAATACTCTGCAATGCCCTGACAATACTCTGCAATGCCCTGACAATACTCTGCCAATACCCTGCCAATATACCCGCCAATACCCTGCTAATATATTATTACAGTGGGGGAGATTGTGGATATTACAGTGGGGGAGATTTTTTTTTGTTGATCCGAAAATGATCCGAACCGTGACTCCTGATCCGAGGAACAATCCGAACCGTGAGTTTTTTGATCTGTTGCACCCCTACAATCTAGGGGGTATTTGTACAGAGAGGAGAGCTGGGGGGGATTTGTGATGAGAGGAGAGCTGGTGAGGGATTTTTGATGAGGAGAGCTGGGGGTATTTGTACAGAGAGGAGAGCTGGGGGGGATTTGTGATGAGAGGAGAGCTGGTGAGGGATTTTTGATGAGGAGAGCTGGGGGGTATTTGTACAGAGAGGAGAACATGGGGGGGGATTTGTGTTGAGAGAAGAGCTGGGGGATTTGTGATGAGAGAAGAGCTAGGGGGGTATTTGTACAGAGAGGAGAGCTGAGGGGGGATTTGTGATGAGAGGAGATTTGGGGGGATTTGTACAGAGAGGAGAGCTGGGGGGGTGTTGTGATGAGAGTAGAGCTGGGAAGGGATTTGTGATGAGAGGAGAGCTGGGGGAATTTGTACAGACAGGAGAGCTGGGGGGTATTTGTGATGAGAGGAGAGCTGGGGGATTTGTGATGAGAGGAGAGCTGGTGAGGAATTTGTGATGAGAGGAGAGCTGGGGGGATTTGTACAGACAGGAGAGCTGGGGGGGGGGATTTGTGATGAGAGGAGAGCTCGGGGGATATGTGATGAGAGGAGAGTCGAGGAGGGATTTGTGATGAGAGGAGAGCTGGGGGATTTGTACAGAGAGGAGAGCTGGGGGGATTTGTGATGAGAGGAGATTTGGGGGGGATTTTTACAGAGAGGAGAGCTGGGGGTGGATTTGTGATGAAAGAGCTGGTGAGGGATTTGTGATAAAAAGGAGAGCTGGTGAGGGATTTGTGATGGGGGGAGAGCTGGGGAGATTTGTGATGAGAGGAGAGCTGGGGGGGATTTGTGATGAGAGGAGAGCTGGGGGGGGATTTGTGATGAGAGGAGAGCTGGGGGAATTTGTGATGAGAGGAGAGCTGGGGGGATTTGTGATGAGAGGAGAGCTGGGGGGATTTGTACAGACAGGAGAGCTGGGGGGGGATTTGTGATGAGTGGAGAGCTGGGGGGATTTGTGATGAGAGGAGAGCTTGGGGGATTTGTAAAGAGAGGAGAGCTGGGGGGGATTTGTGATGCGAGGAGATGTGGGGGTGATTTTTACAGAGAGGAGAGCTGGGGGCGGATTTGTGATGAAAGGAGAGCTGGTGAGGAATTTGTGATGAGAGGAGAGCTGGGGAGATTTGTGATGAGAGGAGAACTGGGGGGTTTTGTGATGAGAGGAGAGCTGGGGGATTTGTGATGAGAGGAGAGCTGGGGGGATTTGTGATGAGAGGAGAGCTGGGGGGGGATTTGTGATGAGAGGAGAGCTGGGGGGGATTTGTGATGAGAGGAGAGCTGGGGGGATTTGTGATGAGAGGAGAGCTGGGGGATTTGTGATGAGAGGAGAGTTGGGGGGGATTTGTGATGAGAGGAGAGCTGGGAAGGGATTTGTGATGAGAGGAGAGCTGGGTGGGGGATTTGTGATGAGAGGAGAGCTGGGTGGGGGATTTGTACATACAGGAGAGCTGGGGGGATTTGTACAGAGAGGAGAACTGGGGGATTTGTGATGAACGGAGAGCTGGGGGGATTTGTGATGAGAAGAGAGCTGGGGGGATTTGTACAGAAGAGAGCTGGGGAGGGATTTGTGATGAGAGGAGAGCTGGGGGAAATTGTGATGAGAGGAGAGCTGGGGAGGGATTTGTGATGAGGGGAGAGCTGGGGGGGATTTGTGATGAGGGGAGAGCTGGGGGAAATTGTGATGAGAGGAGAGCTGGGGGGATTTGTGATGAGGGGAGAGCTGGGGGAAATTGTGATGAGAGGAGAGCTGGGGAGGGATTTGTGATGAGAGGAGAGCTGGGGCGGATTTGTGATGAGAGGAGAGCTGGGGCGGATTTGTGATGAGAGGAGAGCTGGGGGGATTTGTGATGAGGGGAGAGCTGGGGGGGATTTGTGATGAGGGGAGAGCTGGGGGGGATTTGTGATGAGGGGAGAGCTGGGGGGGATTTGTGATGAGGGGAGAGCTGGGGGGGATTTGTGATGAGAGGAGAGCTGGGGGGGTTGTGATGAGAGGAGAGCTGGGGAGAGAATTATGATGAGAGGAGAGCTGGGGGGGGGTTGTGATGAGAGAAGAGCTGGGGAGGGATTTGTGTTAAGAGGAGAGCTGGGGGGATGTTGTCGGATACACCTTATGTGATATGCAGTTCTAAGCCTTAACTCATTACAATTTTTTGGCGCCACTGTACTTCTCTCCTCTAAGGTTCGTGTGGCCGGGGGGGCGGGGTTTGGGTGTGGTTGGGGCGGGGTTTGTCTGGGGCAGAGAGTTGGACAGAGGGTGAGTTCCTGCACCTATTCTCTGAGAAATAAAGCCCTGTGTGTATCTGAACCTCATGTCACAAACGAGAGTATATCACTTATATTTATGATGTGCTTTCTCCACACAGTGAGGCTGATTTCAAACACCAGAGAAGAAAAAAAAATATGTGATTTACTATTTTTTTTTTTTTGTTTACGTTAAATGAAAGCCAACACTTAAATGGTTGGTAGCAGCAACATATTTATAACATTTTTCCAAGGTGCTGTTAACCCCTCCATTGAATAACTAAATGCACGAATAGGTTACACAGTGGAATGTTATAACAATTTACATGCTCATTTTTTATGTTTTTGTTTCCTTTTTTCCTATAGCAATATTTTATTATAGGAAATGACAAGCCGGTTGTTATCTGACAATTGATTGCAGGCTGAATAGACTGTTTTATGTTTCAGACAAGAAATCCAAGAATAATCCCCGCAGTGTAAATGCTGAAATTGCTTTCAGACCGCTCAGAGCACCAGCAAATATTTCTACATCACACTTGGCACAAGCTGGTCCAAATCGGGTAGCACAAGGCAGCAATCTGGAGCATGAAGGAAGGTGGGTACTATATAGAAACAACTAGTAGAGTCTTAGTCAATTAATGGGGAAGAAATTCCCTGTTTGCCAGGAACTTTCTATTGTAGTAAGGCAGAATGGGTCCTCACCTCCTGTAATCCCGTTTGATAGTTGAACTATTCAGCTCTATATAATCACTAATACTGACCAATACATTTATTTTTTTAGTGGAAAGTACCTGAATTTGACTTGGTGTCAGCATCTTGCAATCCAATTTACCATAGTGCTCAGAGGAAAAAGCAGCACACAGTTGTACTGCATTAAAAAACAAAAATGTCTATGGGCTTAGTGCATTAGAGTAATGCTCCAATTAATGTTCCAGAAGGAAGATGACACTAATATTCTCAAAAAGTTGCACAAAACCCTATATCAATAAATAATCAAATACTAATACAATACCACAATTGTGGGAAAAAAAATGAAAATGTGAAAAAATTAATGAAAGTATCAAAAACTTCACCCAAAAATGACTATACAAAACAAAAAAAATGACAAATGCAAGAACTGATCCAAAAAACATAAATAATGCTAATGCACACCCAGTGTCCTAATTAGGGCCACTTAGGATCACTTCCAATCCTCCAGCGAGTACCAGGAATCGCCAACTCTCCTCAAGGATGGTGGGAAGAAAACAGCAAAGGACCATAGAGTAGTACTGCTAAAAATACCCACTTTATTACATATATAATATACTCACAGGTATCTCAAGGTATACACAAGCAAAAAACGTCTCGCTGTTGTACACTGGCGGGCGTAATGACATCATAGACTGTAGGCCTCACCCTGCATTGTACTGCATTGCTTATGTGCCTAAAGGAACATGCTGGTAGGAGGAGATAGTAGATTGACAAAAGGAAGAGCTTTTCAGTTTGCTGCATCACTGTAAACTCACACTGTAAAGTCACAGGCTGAGGGGGGGGCAAGACTTTTAACATTTGACATAAATATCATACCTTCTGCCCTGCCAGACAGTGCTGTGTGGCAGAGCTGTGCATATCTCAGGACTGTATAGACAGTTACAAATCCCTTGGCAGGTTGAATGGCTTTCTTACATGTATTTCATCTTTGTATTTAGGTTGTTTGCCTGGAGATCAGTTTTAAACAATGAATCCTATCCCACTGTTGGTGCCTATGCTTTGTGGATTGGTGTCCAAACCTAATTACTTCCACAAAGTATGTAAAAGCCACAAGTTTACGTAAGACTGCAATTTCTTGCATCGGTAGCTCTCTCCAAGGGGCAGCAGCCCCAGGAGAACTGGAATCCTCCCTGAAGAGGAAAGGGCACTCTTCTCAGAGCTCCCAAACATTTATCACCTCCCCAGCCACCTTTTGGACGTCTTCTTCCAGGAATTGGCTGTAGCATGATAAATATTTGTGTTATTTAAATCTCCCTGCCTTATATTTTTCGGAAGCTTCTTCCAGAAGCAGGTGAGAGAAATCAAACAATTAGCGCAGAAAACCCTGAATAGACAAAAACTGCTGAACCGCTGATTACAGTGAAGCCAGAAACAAAATTTAACCTAGCACCCTAACTAGAGGGGGGGGGGGGTGCTACATCAGTTATGCTTTATTACCAATTTTCTTTTTCTAGTGAATTTCTTTGTCTGTTTTCATAATTCTTCAGCTTGCTGTGTCCTTGTTCACAGTTGAAATTTTGCATGTTGCGAAGAGTGACCTATGTGTAGAATACAGAATGGTTGTTGGATTAATTCTAGCCTAATTGTAGTGATGGCAGCATCATCATTTCATTGCTAGCATTCCTCCTCCCCTGACTGAAGAAATCCTTTGTCCAGGCACCCCTCTGCACTTCTTAAAGTGGTTTTGACGCCTTAAGGGATTTCACCTTAATGCATTCTATGGTGAAAAACCTTCTGTGCTGCAGCTGCCCCCCAGTCCCCCCTTTTCCTTACCTGAGCCCATCCGATCTGGCGATGTGCACAAGCACAGCGGCTCCTACCGCTGTCACTCTCCTCTTTGGACAGATTGATACCAGTGGGATCGGTTGGCTCACGCTGCTGTCAATCAAATCTGGTGAAGTGGGGGCGGGGCCGAGTCCCGCTGTCTGTGTCAATGTACGCAGCAGCGGGACTCGGGAGCAAGCTCGCACGGGTGCCCCCAGGCAGAGCGGTTTTCCATGGGGGCCCCGATGAAGAGAAGGGGCCTGGAGAGCCGGTGGGGGACTCCAGAAGAAGAGGATTGGAGCTGCTCTGTTCAAAACTATTGCACAGAGCAGGTAAGTATAACGTTTGTTATTTTTATAGAAAAACAAAACAAAAACAAAGCTTTAAAACCATTTTAAACATTTCCTCCCAATTGGTAATTTTATCTGTGTATTTTTAATTACTACATCTCAAACAGCATTTTCTGGAAGGTAGATCAAAAATGCAGACTGATAAACATACCGGAAGCCAGTATAGACACTTGCCATGGGTTGGGAATTTTTAATTCAACATAGAGGGCAAGACTGATTTACATGAGGGCTGTAATCATACCTGGCCGGCCATTGCTGATTTTGGGTAGTTTTGTACCTACTGCTATTTACATGGTCAACCAAGCTTCATCTTTGAAATCCCCTTCAAATATGATTTCTATAGTACTGAATTACAGTTGAACGCTTTGGCAAACATAGATACCTGCATGTCACCTGGAGGTTTTGTCCCTTTTTTTGCTGTTTGCGAAGTACAGTTATTATTCTGTGAATTTGAGACAAGTGTCAGTTTTTGTTCCTCATATATAATGATGACCTTAAACTATAAAAGGTTATTAGGAAGTCACTATTCCTATATAAGGCAACCTTCATTGCTTTCAGATGCATGGCAGTGTTTTTCATGTTTTATACCTTTTGTTTCATTGCAGATTGTTTGGGAATGGGAGTCTCCGTCAGAATCGGATGTAGTACAGAGACTGGCGCTTTTCTTACAATTCTGTTATTTTATATTGTTAATTTATTTACAGTTCTACCTCTCCCAGCATCAAGAAAGGATAGTTCAGTTGTATCTACTTACACCTGTATTTAATAAAATGATTGAAATTACGAAGGACATCTGGTTGTATAAGTGTTTTTTGTGTTTTCTTTCTTTTTATGATTTCCTGTTATATGGACTCTGTGTGGCTGTATATTTCTTGTCTTGATCTAGACGCAGAGTTCTTTGTCACTCTTGCTCTAATAACTCTGCAAAATAAAAAATAAACATTTTTGATGCATTATAATAAAGGAACAATGCAGTCAGAACGCAGGGGTTATAGAGGAAGTAAAGTCTTCCTCTTTTTTTTTTTTTAACAAGAAAAAAGTCTTCCTCTTTAATTGTACCTACAGGTAAGCCTATAGTAAGGCTTACCTTTAGGTACTGTAAATATCTTCTAATCTTGCACCATTTAAGAGATATTTACTATATACGCTGCATAGAAAACAATCAGCTTCCAGGGTATTTTGTCAAAGCTTAATTGAACAAGCTAAAGTTAGAAGGTGTATGGCTACCATGCAAAGCTGCACCAGATTTTGCGCTCTCCAGTTTTGGCAAATCAATCCCAGAGTCTGCCTACAGCTTCTGCACCTTGTATTTCCTGCTAGCTACAGTGCCTTGAAAAAGTATTCATACCCCTTGCAATTTTTCACATTTTGTCATGTTACAACCAAAAACGTAAATGTATTTTATTGGGATTTTATGTGATAGACCAACACAAAGTGGCACATAATTGTGAAGAGGAAGGAAAATGATAAATGGTTTTCAATTTTTTTTTACAAATAAACATGTGAAAAGTGTGGCATGCATTTGTATTCAGCCCCCTTTACTCTGATACCCCTAACTAAAATCTAGTGGAACCAATTGCCTTCAGAAGTAACCTAATTAGTAAATAGAGTCCACCTGTGTGTGATTTAATCTCAGTGTAAATATAGCTGTTCTGTAAAGCCCTCAGAAGTTTGTTAGAGAACCTTAGTGAACAAACCGCTTCAGGTAGGCCAAGGAACACACCAGACAGGTCAGGGATAAAGTTGTGGAGAAGTTTAAAGCAGGGTTAGGTTATAAAAAAATTATCCCAAGCTTTGAACATCTCACAGATCACTGTTCAATCCATCATCCGAAAATGGAAAGAGTATGGCATAACTTCAAATCTACCAAGACATGGCCGTCCACCTAAACTGACAGGCCGGGCAAGGAGAGCATTAATCAGAGAAGCATCCAAGAGGACCATGGTAACTCTGGAGGAACTGCAGAGATCCACATCTCAGATGGGAGAATCTGTCCACAGGACAACTATTAGTCGTGCACTCCACAAATCTGGCAAGAAGAAAGCCATTGTTTGGGGACACAGCAAACATGTGGAAGAAGGTGCTCTGGTCAGAGGAAACCAAATTTTTGGAACTTTTTGGCCAAAAAGCAAAACAGACACCGCACAACACCCTGAACCAGACTGACCATTCGGGCACTCGGACACTGCCCGAGGACCCGGGACCCTTAGGGGCCCCCATCAGGGTGGTCAGCCTCAGTAAAACCAGGGTCAGTATGTAAAAAAACTTGTGCTTTTTTACATCTGTCCCTGAAATGTCCCCTACCGACATACTTTTGATGTAAGAATCCCAAGATTGCAGCTCTCCACTGCCTCCTTAGCCAATGGGAACACAGTATACCCACCCCTTTCTCCAGCTCG
The DNA here is from genome assembly GCF_042186555.1 of Aquarana catesbeiana. Classification (NCBI taxonomy): domain Eukaryota; kingdom Metazoa; phylum Chordata; class Amphibia; order Anura; family Ranidae; genus Aquarana; species Aquarana catesbeiana. Next base: position 66,139,188 of record NC_133336.1, on the reverse strand, counting down.
GCTTATTTGAGATATGAGCAAGAGGTGCCGACAGCTGTAGGAGAGAGAGGAGGGTGGGGACACAGCCTGCAATGTGGGACGGACTGCTGTCTGATAGAAGCTAACTAAGCTGAATATATTCTTATCAGTGGTTTACCCTGGTGAGGAGGGGGAGGATGTGTTTCCTCTAGCATGACTCCTCCTGTCTCTGAAGCAGTTAGATCGATTTTCTGTGTGAGAAGAAGTGCACTGCTTCTGGAGGAAAGACATGTTTTGAACTTCTCCAATCTCTACTACACCTCCCTACTCATTACCTGCCCACCAGTACACAGGCACAGTCCCCCTCCCCTGCATTACCTCTCCCTGTATTTTTGAGCTGCCAGGGCAGCTGTGCTTGTGTGTACCGTGCCTGTGTGTGTACTGTGCATGGGTGTGTGTGTGTGTGTGTGTGTGTACTGTGCATCTGTGTGTCTACTGTGAATGCGTGTATCTGTGTGTACCGTGCGTGTGTGTGTACTGTGCATGTGTGTGTATACTGTATGATCCATGTGTGCCCACTGCCATTCAACAGAAGTCGATCTAACAATCCCCTGTCCGTGCAAAATGCCCTTGTTGCCATTCAGAGGCAGCTGAATGGTGCACTGCTGAGCTTGACCTCGGATCAGGCAGCAGGGCAGGTCTGGGTACACACCTGTGCAGTGATATCATGGTACACATCAAGCATGGCTTTTATTCACATGCCCCACTGCCCGACCTGAGGCCAACCACAGCAGTTCACTATTCTGCTGGCTCTACGACTGCACATGTGCAGATCAGAGCCTGCAACATGTGGATTTTTTTTTAAAAGCCTTTTCCCGCCAGCTGCCTACCACACCAAGCACTAACTTGCAAAAGGGGTACTTTTGGAATGTGGCACACTGGGGGCTGTGCCGTAGGGTGGCACACTGGGGGCTGTGCCGTAGGGTGGCACACTGGGCGCTGTGCCGTAGGGTGGCACACTGGGGGCTGAGCCATAGGGTGGCACACTGGGGGATCTGCCGTAAGTTGGCACACTGGGGGCTCTGCTGTAAGGTGGCGCACTGGGGGCTCTGCCGTAAGGTGGCACACTAGGGGCTCTGCTGTAAGGTGGCACTCTGGGGGCTCTGCCATAGGGTGGAACTCTGTGGACCTTGATGTTTAGGGAGAATGTTGGGACTTTGATGTAAGGGAGGACTCTGATGTGAGCGTGGCGCTCATCCTGATTGCTGTACTCTATTTGTTGTTTTGTTTGTTACTTACTCCCGACCCACATACTCTGTACTTTATACTGTACATAGACCTGACCAAGGTGTTCAATGTCTTTAACAATTGCTGGTTTTAATGAAGTTCTTCTGTAAGGATGCCTCAGTAAGACAAAAATATCCTTTTTTTGTGCATAAAAAAACATATATATAATGGAAACATTTTTTTGATCCTGACAGATTTATTTGTGTCTGTCTGTGAGATTATCAGTTGCAAAACAGTAAGTAGAATTTTATGGGTACAAGCTCTGTGGTATGTTTGAATTGTATACAGCAGGTGCAGTTTCTGTTCAATCCCCTTTTAAGACTCTTCCACTGGCCATGCCCATTGTTCACCATGGTGCACTATGCATGCCGCAGGTCATCATCTCCCTGGTAGGGGTACCAGTGCAGTATTTTGCTCAGGGGCCCATGATGTTGATAAGGTGGAACTGCCCATGAGAGGCTCCCGGTGCCTTTACTGGGTCACCAGCTCTAAGTCTCCTGCCACTCTGCATGTCGCCGAGCTTTGTGCCCCTCCCCTAAAAAAGATGGCTGCGGCGTGGCCGGCCATCTGTAAGCCTGGGGGGCCCCATAATCTCCTAATTCCCTGGGGCCCCATAAGTTGTCAGTCTGCCCCTGCCCTGAACACACCATCCCCACAGTGAAACATGGTGTGGGGATGCTTTTCATCAGCAGGTACAGGGAAGCTGGTCAATGTTGATGGGAAGATGGATGGAGCCAAATACAGGGCAATCTTAGAAGAAAACCTGTTAGGGTCCGCAAAAGATCTGAGACTGGGGCGGAGGTTCCCCTTCCAGCAGGACAACGACCCTAAACATACAGCCAGAGCTACAATGGAATGGTTTAGATTAAAGCATATTCATGTGTTAGAATGGCCCAGTCAAAGTCCAGACCTAAATCCAATTGAGAATCTGTGACAAGACTTGAAAATTGCTTTTAAAGACGCTCTCCATCCAATCTGAGAGAGCTTAGGCTATTTTGCAAAAAAGAATGGGCAAAAATGTCCCTATCTAGATGTGCAAAGCTGGTAGAGACATCCCCAAAAAGACTTGCAGCTGTAATTGCAGCAAAAGGTGGTTCTACAAAGTATTGACTCAGGATGGCTGAATACAAATGCACTCCACACTTTTCACATATTTATTTGTAAAAACAAATTGAAAACCATTTATCATATTCCTTCCACTTCACAATTATGTGCCACTTTGTGTTGGTCTATCACATAAAATCCCAAAAAATTACATTTACATTTGGTTGTAACATGACAAAATGTGGAAAATTTCAGTGGGTATGAATACTTTTTCAAGGCACTGTAAAATCCCTATAGTTACCATTATGCTTACTTTCTGAATAGCTCTCAGTCAGTGAAAATGTAGACCAACGTGTTCACTTGTTCATGCTCCACTGTTTGAGCTCCCTGTAGTTTTGTCCAAGCTGTATGGGAGGAGAGGCTGCAGAGCATAGGATCAAGGGACAATTTAATGTAACGTCTCCTGGTAACACATGTGAGAATCCTGCCAAAGTGTGACTATCAGGGGTTATACAAAATTCAGGGTAAAATGAACTGAGTGTAATTTCTGCTGTTGGCACATTTACAGTGTTTACCAAGTTGAATTTGCATCTCATTGCCTCATTGAGTGATTTTACTTGTTGGCTTGAATTCTTCTTTTACCATTTGAGTACTAGCCTGTAATACCCCTTCTTTACCAGGCCAATGTACCCAAATTGATTTTTTTTATCATTTTTGGGACAGAACTTTCTTTTGGTGGCATTTAATAACCACTCGTTTTTTGTTTTTTTATTATTAAAGGGAAAAAAAGTCTAACGTTTTAGAAAACAAGTGTTTCCCTTGCTTTCTCATAAAAAAAAATCGAATAAAATGCCAGAACAGTGCACACGCCCACTGTACTTACCCCTTTTTTGTAATGCAGACACCCCATGGCAGTGCCGGGACAAGGTCATCTCTAGAGTCCAGGGCAAACATGCCAAATTGCCATCCCCCCCCCCAAGATTATATGAGCGTTATGTGTCAGCAAAAATACCCTTCTCCTCCAAAAAAACGAACATTAATCTGCATGCTCATCTCCTAAGCACCCAGCTCATATCCTCTCTCTCCCCATATGCCCCCAGCACTAATTCCCCCCTCCAAAAAAAAATCTTCCCCCTCCTAACCCAGATCCTCTACCCTTTAAATTTCCCCTCCAAGCATAAATCCTCGCCCCCTCCCCACTCCAAATCTCACCCTTCCAGCACAAATTCCCCTCCCTAATCCCCCATCCTAGCACAAATACCCCCCAATCATCCCCACTAGCACAAATCCCCCCCAAAATAAATATTTTCCCTCTACCATGTTACTTTTTTTAGCAAAACCCTCCAAATCCCCTTTCCTAGCACAAATCCTCTTTCCCCATCCCCCTTCTCAACACAAATCCCCTTAAATCACCACTCGTAGCACACCTCCCCAAATTTGCCCTGCTAGAACAACTCTTACCCTGTGTCAAAATTCCCCTTCTCAACCCCAACCCCCCCCCCCCCCCAAATCTCCTTGTGGTACCCACCTCACTTCACATGATACCACAGTGCCCAGGGCAGCGCCCCTCCTGCCCACCCCTTGTCTCAACCCTGCCCCAAGGTGCTCATTTTTTTGGCACAATTTATTTGAAAATGACCAAACAAGCCGGTAATGAATTGGTTGAATGTGGAGATTGCTAATGGTGCACCGGATAAATTATTGTACAGTTTATACACAGGGGAGGAGGAGGCTTTTATATACAGGATAAAGGAAGAGAAGGGTTAATATACAGGTCATATATGATACAGGTTGGAGATCAGATGTACAGGCCAAAGGGTCAAAAATTGATCCCACCATCAGTAAAAATCCCTCACCATGAATCACCCGCTGCAGCCGATCCATTTTTTTCATTCTCCATTTATAAATCACTTTGTTTCCTCTCCATCGTCTGTTGTATTAGGAAGGAGATAGCTCAACAATGTATACAGTAGCGTGTTTACATTTGTGATTGCTGTATTTGGTTACCACAGTGATCACAAGGTACAAAATTCATTCAATTGGCTCTGTACATTGTGTCTCTGAACCAAGCTGTCTAATGAGGGCTTGGTCCACAGCTAATAGGTGCTAATGTCACCTGATGGTGTTATCGTCAATGCTATTTATAAATTGCACTGTGGAAATAACAGACCACCACATCGCTATTCATAAACATATGGTGGTAGTGATGTGGTTAAAACATGTAACTGGGACTTTTATTTAGCGGTGTATTTTAAATGTTTTAAATTTTAATTGTTTTAGGTCAAGTTATAGTTGGTGAGTCACGTGACCCATTCTATTTTTTTTATTTTTATTTTTTGTGTCTGGACCAGATGCTATAGATGACACTTTGAAGGTGTTACACACAAACAATTTAAATCTGTGAAAAAAAATAACGAACACTATATACACGTTGTGCCCGGAGTCACTTTGGGCGGGGGGGCGTGGAACCCAGAATTCCTTGGAGAGGTTGGGAAACCCTTGTTTCAGCTCCCCATGCACCTCCTATGTCTAAGTTACCCTGTGTCTATTAGGGGCACAGGGTGACCGAGAACCCCAGTCTGATCTGTACTAATCAGACTGGAGGAAGCTGTATATGGCAAAAGCACTCAAGCGGAGTGTGGGACGTTTCTTTACACACGTGTAGCGCCTACCTCACTTTTCCGGGAGCCTGATGGTGACTACCAGAGGTAATCACCCACTAGGTTACTAGGCGTAGTGGGTGATGAACAAAAAAATAAATTTGGGGGCGCCAGTCATTTTTTTTTTTTTTTAAATTCCTTTATTTTCACACTGAGTAGGTACAACCAGTTACATATTCCTTTATACAACAGTGTTAGAATCAAGCAAATGGAATACAGAAGAAAGTTTATAACCCGAGATATCAGAAACAGCAAGGTCAGAATATCTGATTACTTAAATTAGCACCATATTCACAGTTTGTGGGGGTTATACCCCAACCCAACACTACTGCTTAAAAATAAGACCTTGAGGGTGCTCCGGAGTCTTAGTTGCTTGGTTCAGTACTGATTCCCTAAGGTGGTAGATTGCATCACTCAGTGATAGATGAAGTTTTTTTTTTCCGTAAGGATGGTAAAGGTGGGGATCTAAAAGGCTATGAAGCCCAGACATGGGACCAAATGAGAAGGTAGTTGATTTTAAGATTTCCTTTGTATCTGGCCGTAGAGAAACCCATGCATGAGAATGCGTTAGATAGAGACTAAAATCCCGGGGATAGGTAAGAAATATGTCAGGATAAAAGGGGGAGGGATGGTAAGGAAGGGAAGGGGAACAGAAAGGGGAGTAGAAGATGGGGGGTTAAGATATTAGAGAACAAGAGTACAGAAAATATGAGAATATGAAATATGAGGAGGATTGACCTCCGCCTGAAGTGCGGAGCATGTTCATTCAGTTAGCTGGGTTGCTGGATTGCTCCATTTCCTGAAGATATGCTTCCGTGTATATAAAGTGCTGCCAGGGTCTCCAGGTTTCCCGAAAGGTCTCCTCCCTATTGTATAGGGTAGCCGTGAGATCCTCCATATTCCTTAGTTCATTAACTTTAGTGAACCACAAGGATTTTGTCGGTGGTCTCTCCAATTTCCAACACAGGGGAATGCATGCCTTTGCGGCATTCAAAAGTTGAATGGTGAGAGAGGTCTTGTATTTTTTAATGGGTCGATCTGACAGATGGAGCAGACAGGCTGCAGGGTTCCCCTCCAGGGAAACACCTGTGAGGTGACCGATTGTGTGGGCCACCCCTAGCCAGAAAGGGGCAAGTCTGGAGCATGACCAAAAGATGTGTAACATCGTCCCCTCCTCAGTACCACAACGCCAACAGAGGCTGGGCAGTTGAGGGAAGAAACGATGAAGGATGGCAGGGACCCTGTACCTGCGTGTCATGATTTTGTAACCAGTTTCTTGAACCCTGGTCGCAATTGAGGATTTCTGGGCAAAGTAAAGAATTTTTTGTCTCTGTACATCAGTGAATTGGATTCCAAGTTCCCCCTCCCATTTAGTGAGAAACAAGGGTACGTATCCCTCCTCTGGTTGGGTTAGGGATGAATATATCAGTGACAGGCAGTGTCGTATCGGCTCCCTACGGTGGCAAATGAGCTCCAGTTCAGTTAGTTTGCGGGTAACACCTGGTTTCCGTAGATAACTGCGTAGAAAATTCCGCAGCTGCAAGCTGCTCCAGAAATCTAGGGGAGAATTTAGGCAGTAATCTGAGTGAACATAGAAAGTGGAGATGTGGGGGAATAGCGCCTCTGAGAATCATATTGTTTCTAATATGAGAACTGACATAACAAAACATAACCTTTGCTGATAGGTACCTGCTGCATTTACTGCCGTACACCCTCCGCCGCGACCAATTGGTGACTGCGTCTCCGGGAGGCCCACAGACGCCATACCGAACCCCATTACCAGTGCAATCGCAGGATATTGCCGGCAGGGTCCACGATGGCGCCCCACGGTATGTCCCGGAGCGTCAGGACCAAGGGCCTTTGACCTTCGCAACGATGAAAACCGAAGCGAGCCCTGAAAGGCGGGATCAGAACCAACATCACAAATGTAAAACAATAAGAATAAAATGAAATATACTGTTATAAGTGTCATAACAGAACATAACAGACAGAGCATGCTAACTATAGTTGTCATGTCCCTGGGGATTGTTACACGTTATAAAACCATAGAACCATATTGTCATAGAACTACCCCCCCCCCTCCCACCACAAAGCTACTTGCATATCCTCCCAGGGGGAGCTAAAAAACGGAAGGGGTCCCGGGGGCAACCCGGGTGACTAGCAGCGAGTCAGATGAACCAATGAACTATTAGAGGGGGGGGAGGGGGAAGCTGGGAGACGGACCGGGCCTCCAGGACTCGAATCCAATAATGTGGAGCCCACCTGTCCAGGACAGTTTAAAATTTAGCAATAACATCTTGAGGTGCCGGGATTAACAGCCCGTCAACTGTCCCCCTCACTGCATCCGCCCCCCCCAGCCGGCCACCAGTTGTGGGTCCGTATGGGAGAAGCGGCGTACAGGCGAGGCGCCAGTCATTTTTATGCTTAAACAAGAGAGTTTATTTCTCAAACAGGAAAAATGTGGGAGAGAGGGGATAGGGCACAAGATACCCTTAGTCAAAAATAGTATCGATCAGCAGATTGACAGATTCCTTAGACAAAATAGGTGAGATAAGGAAGACAGCAGTACAGGAAAAGAGCCTTTAAGCTGAACCAGCACATCTGTACTTTGTAGGATAGGCTGTTTCCTATAGTAACTGAGTTTTACTCACTGCATCATACTGAATTCTTTTGGATAAGTTCTCTCTTGAAGCTCTCCCAGCCACCTCATGGATCCCGGTCCGTGAAGAGTCACCTCTGGTGCTTCCCTAGAACTTCATCCCTCTCAGAATTGTTTCTGGATGCTTGGCAGGCTTTTCTCTGCAGAATCTTGAACACCCGGATAGGCCTCGGATAGGCCTAGCAACCAGGAAGACCCCTGGATAGGCCTCAGGTTTCAGGCCTAGCAGCCAGGAGATGTTTTACACACATCCACCCAGGCCGCAGCACTGGGTGGGAAGACTAACATTACCTGACTTCTTCCAAATAAATAGCTTCTCCCAGCATTCATGGCTACTTTGTGTTGGTCTATCACATAAAATACATTTACATATTTGGTTGTAACATGACAAAATGTGGAAAATGTCAAGGGGTATGAATACTTTTTCAAGGCACTGTACTGTATCTGGGAGCTGTTTTACCTGCCAAAGTATTTTTGGCCATCCAGTCCTGAGATTCACACCCCCTCACACTGCACAACTAGGTAGACAACACTACAAATACTGTAGTGAGGAATACAGTGGCGTCCTCTCTTTTACCCCAACCTTCTGACTGAACAGTGAAGGAACAGCAGCAGACTGATGGGGTCATCCCTCTGCTCACTATGTTTGCTCCTATCAGCATGTTCCTTGCTAGCACTTTTTCAAGACGTACTCCTGAAGTCCTGTCTCTCTTTTTTCAGTCTAAATGCTGCTGTACAGGGGAGTTAATACCTAGTCAAATCTAGGTACTTATACTGCTTGCATAAAAAAAACGTTTCTGTATTTAAAAACTAAAAGCTGCAATAATAATTATATCTGTGGCCTAAGGGGAACTGTGAGTATAGAAAAGATAGAGAACTGTTCTATCAGACAGGATATAAGATGATGCCATCAGACAAAACAGAGATTGATTCCATCCCATAAGATAGAGAAAGGTCACATCACACAAGGTGGAGAATGGTTCCATCATACAGGATGCAAATTGGTCTGATCACACAAAGGAGAAGAGAGGAATAGCTAGGTGCTGCCATCATCACTTGTCATAGTGTGATGGGAAAAAGTAATTAGGTATTATAACTGACACAATCATTTGGTTAACTGACAGCCATTTGCTGACAATGCTGCTTGAATTTACAGTTCAGCAGGAAGGTAGGAGAACACTGGATTTCTGTCAGACCAGCTGGTATCTTTCTGTACTTGCAACATTTTTTTGAAATGATAAAATGCATTTTTAATATACAAGTATTGCAAAGCTGTACCTAATATTTTTTTGTTGTTTTTTATTATGCTCAGTTTGAAACTGCTCTACCTGCATCTAACTGAACTGATCCTAGAAGACATGCAAGCACCGTGTTCACAAAGCTCTGATGACATAAAACACAGTCCTAACAGGTTCCAATGACTAGTTACTAATCAGTTGATTTGTCTCGTAGAATTGAAGTTTAGTAAAGGTTAATATTAACCCTATTTACCATTGACACAAGGACAGAGTTCCAGATGTCTGTCTGCTTATTTCGACTATTAGTGCTATAAAGCGTTATTATGCTCACCTAGAGAGGCTCAGACACATGTCACTCGTAACATGTTATTTTTCTTGATGATGGCACTTGATAGTGGCAGCTTTCTTGACAGCTAATCATTTCAAGAAAAGCTCTTTGGTTTCAACCAATTTGATAAAATATAAGGTACTGGAGAAGAAATTCCTGTGTTCACCTAGGTGAAGTAACGGTGTAATATGGTACTTGAATGTCAAACATGATGTCTTATTTGGTATCCATCTAAATTTCGTATATTTGGTGGTAAGGACCATTTTCAGCAAACTCTTATGCAATATTTCTTTCTTCTGTTCTTTTTGCTTTCTTTCCATTTTCCTCTTCCTTTCCTTATCTTTTTTTTTTTTGTTTCTTTCCCACCTTTATGTGCTTTTAAAAAATGTTTACTGGAAGATCTATTTTGAAGGCAAAGGAAATTGGTCTTTTTGTCTTACAGCGCATTAGGCACTACATTAGAGTGAGTGGTTTTCATACTTTGTGATTCTATTGGATGATGGGGCCTTCTGTAATGCTCACCCAAGTAAAAGTAATAAAGGTATATAGCTGGTGAGTGTAGCTTTACCTAAAGCAGCCCCTATTCCCCTAAAGCAAGCAGGTTTATGGGTACTTGGTTGCCCGCAGTACACTTTACATGATGCTATGTTGACTGGCCAAGGTGTACCGGTGCAACTGTATAATGAAGAGCAGGGCTTTTTTTCAGCGGGAACGTGGGGGAATGCAGTTCCGGCACCTCCTGCCCTGAATGTATGTAATAGCAAAGGGTGCTGGGGTGTGCTGGAGGCTGGGAGATCTATTGTTGATGAGAGGAATCTACTGTTGAGGGAAGGGTCTATTGTTGTTGGCTGCTGGAGGGTCTATTGATGCTAGCTGATGGGGGATCTATCATTGCTGGGGGCCAATTATTGCTGGGAGCGACCTACTGATGAGAGAGGGGTTTATTGTTGCTGGCTGCTGGAGGATCTATTGATGCTGGCTGCTGGGAGATCTGTTGTTGCTGACAGGGGTCTATTGTTGCTAGGGTGGCTCTTTTGTTACTGGAGGGTCATTTTGTTGTGGAGGGGTCTATTGTTTAAAGGGGGATGTATTGTTGAAAGAAGGGTGTATATCTTAATGCTTATTAATAAAATCTATACAATTTTTCTAATCTATAATATTAGTAATCTATACTATTACTTAGCATCACAAAATGACACTTGGTTCTGTATTCTCTAAAAAGGGCCGTACAGGAAGGGGCGAAGACAAGGGGTGACTTGAAAAGGGGAGTTCCTGAACCTATTCTCTGAGAAAAAAAAGCCCTGATAAAGAGTTTTGGTGGAACACGGATATACAGATATATCTAGATGATGATAAGGACAGCCGCTTGAGAGGAGTAGATCCATAGAGACGTGCAGAGAGGTAGCAGGATTGTACCTGGTCATGGTCAGTAAGCAGGCGAAGGGTCAGTCCAGACAGCAGGAAGAGATGTGGTCAGTAAAAAGGTAAGAAGATGCAATTAACTAGTCTGCCACTAGGTGGCTCTGTCCCAAATAAGTGTGATAACAGTAAATTATGTAACTGGGGGTTAGGTGTCCTTTTAGAGAAAGCCTTCTTGTAGTGAAAGTGTAGTGTAATGGGTGGAGTTAGTGCCTAAATAAATGCCAAGAGGGGGGAGCCTAGTGAGATGGGGCATGGGAGCCAAACACCCTAGAGCAGCTATACGTATGTAGTCAGGTACTGCATAGGCCCTGTATGTGGGCAAAAGGACAGGGTGTGATAGTCTAACACCCAGAATAGCCAGCTGTGGTTGTCCTGTCTCGCCAAACATGGTCTACAAGACTGGAAGCAGGATGCAAAAGACCTTTTAGGCCAGGCTATGTATTCTCTGTCATGAGCACTATACCTCAAGAGGTCCTGGAAAAGTGTACATGTTTTCAGCCGACAGCAGGCTAAACTCCGCTGTCAGTTGATGTCACAAACCCAAACCAGGATCTGAAAAGATCCCAACTATATGGTCAGGATGCACCCAGAAGTCTAAATTGGCAGCTGGCACGGCCTCTCAGCTGCTCCTGCCCCCTCCGCAGCTCAGAGCTCCAGTGAGCAATGGGGGGGGGGGGGGGGGGGGGGTTGGCAGAGAGAAGATGACTGTCAATCACCAAAGTCAGTTTTCTCATATGCTGTATCCTGAGTGACTCTAAATTTGGTCTTGACCATAGAGAGGGCATCTGACTTCCATGCCTTTCTAATAGTTTGGCAGTAGTGAGGCTATGGACCATTAGATTGAACCGTACCCTAGCAAAGTCAGACGGTTGCATATTCAAAAGCTCATATTTGGGATCAGGGGACACCTCATCTTCATGTAACTTGGTTATAATGCAGAACACTTGTACCCAAAATTTCTTTCTACCAATAGTGGTAGAAAGTTCCTCAGAGCCCACAACCTCAATAGTAAAGGGAAGAAAATCTGGGTACACAATTACCACTGTGTAAGGAGCTTGTAGTTAGCCTCAGTGTTGACCCAAATATGGGGCCAGTTCTTGTTAGTTATTTCTGTAATTAAGTCTGTGACCCACTGTTATATGTAATCTGGCAATTGTTACTTGAGCGGGGTTAGTAATTTTGTATAAATCATAGAAATCAGACTGTACTCCCTTTAAAAACCATTTAAAGGTTAAACACAAGATTACCCTAATTTTCTAGAAAAGCCTCTTATATGTCCATCTCCGATTTTTTATTTACGTTGTCACAGACTATCCATGATTTTATGGCTAAGCTTTACCAATTGCCATCCCCTGTAAAATAAGAGTGCCCTTACTGGCCCCTGAGTGAAACACACTGAACATTGGAATGGCAGTTGGCAGGGCTTAGCCATTAAGTCAATGAAACTCTAGGTCCAGTAACACAGTTGTAGAGCTACCCCCATAGGAGCTGCTTGAGTATTAAACTGACTGTCCTCATGTCTTCATGCTGGCAGCCAGGTGCAAGGTATTCTCTGCAGCCAGGCATACACACTTAGGCTCGACATTTTATTTGGAGAACTTGGATAGGGTAGGGGACAGTGGCAGCTGATGGTTTTTTGTTTGAGGGGGCAGCAAACAACCACCCCCCCCTGTGGCACCTCAACCACCCCCCCCGTGATGTCTGCCGTTCCACCGGCACTTACCCCATTGGTGGCAGGGATTGATGGGCACATCGGGCAGGGAATCAGGCTGCAGCGGGCATCTGGTAGCGTCTCCTGTGTCGTCTTCTCTTCTGAGATCACAGTGGCTTCTGCCATGCGTCTCCTCCCCTCCTCCTAGGCATCCAATAGGATTGCCTGACCTTTCAGCCAATCGTGAAATGGGTAGCAGACCCGCGCTTCCTGATTGATGGAGAGGTGATTCAATGTTAGAAAAGCGAATATTCATTTGCTTTTCTAACACACCTGGGTGGGCTTCGAGTGCAATGCTCTGCGCTCCCAGTCCACCCTATTTTGAAGCCTATTAGAGCCTATGGCTCTAATCAGGTCCTTAAAAAAAAACACCCCCGCTGCTGTAATTCAGGCACCTGGCGTCCTGAAAGGGGCCGGACACATGAATAGGGGGTGGCTGCGGCGGCCGTGGATAGATTTATGCTATGCATGACTCTATCCATTAAACTTCAAGGGGGTGGCGTGGATTGAGGGGGCTGCGCCTGTGCGCCCTTAATTGATGGGCCGCCCTGGTAGGGGATTTGTAGTAGGATACTCAATAAAATACGCAAGTTATGCAATAAAACTATGTACAAGTACAACTTGAGGACTCTATGCAGCAATGTAGAAATCAATAGCATGAGCAAAGTCTCTCGTAAAACAGGACAGGTAGACAGAGCTCTTCGGGTACAAGCCAGTTACGGCAGACTGCTCGGCAGTCCAAAAGTAGTAGAGCTGAGCAAAGTCCCATGCAGTAATCACTATTGGGCAAGCTCTTCAGATCACTAGCCAGCGATCCCTTTAGTTGGACCCTTAGCTGACTGTACTAACACAAACGGGTAGCCAAAAAGAATAGGCTCCTGGATTATTGGTTTGTACGCACTGAAGTTGCAAACAGATCCTCTCAGACACAGCTCCCTTTTTCCGTCAGCTCTTCTGAAGCACTAGGGTCACCCCTTTACTTTAGCTTCAGGCCCTCAGGTCGACCACCAGAGGCTGCATGGCAGCAGATGCCAGGGGTAGCAAGCCTGCCTTACCCCCGACTGGTGCACGCCTCCATCTGGGCCAGGAGGGACCAAGAGATCACATGTTCTCTGAATATATAGGCCAATCCCAGCATGCTCAGGGGCACCCCCCCTGTAATTGGCTGAGACTGCTATATACTCATTCTGCCCATTTGCCTAACTCCCACCCATGTTCTAGAAAGCTCTAATAGTTTCTAGAAGGCGGGAGGAGTCCAAGCAAACTCAACAGCACCAGAACACAGCCCTAACTAATGAATTACAGCATTCTGTTAAGCAGACCTGCTGAAGATAAATTTTCCTCTAGCCCCACCTTTAGGCTAAAGAGCAAATTACAGCAATCTAACCATTCACATCCTAGCACCTAAACTAGGAGGGCGCTACACAGTGAAATGAAGTCAGAAAGGGGTACAGAAGAGGTATTTCTGGCTAACAATAAAAATAGAAGAATCTTTTTGGGCAGGAGATTGATTGATAAAAGTTTAAAGTGGAGTTTAGGTTTTCAATAATTTGGGTATCACCTTGTAAAATTTTCTCTGTGGCCTGTCAAATACAGATCAGTTGTTCAGGAGATTTGACAAAAGCAAAATCCTAACAAATATTTTTTTTTTTTAACTATGGGAACTTATTTTGTGAAAGTTTTATGCAACTTCTGTGACTGTCATTGCTTGCTGTTAGTATTAGTAACTTTATTAAACTTTCTAGAAACATATCACTACAATCCCTACTTGCAAAACCTGTACATGCCCCTGGATGCAAACGAAGAAAGGGGAAATGGCACAGATTATCCTGGATGTGGATCACAGGTATTTGGGGATGGGAGACATAGAAAGGTACTGGGGTGTTAAAAAATTCCAAACATTTATCACTTTGATTATGTACCAAGGATCACAGAGCTGCATTAACCACTTAAGGACCAAGCCGATTTTTTATACTTGGTGTTTACAAGTTAAAATCATTTTATTTTATTTTTTTGCTAGAAAATTACTAGAACCCCCAAACATTTTATATTTTTTTCAGACACCCTAGAGAATAAAATGCCAGTCATTGCAATACTTTATATCACACTGTATTTGCGCAGCTTTTACAAACGCCATTTTTTTTGGAAAAAATACACTTTTTGAATAAAAAAAATAGAAAAACAGTAAAGTTAGCCCAATTTTTTTTATATTGTGAAAGATAATGTTACACCAAGTAAATTGATACCCAACATGTCATGCTTCAAAATTGCGCCCGCACTTAGAAATCTCCATGGGCGACGTTTAAAAATCTCTACAGGTTACCAGTTTTAAATTACAGAGAAGGTCTTTTGCTAGCGATCGTGGCAATACCTCATATGTGTGGTTTGAACACTGTTTACATATGCGGGCGCGACTTACATATGCGTTCGCTTCTGCATGCGAGCACGGAGGGACAGGATGCTTTAAAAAATTTTTTTATTATTTTACCTTTCATTTTATTTTTTTACACTGACTGTTATCCCTTGTAATAGAACAAAAGCATGACAGGACCTCTTTAATGTGAGATCTGAGGTCAAATAGACCTCAGATTTGACATTTACACTCAAAAGCAATAAAAAAAATGTCCCCTTAAGGCCGTTGGGCGGAAGTGACGTTTATCGACGCTCCCGTCATCCAATGACATAATTCCCTTACTCAACTTCCTGCCTATCAGGGGAAAGGATTGGATCATTTCCGACACTACTGACGGATCCGGTAAGCAGTGGAGACGACCATGATGGCGGGAGGGGGGGTGGGCACCTCTCCCCCTGCCGAAAAAAGTGATCTCACGGTGAATCTGCTACGGAGACCACTTTTATCTTAAAGCGGACCGCCCACTGTTTAAGAAAATACTGGGGTTATGGCAGCTATCTGCTGCCATAACAACGGTATTTAACGTCAAAGTGGCAGCGTAAATCCACGGTGGACGGTCCAGAAGTGGTTAAAGCAGTATTAAATTTAAAAAAGTGTAATGCAGCTTACCAATCCTTAGATGTGGTAACTACATTTGTTTTCTTTTTCTTTCTTTCTTTTATCCGGTGACCTGACCAGTAAGTCTTTTATTTTTAAACTTCCTAACTTCCTTTAACAGACCAAGCTGTCCATCAAAAGTGACAGTTAGATGGTTCAGGCAAAGCATTTACCACTGAGAGGGGTGCTTACAGTGGTCAGCTTTTATTAATTCATGGAAAATCTTTAACCCAAAAGGAAATAAAACTGTCGCTGTAACTACTTATTGTTTACTTATTGTTAGCTGAAGTTCGGTTTCATTTGTTAGTCAAGTTCATCTAAATCTGCTAGTGTATATAACACTTACTGGTGTCTCTATTGCTCATCCATCCAGCGTGGAGACACCCTGATACAGAAAGTGTGTTACTGGTCAGCAGGGCTGCCATCAGCGGGGGTACATCCGGTACACAAATAAGGGGCCCAGGCGTCTGAGGGGCCCAGACTACGGGTCACAACCCGGGCCATCTTTAACATGAGGCCACTGCCGTCAGAGTGGACCGGTTGCCAGGATGCAGGGGAGGGTGGAGAGGTGGGCGGATCACACGTGTGTGCAGGTCGGGGCCCGC
Source organism: Aquarana catesbeiana (assembly GCF_042186555.1). Classification (NCBI taxonomy): domain Eukaryota; kingdom Metazoa; phylum Chordata; class Amphibia; order Anura; family Ranidae; genus Aquarana; species Aquarana catesbeiana. The sequence continues at coordinate 66,123,266 of NC_133336.1, read as the reverse complement.
TGTCAGCCGCTGTGCGGGGTGGTGTGAGGTCAGGTGCTTGGTTGGAGGACCCCATGGGAGGAGGACATCAGGGGGAAGAACCCCTTCCTGCTCTTGTGTGTGCACAGATCGGAGGGCCCCATGGAGGAGGAGGTCTGGTGTAGGAGGCCCCCCTCCTTTGTGCATGCAGGTCGGGGCCTGCTTTCACAATCAGGCAGGCTCCAGTCAGGTATCAGTGTGTGCTGGGCTGTGCGGGGTGGGTGAGGTCAGTTGGTGCCAGCGGAGGGCCCCATGGAAGAGGTCAGGATGGAGAAGCCCCCCCCATCTTTCTTGCAGCTGCCGCCGGAAATCCTGGTGGAGATGGGACACAGGCTCAGCTACCACTCTTGGCACTACTGGACAGGTGAGAGCTGGGAGGACTGGTGCTTCCCTAGGTGTGTTTTACACTGCCTCCCACCTGTCCTGCTGCCCCCACCTGTGACACTGCCCCCCACCTGTGACACTGCCTCCTACCTGTGCCGCTGCCCCCCACCTGTGACACTGCCTCCCACCTGTCCTGCTGCCCCCACCTGTGACACTACCTTTCACCTGTCCCGCTGCCCCCACCTGTGACACTGCCTCCCACCTGTCCTGCTGCCTCCCACCTGTGACACTACCTCCCACCTGTCCCACTGGCCCCCCACCTGTGACACTGTCTCTCACCTGCTCCACTGTCCCCCACCTGAAACACAGCCTCTAATCTGTGGTGCTGCCCCCTCTTTTCCTGCTTCCCCCCACCTGTCTCGCTGCCCCCCTCCTGTCCCATTGACCTCCTCCCATGACACTTCCCCCTCCATTTCCGCTGCCCCCCGCCTGTCCCACTGCCCCCCTTTCATCCAGCTGCCCCCTTCTGTCACACTGCTCTTCTCATGTGACACTCCCCCCTCCCGTCCCACTTCCCCCTCCTAACCCACTGCCCCCCCACCTGTCCCACTTCCCCCTTTCTGTGGTAGGAGGAGATGGGACTGGAGGAGGAATGGAATGGAGGAGATGGGACTGGAGGAGGAGGACATGGGATGGAGGAGATGGCACTGGAGGAGGAGGACATTGGATGGAGGAGATGGGATTGCAGGAAGACAAAGAGAACATGAGATGGAGAAGGAGGAGGACTTGGGATGGCCAGTGGGCGGAGTTGGTGGGACAGCCAGAGCCAGTGGGCGGGCCCTGGGGAATGTTGGCGGTCAGGCCCGGGGGAGCGCAGGCCTAAAGCGGTGTAAGGGGCCCCACAATTTCTGATGGCTGCCCTGCTGGTCAGATCTCCAGGGGGAAAATCCTAAAACAATATAAGAAAACTATGCACCCACCACATTTAAGGAATAGTAAGTTGCAATATATTACATTTTTGTTTTGAGGTTTAATAACACTTTATTGTGTGCCTTTTTATCTCCCTGGAGTTCCGCTTTCATATTCCTTAGATCAGGGATATGCAATTAGTGGACCTCCAGCTGTTGCAGAACTACAAGTCCCATGAGGCATAGCAAGACTCTGACAGCCACAAGCATGACACCCAGAGGCAGAGGCATGATGGGACTTGTAGTTTTGCAGCAGCTGGAGGTCCGCTAATTGCATATCCCTGCCTTAGATCTTTTTATTTGCAACTGTTTGGAATGTTACAGTCATCGCTTGATTCATTGCATATTCTCAGAAAATGTATCCATTTTTTTTATAATACCAACAGTATTTTGTTTTTTTTTTAATGAAAAATTCTTGCACAATGTTTTTGTGTAGGGACATGTGAAAATTCATTCTTTAAGACAAGAGCCAATTTTCCTAAAACCGACTTTTTACACCAAAATGATTAGAACTTTCCTTTAACTTCCACCCAGAAGTGTTGCAGCATTAATTGGCTCACTGGGGGATTAAACACTGCAATTTCTAGTTCAATTCCAGTGTGGCTACCATTACAGAGATGCATTTTCTGTGCAGTTTTTTTACAGTTTAAAATTTGTTTTCTTCCACTAGATGGCCCTGGTGTTCCAATATAGTTTCACAAAATAAAATTGTAGGAGTCGTATTTATTAGGTGTGTTTGTTTGCTCACAATATAGGATAATTATGTACATTTATAAAGCTATGTATTGTTCTTCATTGAATGTTGTATTAAGTACACCATAATTCTCAAACTTCAAAACACATAACATGTATTTTTAGTAAAAATAGTGAATTTAATTAGTGTGTTCTCTGCAGATAACAAAGTCATTTTGTCATGAGAAAGGTATAAGGGTTGCTATTTTTAAAAAGCTAATTGCCTTGGCTGTGTCTGTAATTTTGATGTACAAACAAGGAGCAAGATTGCTGTAAATGGGTGTCAGAATTCTTTATCTATACCTGTTCTGGGTCAGCATATGCAATCCAGATCATCAGTATGACAGCCGGGGGAACAAGAGCTCTCAAAAAAGAGATCAGACATGGCAGCCTCCATCATTCTGTCATGCCAGAGTCTCTTTAAGGATGGTTAACAGTAGCAACTTATTGTAGTACCTTATGATAGTACTAGGTACCAGCTCCTGCTAGGTAGCTCTTTTGTTATTTTTATTACTTATTAGTCAAATTAGTAGGGTTTTTTTATTAGTAGCGTTTGTGTGTTTTTTTTGTATTATTATTAGTAGTGGTAATAGTAATGCTAGTCACAGAATATTATTATCATTATTGCTTTTTAGCATTAGTAGTTTCAGTAATTGGGATTATTTTCTGTTAGTTTTATTATAGGAAAACACTGAGACTGCCATGGTTGACTTCCTATTCTAAAAATGTTGGTTGCCTGGCTATGGTCTGGCCATTGTTCTTTCTTCCTTATTCTTCCTACTTTCTTCATTCTTACTACACTTCTTCTCCCTACATTTTTTTATTTCTTTCCTTCTATCTTTTTATACTTACGGTACTTCTTCTTATGTCTTCTTCCTTCTTTTTTTCTTATTTCTTCTACTGTTTTTTCTTCATTTCTCCTTCCTCTCTCTTCTTTTTCTTCCATTTTCTTCATTCTTCTCCTTTCTTGTGTTTTCCTCTTTCCTTCTTTCTTGTTATTATTCAAAAATTATTAAAAATGTCCTCTTCTTTCTACCTTCCCCTTTCTTCTTGTTCTTATTATTGTACAGGATTTATATAGCGCCAACAGTTTGCGCAGCACAACTATTCGTCTTTTCTTCTTCTTTTTTTTCTCCCTTCTTATTACTTTCTTTCTGCTTCAGGCTTCTTTTACATTCTTTCTTCATTTTATGTCTTCTCATGATTTCTTTTTTTCTGCTATCTTTTTTTTTCTTCATTTCTTCCTTATTTTCTACTTATTTTCTTCTTTTCTCTTATTCCCTCTTCTTCTTCATCTGTTTTTTTTTTTTTTACTTCTTCTTACTTCATTCTGCTTTCTTCTTCTACATTTTTCTTTCTTCTGTTTGTTACTTCTTCGTATTTCTTCCTTCATGGAGAGTGAATTAGATAAGGATTGAAGAGTGTTGGGAGATGGATTAATGGAAGTAATGTCACAGAGGTGAGAATGGTCATAATAAAAGTGTTTTATAGTGATTTAGAAACTAATCAAAAAGATCAACTTTGCTATAATAATATTAATAAAATATAATAAAAAAAAGTTACTTTTTCATTTTCTAAACTGCTGAATTTACTTTTAAAGTAGATGTAAACCCCTGATAGTTTGTTAATGCAATGTGAATAATAAATTATTTCCTTTTTTAACCTTTTCAATACCGGGCCTATTCTGGCACTTCTCTCCTACATGTAAAAATCATCATTTTTTTGCAAGAAAATTACTCAGAACTCCCAAATAGTATATATGTTTTTTAGCAGACACCCTAGGGAATAAAATGGTGGTCATTGCAACTTTTTATCTTGCACAGTATTTGCGCAATAAATTTTCAAATGCCTTTTTTTGGAAAAAAAACGGTTTCATGAATTAAAAAATAACAAAACAGTAAAGTTAGCCCATGTTTTTGTACAATGTGAAAGATGATGTTACGCTGAGTAAATAGATACCTAACATGTCATGCTTTAAAATTGCGCACACTCATGGAATGGCACCAAACTTCGGTACTTAAAAATCTCCATAGGTGACGCTTTGAAAAATTTTACAGGTTACCAGTTTAGTGTTACAGAGGAGGTCTAGTACTAGAATTATTGCACACGCTCTAACGAACGTGGCGATACCTCACATGTGTGGTTTGAATGGCGTTTACATATGTGGGCAGGGCTTACATGTGCGTTCGCTTCTGAACGCGAACTACCGGGGACAGGGGCGTTTTAATTTTTTTTTTAATTATTTTACTTAATTTTTTTTATTTTACACTTTTTTTTACATTTTTTTTCTTTTTGATCACTTTTATTCCTATTACAAGGAATGTAAACATCCCTTGTAATAGGAATCTATTGTGACAGGTCCTCTTTATGGAGAGATGGGGTCAATAAGACTCCACATCTCTCCTCCAGGCTGGAAAGCATGAGATTGGAAAAAAAAAACACCGATCTCATGTTGACAACCGTGATAGCGACTTTGTTTATTTCCGGTAACCCGGCGTGACGTCATAACGTCGCGCCTGGGCCTCCGATGTCATAGAGATGACTGGCGACCATCTGGTCACTGGAAATCTCTATCGTCGTCATCCGGCGCTGGTCAATTCTCCCAGGGCCCCCAATGGCACAGGAGAGCCCGGAGAAGCACTAGATGGCAGCGGGAGGGGGGGGAACCCCTCCCGTCGCCTATAAGAACGATCAAGCGGCAGAACTGCCGCTATGATCATTCTTATCGTGCACAGAATCGCCGGATGGAAAGAATGATATCTGGATGATGCCTGTAGCTGCAGGCATCATTCAGATATCCCCTAACAAAGTAAAGGACGTCATATGATGCCCTTGGTATAGAAGTGATTAACAAAATACATTTTTTCTCACTTTTTCACCCCTCTTTTCCATTTTAGTGCTGCTGATCGCTTACAGCCTGTTTACAGCCATGTCCTGTCTATACTCCACTAATGCCTTGAAATAGTGATTTGTACTCTCCATCGTAAGCCTGTGAAAATGCTGCAGTGCAACACAGGACAGGAATAGAAGGTTCTAACCTATAACAGGAAGTGTCTGCACAGGAACCTTCATGGCAGGATCAACATGTATTTTGTTTGATGTGACCCTGTCAATTTAAAAAAAGGCATACAGAGAGTTCTTTTTATACTCAACTCTCCTGTGGCCTGAGGGTCCTACCTTTGGAATTTCATGTTTATATCCTTCACAGAGTAACTTAGTTGTGTGAAAAGATCTGCCACAACTGTGCAACAGGTATCATCCCTGTGCCTTTTTTCTTTAACATTAGTTTGTTTAAATCTTTTCATTAAGGCACAAAACCAGTAAGTAAAAGTAAGTCATAGACATAAATCAGACATTAAGCCAACACGTTTCAGGTCTTCCAATGCAACATAAAGAGCAACGTTACCCAAGCCCATTATATAAGCAGCCAAACAAATAAAATTATAATTAAAAAAAATATTCGAATAACAAGACCAATACAGATCAAAGACGACCAGACTAGATGTACATAAAAGTAAACATTATTGGAACATTAACCTGATAGCTGCCCAAGAACAAACTACAAAAGGGCAGGAAGCCAGTATAAAAAGAGAGGAAACACAAAAAACAGGAGATATCGTTTAAGAAAAAAGGAGAGTAAAGAAGAAAAAGTGGGAGCAGCCACTCAGCATGCACAAAAGGTATGTGCATGGTGTATGGGTAGGTATCCCACTCTTGCCAAGTAGCATTACATTTATTGTTGTGACCTTTTATTTTGTGCGTATGCAGATTTATCTTTTTTTTTTTGTAATTTCTGCTGTGCTTCTCCAAAGTAACATACGTGGCTGTACTTGTTTCATTGTGTGAGATGCACCACATAGCTGGAAGATCAGCTGTATGGACCTGCAATTGTACAAGTTTGTTACATGAGTGACCCTTGTTGCTGGATTCATTTGACTACACAATGTAAAGCATTTTATGCTGCAAGGTTTCTTTACCTTGCTATTATTACTATACTTAGAAGTTTTCCTCTAGTTAGTTTTAGTTCAAGGTTAAGTGGTTGTTTGAAGGCCAGAACTGGGGAATGTTAGAAGATTTATTTCAGAGTTTAATTCTCTGCAATGGCAGGTTGTAGCTTTTGATTTTTAGCTATATACTTTCTAGCACTTTTGAAGAAATAATGGTATATAGCTTTTATCTTTTTTCTCTTTGTATTGTGGGAAGGACTCTACCCGGCATTCATGGAGTTCAAACAATTGATGGTATCGGTTTGAATGCGTATGATGGCTTGTCTGGTATGTTCAGGGTCAAACCTGGAATGTAGATTTGCATTATAAGGTGATGAATTTCCTTCCACGAAGACGGTAGATTTACAGTCTTTGATGCTCAGAGCATCCCTCTCTGATAGAACAACCATTTTTAAACACAATTTTCTTGCAATGGGGGAAATTTATCAAAGCTAGAGTAGCCAGATTCTGGAGCACCTGTGCATGGCAACCCATAAAATTCTAGCTTCAGCTTGTTCAGGTAAGCTTTGAAAATGAAAGATAGAAGTTGATTAGTTGCCATGCGCAGCTGCTCTAGATCCTGCCTGTTCTAGTTTTGATAAATTCCCCTTATTGCCTTATTTTACAAGTTATGACCTGGTTTACATATATTGTGACTATGGGATTGATTTACTAAAATTGGAGCACTTAGAATCTGGTGCACCTGTGCATTGTAGCCAATCAGCTTCAAATTCCAGCTTGTTCAATTAAGCTAAAGGACAATAAAACCTGGAAGCTGATTGGTTTCTATGCAGAGCTAAACTTTGCACTCTCCAGTTTTAGTAAATAACCCCCAATGTGTAAGTAACCTTACATGAGATGACTGTATTTTTACTGATGATTGGGAAAAAAAATTGTGTTGATGGCTATACACAAAAAGCCTTTTTTCCTCTACTGTCCATAGGTTTAGGCCTATGTGGCCTAATGGTTAAAACGTCCACGGCTGTTTATCGTTCTCATTGGTATCAAAGAAATGTACAGAGTTATACACACCTAGAACCCTTGTGGCTTATGAACCCATTCCCATACTCGCCTGGCAAATGACTCCATGGAAGCCATTGACTGACCCTGCCAGGTTTCTGGGGAAAGTTCTGGTTTGACCACATCTCACAGCAACCTCTTATTTATGTTACTGAATTCACATCAATTATTGCTACTGGTATTATGTTACATATACTTTTCATTGTTATAGAACTCAATTCCCTTGATTTTCCTCCTGAAGAAGCGGTTTGCCCTGAAACATGTTGAGACCCACTGACTACATGCACATTTCTTCCTTGGACTAGCAGCCTTGGTGCAAGTGGTATTCACTGTATGTTTGTAGTACACCCACATAGCAGAATCATTTTATATTTCTTGTGCTTTTTTATAAGATGTTTTGTAATGTTCAACAACTTGTAATAAACATTTTGTGATTTTAACTCATTGTAATGTCCTATACTGTACCAAGAAAATCCTGCTGAACCCATCCTCCATTTTTTCCAATATATGATTTCATAGGATGTGGGTACCATCCTACTTAACTTCACACACCTACTGTCCCTGAGCTTTTTGATTATATGCAAACTATTATTTTTATTATTATACAGGATTTATATAGCACCAATAGTTTGCTCAGCGCTTATGCAAATGTACAGAGTTGATAGAATCATCCATCTGTAATATGACCCATGGTTGTAAAGCATTAAAGCAGAACTAAACTCTCTCAATCAGCATTAACTATTTTAATCCTTATGCTGCTAGCATTAGTAAATAGATAGGAAGGTATGTTATATTTACTTGTTTTTACATGTCTTCAGTTGCTTCCTGGTTTCTGGCCTAGGCAAATGATGTCATACACCCCAGGAGCCTTCAGCACCTTCAGCAGGGGAGGAGGGGTTTTCTCACCTAAGCACATCCTCCTGCCTGAATACCTGAGCTAAGGACAGATGGATTCCAGGAAGTAAATGCTTCATGAATCATCCGCCCTTACTCAAGATGGTCACAACTAGGGGGGTGGGGGTTCAAAATGATTCTCAACAAAATATAGCATGGAGACATGGATGTTTGCTGTGAATATTAGAAATTAATTCAATGGTGTTTTCAGTTTATGGTGCTCAGATACAGCTAGGTCCCACTTTAAATACTAACTGAACGTTTTGAAGATGATTCCATCCATGCACAGAAAATATTGGCAATGTAGCAAAAATAAATATGTGGTCTCCATTGTATATATGGTATGGTCAGCCTTAAATAAGTTGGCATACTGCAACACAATTAAGATTTTAAGGCAGTCTTTATGAGCTGAAAATGTATCAATAATGAAAAAGTGAAAAAGGTTGGTGCGATAGTTCTGTATTTTTCGTTTGGCAAGGATAATAACAATCTCTGTCATATGTCAGTTCCAGAGTACAAAAAAGTATGCTTTTTATGGGTTACCTGAGCTTGGTAATCACACCATGCCTGGATAACTCTTTAATGCTTACAGCAACTAAAGATGTTCTTCTATAATTCTGTAATTCTGTGGAAGATCACCAGCATTTCCTTCTGTAATCTGAATGATCCAGAACACAAAGGTAAACCAACAGAGTGGCTGAAATACAAAAAAAAAAAATCTGCATTTGAAAACAGTCAAATCGTGTTTCCCGAGCTTAGTCCTCTTGAAATAGGACTGCTGAAGAAAGACATTCCAAAAAAAGACTTAACTAGAACAATTTTGAACACAAGAATGCCTAACAGCTCTGTAGGTCTGATCTGGCTGTGGGAATTTGTGTTCTTTTAGCCAAAAGACTATTTGTGAGGTCGGGTACTAAAGCTGGATGAGAAGACCGGACTCACAATTGGCTCTCCAATTCATCCTAAAGGTGTTTAATAGAGCTGAGGTCAGGGCTCTGTGCAGGCTACTCAACTCCCTCCACACCAAACTCATCCATGTTTATGAAGCTGGCTTTGTACAGAAGTGCAGCAATGTTGTCACAGGGTTGAAAGGCACACTTGTCTAAAATGTGTTTGTGTTTAAGAATTAACATTACCATTACCCTTAACTGGAAACACATGAATGTAAAACTTTGGAGGGGTATTCACATGCACATGGCTATATGACATACGGAAGAGTAGTGCCAGGGTCCACCCTGGGGTGTTGTGACAATGGGGTTGATTTACTAAAACTAGACAGTGCAACATCTGGTGCATAGAAACCAATCAGCTTCCAGGTTTTTTGGGGTTTTTGTCAAAGCTTGATTGAACAAGCTGAAGTTGGAAGCTGATTGGCTACCATGTACAGCTGCACCCAATTTTATACTCTCCACTTTTAGTAAATCAACCCCAGTATCCTTTCCCTTTAACCACCAAATGACGGCTATAGCATGGCTGGCTAGTTCTGGGAGACCGTCAGATGATGGCCTCTTGTGATCGTGCCCACTGCGCACCTGTGGCAGGGTGCGGGTGGCGCACTCTCTGTATACAGTGTCCTCTGGACTTTGCTGATCACTGATTGAGTTAAAGAGCCAATCAGCGGCTCTTTACCACATGATCAGCTGTGTCCAATCACAGCTAATCACGTGGTAAACACATCCTGGTTATTTGCACTCCTTTCCTCATGCTGTCAGCGTAAGGAGAAGAGAGCTGATAACCGGCTTTTTATTGTATTTTAAGGGACATGTACACTGATAATCAGGGTGCTGATTATCAGTGCAGTCCCAACAGTGTCCACCAGTGCTGCCAATCAGTGCCCATCAGTGCTGCGATTCAGTGTCCATCAATGCCTTCTCATCAGTGTCACCTATCAGTGCTGCCTACCAGTGCCCATCAGTGCCACCTAACAGTGCCTATCAGTGCCTCCTCATCAGTGCCCATCAATGCCTCCTCATCAGTGTCACCTATCAGTGCTGCCTACCAGTGCCCATCAGTGCCACCTAACAGTGCCTATCAGTGCCTCCTCATCAGTGCCCATCAATGCCTCCTCATCAGTGTCACCTATCAGTGCTGCCTACCAGTGCCCATCAGTGCCACCTAACAGTGCCTATCAGTGCCCACCAGTGCCGCCTCATCAGTGCCCATCAGTGCCACCTCATCAGTGCAGCCTCATCAGTACACATTAGTGAAGGAGAAAAATGACCCGTTTGCACAATTGTATATAAACTATGAAAAAATGTTGTTGTTTTTTCGGTCTTTATCTGTTTATTTAGCAAAAAATAAAAAACCCAGGGGTGATTAAATACCACCAAAAGAAAGTTCTATTTGTGTAAAAAAAAAAAAAAAAGGGGTAAGAATTTCATTTGGGTACAGTGTTGTATGACCATGCAATTGTCATTCAAAGTGCAACAGCGCTGAAAGCTGAAAATTGGCCTGGGCAGGAAGGGGGTAAATGTGCCCTCTAGGCACGTGGTTAAGATGGAGCAATTGATTTTTCATATGTGTTCTTGATAATACTTCCTGTCTGTTCCTAAATCTTTTTCCTGGCTGGTCACCTGATGTTAATGGAAGTGATGGGCTCAGATGCAGTTTTTTTTAAATTTTGAATGAAGAGGTGCAGATTTAAAGCTGCCATAGACTAGAGTGTGGTATATCCTTCCTATCATAAAACATCTTCCTGCAAGAGTTTGCTGAGGAAGCATCCTGCATATCCCCAGATCACTTGATCAATGCTTTTTTGATCCCAGACTGCGAAGCTGAGGATCTAATAATTCTGGTGTGTGGGGTCACCGAAGGGGGAGTCACTTCACCCGTCCAAAGTTTTGGAGCACCGTTCCACTTTTTACAGAAGCACCTAAGCACTTTTCAGATTTTGTGTATATTTGTTTTATCACAATATATTGATGTATTGGGCACTATTCATTAGGAAGTATATTGTTTGATATAGGCAGCTAGTGCTGTTTTATACTATATATTGCTTTAAGGTTGTAACAGCACCTTTGTGCAGCAGCTGTAGTCGTATTATTTTTCATTTATGTGTTATATTTTTTTGATTTAACACTCCAGCGCGAGTTTTTGAATTAGATACTTTTTTTCCTATATGCATTGTGTGATTTAGATGTAATAATTTTGTAATAATTTTGAAAAAGAGTAAGGTTGCTAGAAACTGTCACTGTTACTTGTTTCTTTATAATGAAAAATAAAAATAAGTGAAGTATGCTGGAACCCTATGTATGGATTACTATACTAACACACACACAAGCATATATATACAGTATATTAGATGCAAATAAACATTATAATATTTGCAGAGGCTAAATCAGCAGGGAGAGTATGATTAAAATCACACATGTTTTTGAGCTCTTAGTTAAGCAATTATTGCACAAAGAAAATGATGTGAAAAGGAAACACTGAAATACAGAGTATTATACAATTACTCCCATATTATGTTTCTGTGTCAAGTAGGGTTTGAAGTACTGTACATGAAATTGTTCATTTCATTGACATTTTCCATTGAACACGTAGAATCACTTTTTAAAGACAAGAATAGGGGGGTAATAAAAAAAAAACAAAAAAAAACTTGGTTGCGAATTGATCTGTGTCGAATTGTGTTCCAGCATTGAAAAAGGAAATTGGCCACAAACAAACATGTATCAATTGCATGTGTAAGTTTTCAATTCCTTTCCCATCAATTTGACTGGGAAAAAAACATTATTTGCAAACACTGGCAGACTAATTTGTTAGGGTCTTTCATTTTAGGAAGTGTTTTTCAAAGGAGTTCAATCACGCTTAATGGCACATCTTTAGTTAAGGACACAGAATAGAGAGAAGTCAATTTAGGCTTCCCAATGAACAACTGTGTTCAAAAAGAATAGGCATAAATGGGCTTGGCAAACAGAGACTACAAGTAAAAATGCGGCAAGCCGAGCACTCAGGGAAACCGGGTACAATAGATAGAGTCAAATACTGCAGAGCTTTTTAAACTATATACAATCCGAACAATAGACTAAGCCCAGACATCTATGCATAACTGGCTGAGAATAGGGAAAAGCAAGCTGGGATTTTGTAACAGTGTTAAAGAACATTAGAATAGTGAGATTTGTAGCTAAAGACATTCAATGCTGCAGGTCAGAGAGAGGAAACTTAAATCCCGGGTTTCATTTTTTTATGTATTAACTGCCAAACAATTATCTCCTGTCTGAGCTAGTTAAGTATAAATAAATAAATATATATATATATTTATTTCAGTAATATATATATATATATATATATATATATATATATATATATATATATATATATATATTACTGAAATAAATAGTTTAATCAAAATTTACTCAATTTTTAAGCAAATCTTAAACCTTTTTGTTACTGATCATTGTTAACAACTTTACTTCAATTTTAGAACTGTATTTTTTTGTTTAAAAATTAAATCGTGCATTGATTTTTTTTTTTGCTACTGGGTAGATTAGTATTACTTTGTTTTTAGTAAATAATGTCATAACACAAAAATGCATCTGTACAGTAAAACATATACTGTATTTTCTTTTTTGCTCTTGTCAGATTTAATAGTTTCTAAGAATATTTAAAATTAGCATTGACTTACTTGTACTCAGTCATATTAGCAAATGCTTTTGAAATAACACTCATTTATGTTTACATGAATAAATCATTAAGCATCTGAATAAAAATAGATCCATACATGTATTTTTGCAAAAAAAAAAAAAAAAAACTTTTTCAATTGCATAAGGCATTAAAAACCTTTACAAGCTTTTTTTGTAATCTGCTATTTTAAAAAAGCAGCTATGGATAGGTTGTTATTTTTTACAAATCAAATTTTAGGTTCTTTTTCATTAATGTCCTATTACTGTGAATTGTAGCTTGTGGGGTTTTACATTAAATTAGATTTATTTATGTTGCCAAGAATTATATTGATGTTTCTGATAAATAAATAAACATTCTGCTTGTGTTGTACCACTGTGTTTGAATTTTTTTTAAATATATTTTTAAAAATCATAGTTTTTAAATGAGAATATCGAAATTACAGATTCACTGGGCAGGCAGTAGTGTAGATGGTTCTATGGACTCTGTAAATTGATATGGAATATGTTGTTTCAATGTGACATGTATATTGAAAAATCAATATGTGTACCAATGGCTTAAAACCAGCCAGTCTGCGTATCAAAACACCAGATGGGAGTTTTGTCTGTATATGAAAACCCCAGCTGGGAACCCCTATAAAAGATTTCTTAATGTGGTATTTAACACTGTATAAGCTATACAAATTCTTGCCAGATCATTAACCCTTTTGCTGGAGATAATGTTGTCCGGTCAGTTCCCTTATACATATAATGTATCATGGCATTTTAAGCTTATTAGAAGTCCATGGACTAAAGTTTTTGTATTTATATCAGAAACAATTAAAACAACACATAACCCTATAATAAAACTTTGAATTTGGACATCAATGACTACCCAACAACTTGTAGGATATTAATACTTACATGTATAACCTCCAAAGCCTGCATCCAGAGATGCTGGAAAAAATGAGTTAGTGGTAGAAATTAACTGAATAAAAACTGATTGCCATACAAAAAAATACAGCAATTTTTTTCTAAAGAACTGGGCATCTTAATGAGGAAAATTAAAAGTCAGAAGCTACCAATAATGTAGCTCCTTTTACTATTAGTGCACTTACCTGTCCAGGCATCCAGCGGTGTCCTCACCCGAGCCAATTTTAGAGTTAGCCTTCGGGTGCTGGATCCGCCATCTTGGCTAAGGGAAACAGGCAGTTAAGCCTTGCAGCTTCACAACCGGTGTCCCACTACGCATGCGCTAATCGCTCTGGCTGCGGGTGGGGGGGAAGGAGGAGGGGCCGAACTTCCGGCTTTTGGGTGGAGAGAAAACCGTTAGATTGTAAGCTCTAATTGAGCAGGGCCCTCTGATTCCTCTTGTATTGAATTGTATTGTAACTGTACTGTCTGCCCTCACTCTGTAAAGCGCTGTGCAAACTGTTAGCGCTATATAAATCCTGTATAATAATAATAATACATCAAGGCAGTTCCAATACTTTTATCCTTATAGACATTTCAACAAAGCAAAAAAAATTTTGTAACCTTACATCACAATAATACACAACTGTGGTGTGCCCAAGTTAACATTTCGTTTCCTCATTTTCCTCTCAATAATCATATTAATTGGCAAAATGTACTCATGGAGTAGAGAGCCATACAGTATGAAGAAGGTGTGTGTTAATGTTAAAGTATAACTAAAGCCAAACTTTTTTTGTTTTGTTTTGGATAGTGTAGTGGGAAGGGATTAGCAAGCTTTTCCATTTCTATTGCTGTCTGTGCCCCCGTTAAGGAGTTTCTCCCTCTTTATTTGTCCTGTTTACCATTATCATTGAAAGTGAAAGTAAAAGGAAACCCCAAATTTTGGTTTGTCCCCAGAAAAGTAATAGAGGGGAAATCTTCCAATGGGGACACTAGTTCTGGTGACCTGGGGGTCCCCAAAAGATTCCTTTAATTTGCAGAGATTTCCTCTCACTTCCTGTTTGGCTATGGGACAAGAAATAAAGGGAAATCTCCGCAATGGGACAGGGATGGTGAAAAAAAAAAATCTGACAGGGGTTATAACCGCCTCTCACTTTATCCAAAATGAAAAAAAAAGTTTTGCCCGTAGTTCTACTTTAACCACCTCCCACCCGGCCACTGCACATATACGGACGGGTGGGTGCTTCCTCCTTCTGAGTGGACGTTCAGGAATGTCCTTCAAAGAGGGATCACGTGTGTGCGTGCCCGTGCAGCAGCGAGATCCCAATGCGCTCATGTCATCCGGACACAGCACATCTCACATCGGCAGGAGGGCTCTGTGACTGGCCCTCCTGATCACATGATGGCTGTGTCCAATCACAGCCATCGTGTGATGTAAATAGAGAACCGGTTACTAGGCGATCAGCTCTCTTCTCCTCACACAGAAGTTGTCAGTGAGGAGAGAGAGAGCAGATCTCTGTAGTTGGCCAGTGATCAGTGTGTATGAGCTGTTTTTTACAACTTTTTACACACTGATCACCGGCCCAGTGACCCCACACAGTGTTTCCACACAATGTCCCCAAAATAGTGTCCCCACAATAGTGTCACCCCACATATGTCCCCACACAGTAAAAACACCTGCTCCCCAAATATGTCCCAGTAATCATATGTCCCAATGATCATCTACACACGTATGTCCGTGATCACACAAACCAATTATTATACACTTATCAGTATTTTTTTTACCAAAGACATGTAGCAGAATCCATTTTGGCTTAAATGGATGACAAAATTAGATTTTATTGGATTTCTTTTAAAATAGAAAGTAGAAAATATTGTTTTTCTTTCAAAATTTTCACTCTTTTTTTGCTTATATTGCAAAAAATTAAAAATTAAGTAGTGAATAAATGCCACCAAAATAAAGCTCTATTTGTGTGAACAAAATTATAAAAATTTAATTTGGGTACAGTGTTGCATGGCTGCGCAATTCTTATTGAAAGCTGAAAATTGGCCTAGGAAGTAAAAGGATGAAAATACCCAGTATTGCTGGGGCACATGTTTGGAGCGGTCAGACACCTCAAAACGAGGACTATCCTTGGGAAACAGGGATGGGTGGCAACCTTAGTTTATAAGGTTGGGAGATGTCCAGGTGTTTGCATATAGCTGCCTGTACAACTCAATGACAGGCTGCGGCTGTACACGTCACCACAAATGGCCTAGCAATGGGTAACTGTCCCCTGCTGCCCAGTGAGAGCAGGACCTGTTGCCCAGCAACCTCCAATGCTTAAGCTAGAAAGAGAGGGCAGATGAGTGGCGGCTGCAGCATGAATGATTGGCTGTGGGTAGCATGAGAATAGGAGCATGTCTCTCACTCCTAACAGTGTGAATGTTTCTAACAACAAATGAAGTTAGCCTTACCTTGGGGTTGATTCTCTTCTAACATTTTTTTTTCAATTAAAATGATAAACTTAATTTTTTTTTTAATCAGAAGAAAGTTCTATTTGAGCACATTCAAGCATACTTGAATAAACTTTACTTTTTGCCTTTAGGTTTCCTCAACAATGCCCTACTTTTTTACTAGAATTATAATACCTTGCAGGAAATGATAGCAGAAGGAGGCACGTATAGCCTCCCATACATTTAACATATATGAGCTGATTGATTTGTTAGTATTATCCTTATGTAAATGATGGCAGCATATTGAGTAGTGTCTTATAGAAAATGTTGATATCATTCCCTACTCCCATGAAGTCCTTGCCCAACTATGATACATTGCAAATTCTGGGTAATGGTCATTATGATTGTCACAGTTTGCCCACCACTGTCAGAAACCATTAGTCCAAAATTACTGTAACAATCAGCCTTTAACATTAACCACTTCTATAGCAGAATAATGGCCGAGCAGGGGTTTTATTGTTTTGCCTGGACATCATATGATGTCCTTCAGAACATGCTGCTCGTGCGCACCCCCGGGTGTGCGCAGAGCGGCGATCGGTAGTACGGTGAGTCAGAGGGGAGATCTGCACTGATAATCAGTGCAATGGTTATCAGTGTAGCCCCACCAGTGATGCCAATCAGTGCCCATCAGTGATGCCAATCAGTGTCCATCAATGCCTCCTCATCAGTGCCGCCTATCACTGCCTTCTATCAGTGCCCATCAGTACCCATCATTGCTGCCTATCAGTGCCTATAAATGCTGCCTATCAGTGCCGCCTATTAGTGCCCATCAGTGCTGCATATCAGTGCCCATCAGTGCTGCATATTAATGCCTCCTCATCAGTGCCCATCAGTGCAGCCTCATCAGCGCACATCAGGGAAGGAGAAAAATTACTTATTTACTTATTTACAAAATTACAGAAAGTTTTACAGAGATTAACAGAAACTAAGAAAAACTTTTTCAAAATTGTCGGACTTTTTACATTTGTTTAACAAAAAATAAAAAACCCAGTGGTGATTAAAAAAAGAAAAGCTTTATCTGTCTCTAAAAAATTATACATATTTTGTCTGGGTACAGCATTGCATGACCGTGCAATTGTCATTCAAAGTGTGACAGTGCTGAAAAGTGGCCAGGGCAGGAAGGGGGTGAAAGTGTCCAGTAGGCAAGTGGTTAAGCTAACCAAGTGGTTAAGCTAACCATACAAGGGTGGGATTTTGCTTGAACAGAAACCACATTCACAGTTAGAATTTCGTTTGTTCAGATAAAAAACTAAAAAAATCCCATCCTTTGCCTCTACACCTGAGAACAATCATTGAATTTTCCCCATTAGCCATTAGAAAAATCAAACAAAAAAAAACAACAATTTTCAAACAAAATTCTAACCATGTATGGCTAGCTTTATAGCTATCTGCTTGTCATTACTTTGCAGTGTAACTCAGGTCAATGCCCACTTACTGTAATCAAGTAAATAGATTTCTGGACATTCAGCCTGTGTCTGGTTAACAGGTTAGTTTGTCTGCTCATCACCTGGTGTCAGGAAAACCAGACTTATGGCCATGCTCAGAAGCCAGTACAGGTACATGCGTGTGCACATATCATGGCACATTCCCCAATGCTCAAGGTTACTGCCACACTTGCATCTATGTGCATGAAAATTCACCTGCACATCCTGTGACTCATGTGTGTGCAAGATCGCATGCCCAGTGCTGGCATTGGTGAAAAGTAGACCGCATTGCCTGGAGTCCCTATGACCTAACCTGTGGTCAAGATCTTTCTTATATAACCTGGGTGGTCTTCTGACCTCTCTTGGAACCATGCATTCTTTTGCTGACCCAGTCTTCATTTTTGATCTTGTTTACCATCTGCTGGATCTTGCCCTTAGCCTGGATTATTTGACTACATCTCACCTTGTGAATCAGTACCTCTGCTGACGGGCTATTTCTGACCTCTGCTCACCGTCTACTACGATCATGTCTCCTGCTTCCACATGCCCTGCATCCCATCTGTGATTCACACAAAAATCCGGAAAAAAAGGTCCCCCGAGCGGGGTTTTTAGGCAGCTACCCATAGATATGAACAAGGCATTAAATAAAATATTAAAGTGCTTTATTGAAGGGTAATGAATGAATGTAACAACATATAAATATAAATTGGGTGCTCCAGGGGGGCGAATACCCATACCAAATACATATAATAGCAAACATAGGTTATACACAGCATATGATAAGGCTATTGCATAACAATACTGACGCGTTTCGACCCATGAATTTTGGGGTCTCTTCAGAGGATGAGTTTGCTACAAAAAAAAAAAAGAAAAATTTATAACAGTATGTCCAGCTTATTTAAAAGAATTACAGCATAGGCAAGTTTGTTTATCAACACTTTGCACATAATTACCACTGAGTTTGGATGTACCCCTCGATCAGAGCCTCCCCACACAGCAGCCAGACCATCCAGTGTGCCCGCACGTAGCAGCACCCCAGGAAGAAGGGGGAACAGGAATCCACTTGATATGGCTTGCAAGGAGTCACACGTATAATTGCCCCCCCACCAACACACCACTGGGGGGTGGGGCCGGAACCTACGAAAATTGGCAGAGCGTTAGCTCCTGAATATACCCATATAGGTTAGTAGTTAGATTTAACTATTGGGCGGTCAGAAAGTGTTGTAATAATCTATTGCAACTTGAATTGATCATGTGAAGGATAATAGAATGAGTAGAGTGACTATATTGGTATAACTAATATAGAATATGTCAGGGATGACCTTGTCCTTAAATGCTGACAATGGCAGTGATAGGAAGAGAAGTGAAGGATGTGCACAGTGAATGTGATGTGTGAATTTGAGGAAAAAGTGCATGATATTGCCAAGTATCTAAGTCTACGGCATCCAGAGCTAGTGTGCACATAAATCAAAATTAAATATAAGTAAAATATTATTCTATGGGGTCTGACAAAGCATTGATAATCAGAGGTATCATAAGTTCTTACTCACTCCTACTGTTGAGGAAAAGAGTCTGGCCGTCCAAGGAGGAAGTGGAGGGATCACACCCAAATCCACCCTCATTAAATAGTGTCCTTAATTAATACTGAAATTAACAACAGGTATCGTTTCTTCCGCCCCTTAACCCCAGAGTGTAGAGGGAGACTATGGCCGCCATTGGCAGGCCTCGTGTGGCTCCCTCGGCATCCATCAAGGCGAAGCCCCGACATCTGTCGTCACCTTCGCCGTAAAATACGTGACACCATGAGGCCGCACGCACATGCGACCCGCACATGCGCGCACACCGCACGCAATGTCCGAAGGTGATGAGGGATGCCGCCGGCAGGGTAATCACACCCGTGGGCGGCCGACCCGGGAATCTGGCCATCCAAGGGGAGAGACAAGGGGAGCGCAGGTGACTGAGCTCCCCACCCTGCCGGGAAGACACATCAGGGAACATGATCCCCGACCCAGGGAGCATGCGACAGTGCAGGCATCACAGGGGCCCCGATGGCGCAAGCTGCAAGCGGGGAGGTGCCGATCGAGAGGCACACAAACGAGCTCACATATGCGATTTGTGAAAAACAACAAATGACAAAAGTTTTCTACATAATTACTTAATAATACAAGGTAAAACATTAGAAACTGCGCACTGACAATTCTAACAATATTCCCAAAAGTATGTAAGAACCACAGCCACCCAGAAATGGCAACATAATTTCAACGTTTAAATAGATTTGTTTGAAAGGACATAACTCTCAAATATACAAAAATATCTCCCAGATACACAAAATAGTAAGTGTATAACAACCCAGATAAGGAAATTTGCATCGGATCCAGTGGATCCCTCATTGCTCACGGTTGCGATGCGATTTTACTCTATTCGCAACCACGAACAAGGCTATGGATTATAGACTCGATTAAGTATAATAATAATACAGACTCATAATACAAGAGCGTAACTGATTTAGTGAGCTCAAGGGAAGAAATATAATTCCAATTTAGTCCTCTTATTGAGAGTCTACTTAAAATCCTAATGTGCGATTTAACATGCGATTTAACACATTTTTGGAAAATATATGGATATAATCTAATGTGGTGTCTAGGATTAACACAGAGGGATATATACAGGAGAACAGACAGTGCACAGCTCATGTCTAACTCCCATGTGTCAAATGGGGGAAGGGGTGTTTAACCACCCAAATTTGTATAGCAAAGAGGGAAGACACATTAAGGAGTCAATGCTGCTCACCCCAATATGGACAAAAAAATGGAAAAAGGTCCCCCGAGCGGGTTTTTTTAGGCAGCTACCCATAGATATGAACAAGGCATTAAATAAAATATTAAAGTGCTTTATTGAAGGGTAATGAATGAATGTAACAACATATAAATATAAATTGGGAGCTCCAGTGGGGAAATACCCATACCAAATACATATAATAGCAAACATAGGTTATACACAGCATATGATAAGGCTATTGCATAACAATCCTGACGCGTTTCGACCCATGAATTTTGGGGTCTCTTCAGAGGATGAGTTTTGCTACAAAAAAAAAGAAAAATTTATAACAGTATGTCCAGCTTATTTAAAGAATTACAGCATAGGCAAGTTTGTTTAGCAACACTTTGCACATAATTACCACTGAGTTTGGATGTACCCCTTGATCAGAGCCTCCCCACACAGCAGCCAGACCATCCAGTGTGCCCGCACGTAGCAGCACCCCAGGAAGATTATATCCATATATTTTCCAAAAATGTGTTAAATCGCATGTTAAATCGCACATTAGGATCTTAAGTAGACTCTCAATAAGAGGACTAAATTGGAATTATATTTCTTCCCTTGAGCTCACTAAATCAGTTACGCTCTTGTATTATGAGTCTGTATTATTATTATACTTAATCGAGTCTATAATCCATAGCCTTGTTCGTGGTTGCGAATAGAGTAAAATCGCATCGCAACCGTGAGCAATGAGGGATCCACTGGATCCGATGCAAATTTCCTTATCTGGGTTGTTATACACTTACTATTTTGTGTATCTGGGAGATATTTTTGTGTATTTGAGAGTTATGTCCTTTCAAACAAATCTATTTAAACGTTGAAATTATGTTGCCATTTCTGGGTGGCTGTGGTTCTTACATACTTTTGGGAATATTGTTAGAATTGTCAGTGCGCAGTTTCTAATGTTTTACCTTGTATTATTAAGTAATTATGTAGAAAACTTTTGTCATTTGTTGTTTTTCACAAATCGCATATGTGAGCTCGTTTGTGTGCCTCTCGATCGGCGCCTCCCCGCTTGCAGCTTGCGCCATCGGGGCCCCTGTGATGCCTGCACTGTCGCATGCTCCCTGGGTCGGGGATCATGTTCCCTGATGTGTCTTCCCGGCAGGGTGGGGAGCTCAGTCACCTGCGCTCCCCTTGTCTCTCCCCTTGGATGGCCGGATTCCCGGGTCGGCCGCCCACGGGTGTGATTACCCTGCCGGCGGCATCCCTCATCACCTTCGGACATTGCGTGCGGTGTGCACGCATGTGCGGGTCGCATGTGCGTGCGGCCTCATGGTGTCACGTATTTTACGGCGAAGGTGACGACAGATGTCGGGGCTTCGCCTTGATGGATGCCGAGGGAGCCACACGAGGCCTGCCAATGGCGGCCATAGTCTCCCTCTACACTCTGGGGTTAAGGGGCGGAAGAAACGATACCTGTTGTTAATTTCAGTATTAATTAAGGACACTATTTAATGAGGGTGGATTTGGGTGTGATCCCTCCACTTCCTCCTTGGACGGCCAGACTCTTTTCCTCAACAGTAGGAGTGAGTAAGAACTTATGATACCTCTGATTATCAATGCTTTGTCAGACCCCATAGAATAATATTTTACTTATATTTAATTTTGATTTATGTGCACACTAGCTCTGGATGCCGTAGACTTAGATACTTGGCAATATCATGCACTTTTTCCTCAAATTCACACATCACATTCACTGTGCACATCCTTCACTTCTCTTCCTATCACTGCCATTGTCAGCATTTAAGGACAAGGTCATCCCTGACATATTCTATATTAGTTATACCAATATAGTCACTCTACTCATTCTATTATCCTTCACATGATCAATTCAAGTTGCAATAGATTATAACAACACTTTCTGACCGCCCAATAGTTAAATCTAACTACTAACCTATATGGGTATATTCAGGAGCTAACGCTCTGACAATTTTCGTAGGTTCCGGCCCCACCCCCCAGTGGTGTGTAGGTGGGGGGGCAATTATACGTGTGACTCCTTGCAAGCCATATCAAGTGGATTCCTGTTCCCCCTTCTTCCTGGGGTGCTGCTACGTGCGGGCACACTGGATGGTCTGGCTGCTGTGTGGGGAGGCTCTGATCGAGGGGTACATCCAAACTCAGTGGTAATTATGTGCAAAGTGTTGCTAAACAAACTTGCCTATGCTGTAATTCTTTTAAATAAGCTGGACATACTGTTATAAATTTTTCTTTTTTTTTTGTAGCAAACTCATCCTCTGAAGAGACCCCAAAATTCATGGGTCGAAACGCGTCAGGATTGTTATGCAATAGCCTTATCATATGCTGTGTATAACCTATGTTTGCTATTATATGTATTTGGTATGGGTATTTCCCCACTGGAGCTCCCAATTTATATTTATATGTTGTTACATTCATTCATTACCCTTCAATAAAGCACTTTAATATTTTATTTAATGCCTTGTTCATATCTATGGGTAGCTGCCTAAAAACCCCGCTCGGGACCTTTTTCCATTTTTTTGTCCATATTGGGGTGAGCAGCATTGACTCAATGTGTCTTCCCTCTTTGTCACACAAAAATCCAACCTTCTCAACACCAATACTACAATAGTGTACAGCCTATCTTTACCTGTTTGCTACTTCTGGAATTTGCTGTAGGCACCAATGAAACTCCTTGCCCTCCTAAATACAGTTACCATCTCCAGGGTATTGGACAAGAGGTCCAAAGGAAGCTCCATCTTTGGTTTGCAAAGTACCAGTATGTAGGGCTTACTCCCATAGAAGCCGCTGGAATTTTGCCCAGGACCCTCCACAGTGGATTGCCCTGAAGCCAAGTACATGATCTCAGCCACACTTTTCCTCAATAACCAGTGTAGGGATGTTGTTTTTGTTGTGTTTATTTTTGGAGAACTTAGATAGGGTTGAGGGAATTGAGTGGGATACTCCAAAAACAGAAACTATGTACAGGTTGAGGACAATTAACTCCTTTCTGAAAAACTGAAGCAGAAGTCCTTGCTTGTAGCAAACTGTGGACTTGGCTTGAAGTAGAAGCAGATAGTAGCAGGCATCTTTCTTTAGAGCACCAAAAACAGAGTTCCTTCACAAAGAACTAGATGGACTGAGCTCCTCTGTAGTAGAAACAGTTAAGGCACACAAGGTTATTTCTTTAGAGCAATAAGAGCAGAGCCCCTTCACAAGGAATTAGATAAACTAAGCTCTTCAGGATACCAGCTAATGTCCCCTTTAGCAAACACACAGCTAACTCTCTAGCACAATGAGGGGTAGCAGCAGACTAAAAGTCTCTAAGATCTATCAGCAGTCTGTACTTAAAAAATTTCCAGGGAAAGCTGGTTGCCTCCTTTGATGCGATACCTTTCTCCAGTGATACCAGACTAGATCTTCAGCAGACAGCCTCTCAATCAACTCTCAAAAACTTCAGCATCCAGGATCTCAGGTCGCCCACCTGAGGCCTCATGAACAGCAAGCACATGGCAGAGTTGCCCTGGAGGGCAGCAGCCCTCCAGGCTGGACTAATCCTCTGCAGGAAAAGACCCAGAGCCCAGTGTGCTCAAAGAATATGTACACTTACCCAGCATGCCATCAGGGCCCAGCTCCCTAGGAATAGCCAGGGCTGTATAAATATTCATGCTGCTATCTGCATAGCTCCACACCTATGATCTAGAAAGTTCTCACAGCTTTTTCTGGACAGCAGAGGGAGTAAACAGACTGGCAGCAGTTAAGAACACTGAGCAGACCTAACTAGTCAAAAGGTAGCTGCACTGAGTACAATGAACAACAAACTGTAACTATCACAGCAATTGCAGCGGCCACACTGAATGCAGTGTGAAAAACTAAATTTGCCTATCAAAAACACAGCTCCACAAGACACAGGGAGCAAGCACCAAATCTATCTGATCTAGAGGGTTGGTAATGTAGAGGGTGCTACAAGTACATACAAAGAAGAAGCAAGAAAGCCCATGTCAACATGAACAGAACAAGAAATGTATATATAGCACTTTGATTGAAATTAGGCTATGGATTCCAGTGAAAGTTTCTGTGTTAAGCTGACCATATTTTTAAAATAACATCAGGGCACCCTACTGATCACGTCCATATTAAACCACACACACAAAATCATGCCCCCATTTTTACCATGCATTGAACAAACTTTTGGATCAAGAGGCACTCATTCAAGACAAAATAAAGATATTTCAAATAAGAGGCACTAAGATGTGCATGCATAGTTAGGAGGGATGCATTCAAGGTGCAACCAGCAACAGCAGCCAGATTTCACTTTAGTACAGTGAGCAACTGAGATTTATTCTGACTAGTTACTAAGGGATACCACGGCTGGAACAACCATTGCACCACCTTAATAAATAACTGAGGGCATCTCTTTCTTAATGGAAATATTGAGTAATAATAGTATAAATTAATGTTCAGAAATACTGTATATATTACTTATATTTATGTATTTTTAATAAATAGTATTTAGTTTATTTTCTGCTTGCCTATTAATATTAATAATCGTGTTACTAAATGTATTTTTGTGGTTTATTTAGAAATGTATAATTTTGTTTATTTTTCTATTTAAATAATACTAATAATAACAATAAAAAAATAATCTGAATTATTGCATTAGTACATTAATAATCTTTAGGAATATATTTTTCCAAGTACGCCTTTTACACCCTACAGTGTTAGTGGCAGTGTATGCATCCCTGTCCTGTCTATAGACTATGATGTCTCAGCTTCTGCTTGTCTTGATATTTTAACCACCCCCCCTCCCTTTTTTCCCACTACTCTATCTCAAAAGTTCCTTTCATTACCTTCCTGGCTAATTCTCAGCTTTTCTCCACCTTCCCACTCTGGTCTTATATAAACCATTTACAATCATTATTAGAGCAAACAGCTATTTTTGTTGAGGGAAACTCTATCCTTTTTTGTGCTTAACCGGATACTTGAGTTTCCTTTTTCTTTTTTTTCTTCTATTGCATATTTTGTAAATGTTGCAAGGCACTCATACAATGCTGATATATATTTTGATTTTCCCAGGAAACTTCTGACAACATTCTGCACATTGAGATGTTCTTTGTAGGATAGTCATAAACGATTCATCCGGATTATATTATATGACTTCTGTTCTAATAACTTTTTGGCGATGATGGCTGTTTGAGACGGATTCCATTACTTGTATATGTAATTGTTACTGTCTTGTATGTTACGCACCATTACAGTTCTTAAATAAATAAAATATACAATGTAATTGGATTAGGATGACACATTTGCCCATGAGGGTATAAATGTTGGGGTATGTTTCAACACTTATTTGAACTAAGGAAACCACTTGCATGAGTGGTGAAATACTGTATCTTCAGCTTGAAATATTTCATCTTCCACATTATAAAAGAAAATCCAATTGAACATGATTTACTATATAGCATAAATAAATTGAAAGAATGATTTTGTTTACTTTGGTGTGTCTTTAACTCCTCTTAAGCTGGCCATACATGGTTGAGTTTTTTTCTTCAGCTAGTGGGCTGAACGAAAAAAAAAATGTAACCAATACCCCCATGCACATATTTAATGTGAATTTGGGAATCCTCCCCACTGTGTCATTGTATTCTGACAGCAGGACTCCCTCACCATCAAAATGCAGTAAGGCCATGAACAGGAACGGCCATACATGATCAAAATGTGTCCGTTTCTTGCTGAACCGGCCTAATTTCCATGTATGTATGGCAAGTTTTAGGACCTTAGTTTTAATTTGGTATCATCCTAATGTTTTGAGTAGATGTATGTTCTGTTGCCCATTCTCCACATAAGCACCTTATATTTCTGGATGGTGACTGTGTGACTGATCTGTGTACTATATTATTAGAGGACTTTTGTCATGTACCCAACAACTGTGTGAAAAACATTTTCTGGCCCCTGGGCTGCATACATGTTGTCAGGAACAGGTCTGTGCCTTAGGCTCTGAGTATGTCACCTTATGTCTGAGACGTCTTAAAAATGTATGGGGGTTTGCCCAGGTTCCTTATGAAAAATCCCAAATGTTGTAGTTGATAAAGGTTCACATGATCACTCAGCTATGTGTGGTTTATATGTTCAGCTTTCTTGACGTGTGAAAGCAAAGCCCTACTTTTATACCAAGATGTCAACCTCCACACAAAGACACAGTGCAGCAGAACAAGGCATGGTAAGACAGTAATGCGTAAACTATAAGATGCAGGGAATCTACAGGAAATAGTTGCGCCTAGTACTTTGCCCTCAGCTTGCCTTTTTAAGCACAGCTTTCACAGTACAGGCCTTTTTTAAATCATTGGGTTTAAAGAGATCAGAAAACGTAGATTTCCAGGTACGATAACATATAATGTATTTTAGGTAAATTAGACTTTGCTCTGCATTCCCTATCCAGAAATGAAATGTCAGCAACCATGTACTCACTGGCTACTACTCTATACAGGCTCTGTTTTAGATACAATTTGGATAGACATTTTTGCAGATAAAGATATCTGGACTGGAGAATGGAAGTGCAATTTAATTCATTACAGTCTCCTACCCCATATTGACTTCTTAGTTTCCTGGACTTGACCTTTGGCAATCTGACCACTTGACCTGATTCAGTGGACAAGAGCTAAACGTTTCTCTGTAAAATATTTGGACACACACAAGACAAATCTGGGTGTACAGATCTGCAGGCATAATTAGATAGATGCCATATGTACACAAAAGCACCCCATCTGCACTCAGTATGTGTGATGGGCAAACTTAATCAAATCCATTAAAGGGCCCCTTGCCTTGATAATCTCCAACTAGAAGGCATTACTCTAGTGGAGCAAAATACTAATTGGTTTCATGACAATTGTACAGAGGTTCAACAATTTTCCCCGAAATAACCTTATAGCCCTGTGTTGGTGATGGTGGTGGTGGTGGGGGGTTATGAGAAATGGCCCGCTTTAAACCTGTATGTAAATATGAGAGCAAGAACCTTCACTAAATGGAAGAGTGGGTTTAATAATGAAGTTGGTGGTGCCTCCACTCAGGACAGGGCCCCTGTGAACAGAGGAGATTCCCTTCCTAGGAAATTAGGAAATGAACTGGTAATCTAATCAAAGTAATTAAAAACAGAGGAACTACTGCAACCAGCATATCAAATTAATGTTTAATATATATGTCGATGCGCACCAGTAAGGAGACAGCTACTATCAGCAAAGGGCCCGATAGAAGTCCTGGTGGAATTGTGCACATATACTGGGGTATATAATAGAGGCACCTCCATGAATGTTGCTGCAAAGTCCAGTTGCAGGGCCCCTAAGGATGATGCAGTGTCTGTCTTTGTGTCTGAGACCTGAAGACAAGATCAGCAGTGATGGGAAGATCCTCCAGCTGTTGTCCAACCAGTCTGGAATGCAGCTTCCAACTGGCAGAAACTGTGGTGTGGCAGTGAAAGTCAACCTATCTACTGCTTTAGTCCCTCCCTAGTAATTTCTAATCTGACATGCAACTGGACCTCTGACATGCTACCAGAAGTGGTCATTAGATACCTAACCTGGCTCTAGCCTATGCTGGTTACTGAGCCCTGAGCTAAAACTAGCTATAGATTAACAGAACAGAAAGTACAGGGTTAACTAAATCAACAAGAGCTGTATATAAACTCTATTGCAATAAACAGAGTCACCTCCTAATATAAAGCAGGGTGACCATTACATACATATAGTAGCACACATACCTCCCAACTTTCTGAGAAAGGGAAGAGGAACAGGGAAAAAGTATGTAGGCATAGTACACACCACTTAAAGGAGAAGTGTACAAAAAAATTATTGGTTAAACCCACAAGTGCTTTTTTACCACTACTATTCCTTTATATTGGCCTTTTGGAATTTACAAATGCAGCAATTTAGAAACTGAGTGAAAGGTTTAGCATTGGGAAACACGTTTTGATAGATAAGTAATGCATTTTATATACAAATATATAGATCAGACCAAAATGAAGGACAAATGAGGAGGAAAGAGGGTCAGAGGGACTTTGTTCCGAATGAGGAACAGTCCCTCAAAATCAGGGAGAGTTGGGAGCTATGGTAGAAACAAACATGGACTTTGATGCTAGACCAATGGAAATTTGACACCTGGATACAAGTTGTATATATACACACACACACACAAATTCAGTGTATAAATTATGTAGAAAACACACTAAATAGAGAGTCCATAATAGTCCATTGTATATCCTGTTGGCACTTGGAGGCTCTCTCTAAGAGCGAATCAGTCCACTCTGTGGATAGTAAGAAACAGAGGGGCTCCAGACTGAGTGCAGCATAAACAGATTTAATGGTAAAAGCAAATAAATCACTCACAAAGTAGCAGAATCAGATGAGCATATAACGAGTGATCGCCAGTCCTGGAGTCTGTAACAGGGTCTAGAGGGCTGGAAGCCATCACAAGCACAGATGGTAAAGAGTGTCCAGGAATCCGAGCCAGGAAGCAGGAAGCCTGCTGATCACAGCCATGACCAGCGTGAACCGCAACTTGGCGTCTGACCGGAAGTGACGTCGCAGAAAGCAGAAGATTCACAGGGGGCACGTGCATACTTCGGGTTGGCCAGCGCGTCCCAGAGCACAGATAACAGAGCAAGAAGAGGAGAATTTTTTTTAAAAAAGAATAGCAAGAGCATGTAAGTCCAACAACACACCTCCCAACTTTTTGAGATGGGGTCGAGGGACACCTATTAGCAATAGTATGTAGGCATAGGACATACCCCTTGCCATGCCCACTTATAGGAGAATTATACAAAAAAAATTATTAGTTAAACCCACAAGTGCTTTTTTTTACCACTACTATTCCTTTAAACTGGCTTTTGACATTTACTAATGCAGCAATTTAGAATTGAGATGAAAGGTTTAGCACTGAGAAACACTTTTTGAAAGATAAAAAGTGCATGTTATATAAAACTATAAAGATCAGATCAAAATGAAGGACAAATGTGGATGAAAGAGGGACAGAGGGACTTTGTTCAGGGACAGTTGGGAGCTATGCTACAATAAACAGATCATTTTTGTTTTCAAAATGTCATTATTGCCTGCATACTGTGCCCATCTCTGTATTAAACGATATTCTTATAGATCTGTATGCTGTTCCTGTTTATCTGATTTCATTACCAACCACTCTCGGAGTACCAAAAGGTAAAGTTAGACTTGAAGACAGATTGCAATCATGTTGTGTCAGTGATCACTTTCTATACATCAACCTCTGGAGATACACTACGTGCATGATTTCTGACCTTTACCAGATGAACACCCTACGGGCTGTCTTTTCTATGATATTTTCTAAAGGGAGGTGTAGTGTTTACTGAGTGATTTTATTTCCTACCTTGATTACAGGCTGAGAAAAAGGATCACAAATATATTTCAGAATTGTGTATAAAAAAAAATCTGCACTGAGATAAAACATAAGTTTCTGTAACATCAGTCTACCTTAAAGTGTTACTAAACCCACAACAGTAGAATCAGTCTGTATATGCAGTAAAGCATGCTGTTTTTACTCACTGTGGAACCTAAGGGGTTAATCATCTGCATTGTGTAAAAAGGCACTATGATCCTGTTTTCTCTGATCCTCCCCTTCTTCCACAGTCCCAAATCCATCTCCTGATTGTACAGAGCCTTGGGGGCACTCTGCACATGCTCAGTTTAATGTGTAATGCTAGAGGGTTTTTTTTTTTTCTTGGGCGAGTGCATATGATCAGCACAGGGCCAATCAGCACTGTCCAGATAGAGCCTCAGGAGTCCTGCAGCCTCATAGGACAGTCAGAGGAGAATGAAAACTCCTCCTACAAGCTATAACTAGACACTGATAGAAGTCACAAGACTGCTTTATACTGCTGATTAGAAAGGGTATTAAGTAGTTTATATTGTCTAAAACTATTGCATTTCCATGTTCTGTGTACTGTGGGAGACCAGATATAGTGAATGCAGGTTCTGGCTTTAGTAACGCTTTAAATAAACATTTAGAGGCATATCACTTGCTTAACCACTTCAGCTCCGGACCATTTGGCTGCCCAAAAACCAGAGCACTTTTTGCAATTCGGCACTGTGTCGCTTTAACTGACAATTGCGCGGTCGTGCGACATAGCTCCCAAACAAAACTGACGTCCTTTTTTTCCCACAAATAGATCTTTCTTTTGGTGGTATTTGATCACCTCTGTGGTTTTTATTTTTTGCGCTATAACCAAAAAAATACAACAATTTTGAAAAAAACGCAATATTTTTTACTTTTTGCTATAATAAATATCCCCAAAAAATATATAAAACATTTTTTTTCCTCAGTTTAGGCCGATACGTATTCTTCTACATATTTTTGGTAAAAAAAATCGTAACAATAAGTGTTTATTGATTGGTTTGCGCAAAAGTTATAGCATCTACAAAATAGGGGAAAGTTTTATGGAATTTTTTATTAATAATGTTTTTTTTACTAGTAATGGCGGCGATCAGCGATTTTTATCATGACTACGACATTATGGCGGACACATCGAACAATTTTGACATATTTTTGGGACCATTCACATTTATACAGCGATCAGTGCGATTAAAAATGCATTGATTACTGTGCAAATGTGACTGGCAGTGAAGGGGTTACCCTGTAGGGGTTAAGTGTATCCTAGGCAGTGATTCCAACTGTGGGGGGAGGGGCTACGTGTGACACAACACTGATCACCGCTCCCGATTACAGGGAGCTGTGATCAGTGTCCTTATCACTAGGCAGAACGGGGAAATGCTTGCTTACATCAGAATTTCCCCGTTCTTCCTCTCCGTGAGACAATCGCGGGTATCCCCGTGGACATCGAGTCGGCGGGACCAGCGATCCTACTCACGGAGCTTGCGGCGGGTGCGCGCACTTGATGGCACGGCGGCACATTCAAAGGAACGTACAGGTACGCCCATTTGCGCAGCCGTGCCATTCTGACGACCTATATCTACATGCGGCGGTCGGGAACCGGTTAAAACCCAACTTTGGGATTCTACTTCCATTGTCCATTTGTGGGATGGGGAGGAGGCCTGTAAATAAAAGTATAACTGCAGCAAAGAAAGATTAGGTTCTCTCCACTTACAGACAGGGCTGCGCTGTGTGGCAGGGCTGTGTAAATCCCAGGACTGGATAGACAGAAATACAACTCCTTCTGGAAGGTAAAACAGCTCTGTCTATAATATATATATATATATATATATATATATATATATATATATATATATATATATATATATTTATATATCATATAACTGTTTACCCTGAAGTTCACTTTTAAAAAAAATAATAATAACAACAAAATATCTGCAACAGAAATAAAGAGTAAAAATGATAAAGTACATTGAAACTACACTGCCTTTTATTGTCTGCATCAACACAGGAAAGGTATACGGTTTTACAAGGCTAACAAATCCCAGACCTAGTTTTCAGCGCCCAATATATATTTTTTTTTACCATTTCAAGCAGCATTATAACGCAGCACGCAGACATTATTACCATTTTTTTTTTTATATACCAATCTTAGGAGTCATCAGCATAGACAATCAATCCTTTTCACTTCAAGCCATAATAGGAAGATTTCAAGCAATATTTTCTGATTGGAGTTGGACTTTTGAAATGACTTGGCTGGGGGGCCTTACTTTAAATGCAACAAGGCCTGTAATGTGAAGAGCAATTTCCATGCAGCCTCACAAGAGAATCATCCACTTGCCACAGTTCTCCTAATTGTCTTTGATTGCTGTTTGCGCTGCCCAGTTCCTCTCCGTCTTCAAAATCACCTTCAAGGGCTCCGCTACTTTTTGACTGCGCGGTTTTTAATCAAGAACTTCTAAACAGCAAATCATTTGGCTATTACAGCAGTAGGGGCTTCTACCAGCCTTTACATCGTGTTTATCTAATTGACCTTAAAGAGCATCCCAGTAACAATGTCGAGGGCACATCAGTGCCGCTTGCTGAATGCTGATTTTTAGGGCACTTTTTAACCATTCTGCTTCAACAATTTCTAGCAACAGTCTAGTCGATAAAAAAAATTATAATTCCCTTGGTAGGACTCAGGTAAAAATTAAGAGCGATTCATGGGAAAATAAATCAGTAGTACTAAATATATTAAAGTTAAATATGTAAAATTAAAAAGCAAATATAAAGACAAATTTACTTATTTATAGCTTTTTTTCTTCTCTGCTTTTTGCATCATCTGAAATGTTCAAACTGCAATGTAGTTTTACTACTAGACAAATACTATAATTAAAAGTAATCCTCAGTCACAATTGAAGGAGATATATGGGATTTAGGAAAATAAGCACACAAACTCACCTCCATGCTACAGCATCAGTGCAATGCCGCAGCTGTCCCATGTTAGTTACTGTACGATTGCTCAGTTCTCAGCCCACTCAGAGCGGAGTGCAGTGACTGACAGTCACTGCTCTCTGCTCCGCTCCTCCAGCGCTCACTGGAACGTCAGGCTGGAGTGGGGGGCCCTGAGCAGCTGGCTTCGGCTGGCTCTCAGCAGTGCACTGAGAGGCTGAGCTAGCTGCCGTCCAGGTATCCGGGGGATCCCGACAATATTGTCGGGATCCTTTCAGATTTTGGAGTGGCTCTGCCATATCAGCTGCTAGCAGGCAATAGCTCACTCTTAGCTGACTCTGGGTCACAGGAGAGCACACATAAGTGCAGTCCTGTTACCCAGAAGAGAAGCATGACCAAAAAAGTTTTGTCCTCTTTTAAAAATGAATCCTTGTGAATAAAAAGAAATTAAAAGAAAAAAAAAAAATAATGAATCCTTAAGGTGTGAAAACCGAACTCAGCCTGATACCAACCTACATGCGCATAACAACCCAATACCTAGTGCACATATGCTACTATATAATAGGCCCTACATAGCAGTAAGAACATCATAACAATATACAAATTCCATAGAGGAAATTATACAGGGACATATAATAAAAAGAGACATATAATGAAAAGGCTATCAAAACACCTTGCCACCCCTCATTACCCTGTATAACATCCTCCAAAGTATAACGATGAAAGGCAGAATGGGGAAAAGGATGATGAACATATGGATATGTACCGACCCTATATCAGGTACTAATCACAAGAGCCCTAATGGGCGCCATATCAAAACATCATCTGCCTAGATCAATCTAAATGGGCATGGGCGATCTCCATCCCTCATTAGCTCTATAAATGCCAACTTAAATTTATGGTAACCCAATTCCCAACCATAATACTTATAACCCAGATGTAGTGCCTTTAACTATTACTAAGAAAACACTTAAGGTCAAACTCTTTGTTTAACCCCCCTGGCTCCAAGGATCCCAATTGATAAATCCACCAGGATTCTTTTTTTCTGATATCTCTTATATAATTGGACCCTCTCCAGTGTCTTTTAGGTGCTTCTATGCCCCAAAATTGCATCCCTGCTGTATTCTGATTGTGGACTTCTCGAAAATGTACTGATAAATGATGTTTCTCAAAACCCTTTTGGATATTTCTAATATGCTCTTCCATCCAAACTTTTAACATCCTTTTGGTTCTTCCTACATACAGTAAGTTACATGGGCATTTTATAACATATACTGCCCCAATCGTGTCGCATGAGATGAAGTCTCTAATCGTGTGTAAGTGTTGGGTTTTTGGGTTAACAAAACTTTCCCCAAAAAGTGTCAGATATGCCCCGTACACACGGTCGGATTTTCCGACGGAAAATGTTTGATAGGAGCTTATTGTCGGAAACTCCAACGGTGTGTAGGCTCCATCGGACATTTTCCATCGGAATTTCCGTCACATAAAATTTGAGATCTGGATCTCAAATTTTCCGACAACAAAATCCGTTGCCATAAATTCCGATCGTGTGTACACAGTTCCGACGCACAAAGTGCCACACATGCTTGGAATCAAGCAGAAGAGCCGCATTGGCTATTGAACTTCCCTTTTCTCGGCTCGTCGTATGTCACCGCGTTCTGGACGTTCGGAATTTCCGACAAGATTTGTTTGACCGTGTGTATGCAAGACAAGTTTAAGCCGACATCCGTCGGAAAAAATCCATGGATTTTATTGTCGGAATGTCCGATCGTGTGTACGGGGCATTAGTGTACCTAGTACATGATCTGACACTTCTGGGTAGGGGGCACATGCGCGTTTCCTGGCGACCTGGCTGTGCTGTGATTGAACAAAGCAGATGTCAGTCACTGGGTGCTGGCCAATGGATTACTGCCGGCACGTGGCTATGTAAACAAGGCAGAGCCCTGTCCTGTTATCAGGGAAGTATTACATTTTGAAAATCAATTGAGTCCCCTAGTGAAAGCACCACACAAAGTACAACATAAACACTGGCTAGGCACACAGTGTCATTCTTACAGTGACAGTGCATATTTTTAAGCACTGATCACTTTATTAGTGTCACTGGTTCCCAAAAAGTGTCAATTAGTGTCTGAAAGTCCTCTGGCTGGCTGAGCCAGCTGCCGACCAGGCACCCAGGGGATCCCAACAATATTGTCGGGATACTTTCAGAATTTGGAGCGGCTCTGCCATATCAGCTGCTAGCAGGCAATAGCTCACTCTTAGCTGACTCTGGGTCACCGGAGAGCAAATGTAAGTGCAGTCCTGTTACCCAGAAGAGAAGCATGACCAAAAAAGGTTTGTCCTCTTTTAAAAATGAATCTTTAACTGCTGGCTAACAGTATAATCTAGAAATATGGCGGCAAGGTGGGTCGGCTATGCCAGGTCACGTACCTAGTACGTGAACTGACACTTCTGGGTAGGGGGCACACGCACTTTTCCCAGCGACCTGGCTGTGCTGAGATTGAACACAGCAGATGTCGATCACTGGGTGCTGGCCAATGGATTACCGCTGCCACCCGGCTATGTAAACAAGGCAGAGCCCTGTCCTGTTAGTGGGGAAGTATTGGATTTTGAAAATCGATTGTGTTCCCTAGTGAAAGCACCACACAAAGTACAACATAAACACTGGCTAGGCACACATTTATGATTGCCCTAGATGTTTAACCCTTTCCCAGCCAGTGTCATTCAGCTTTAATAAATATATTCATAATTTATTGGTTGATTTAGAAATACTTCCAACACTTCTTCTTTATGATTGGGAAGCCTGTATAATATTATACTGTATATATTGAAGCCAAAAGGTCCTATAGTATTTTTACATTTTATAAAAGCGAAAAAAATGTTCTGCTTTCATTTTTCAGAAAATGATATTCTATAAAATGTATGAGTAGTTATTAAGACCTCTTGCACACAGGCCAAAAAACACCATGTCTGCAGCCGTGTAGCAATTTTCTCTTTATGTGTCTGAACTCAGGTACATTGTTGTCTATAGGAAAATGCAAGAACAGTTCTCTCTCCTGCCTTTTACACCATTAGGTGTACCATTACATTACAGGTTAAGCATCTGTAGGCATTTTTTTTTGTATGGATAGACAGAAGTAGGGGATGGTTAAAACTTGTGTAATTTTTTCCTTTTTAGCAGTCATTACCTCTTAGAGGATATTTCCCATTCACTTTCTGCCCAAAGTGAGAGAAAATCCTCTCTTATACAGGATAGGTGTCCACATTTGAGTCATTTTGGGCGCTTCTAGATAGTGATGATGAGATTTAATCATAAATTCCATCCCCATTGGCTAGTGTGCACACTTCCATGATGGGCCTTAATGATGGGCCAAAGGGAATTTGATTTTAAAATTTGGGTTGTGTTCTATGTTACATGCTTGAGCTTGTTATATGTTATGCCCTGAAATACTACCTGGCTCGACAAAGGTCAAATTTTTAATCAACTTTTTTCAAAGGAGCTGGGTGGAAAATTGTTGGCCAAACATGTATGGCCAGCTTCACGCCTCTCTTAGGATTTATCTTTAATGAACATACACTGTACACCTATGGAGGAGTGCAGTGATTACATTTTTTTAGGATCTGTTTGTATTAAAAGAGAGCATAT
This sequence comes from Aquarana catesbeiana, assembly GCF_042186555.1. Lineage (NCBI taxonomy): Eukaryota > Metazoa > Chordata > Amphibia > Anura > Ranidae > Aquarana > Aquarana catesbeiana. Next base: position 66,087,128 of record NC_133336.1, on the reverse strand, counting down.
AATGGAACTTCAATACCATTTTAGAAAATAGAAAGAAAGCAAGTGTCCTGTAAGCCGCACATCGCTGCCTAACCCTGTGAGTGGAGGTATGGCAGTCTCAGCCTGGATTCCATTCATTATCTTTAGTTTTTATTGAGTCAACTGGTTGGTTTTATGACTATTTGATATTAATAAAAGTTCATCATAATTTTAGGAATTTTTGGATTACACATCTTATGTTTAAGGGGGGGGGGGTTCTGTTTTCTTTTTTGACATACCAATTTTGATTATAATTTTGGTTATTGAGCTGCCTTTTGTTATTCATTTTATTTTCAGATATTGGAAAGAAATACCTGGGGCTACTCCAAGCATGCCCCTGGCATAGAAAAGGATTAGGACTATCACGGCACTCATGGATACAGCAGAGGTTATAATAAAATTAACAATTTATTTAAGAAAAGGACATGATAAAAACAATTATACATAAATTGATAGGCAGTTATTTACAACTGTACATGGTAAATACAGGTGGTTCCAGGGTTACAGGGTATTTCTTTCCAATAGTCCATATCAAAGGATGATGGTACCCGCCCCCACCTTTAGACTTAACTGATCGAGGCAACCCTTCCTATTTTTATTTTCGGATATACCTGTATATTTATTTTTTGATTGTTTGCTGTCATTGGTGTTTTAGCATCCATAGATGACATGCTTTGGCGATTTTTGGACACTGTTTTTGTACTTCTGTACTCTGGGTTTTTCATGCTTTATCATCTCATTGTAAGACAAACGTTCATCTGATGTCTGTTTTCTTTAATTGAGTGGCAGCCGATGATGATTTTATTCCCCTATGTACATGGGATCTCTATCTCCATGACTATACTCCAGGGGCAGAGAGAAACGTTTTGGGGGCATGGCTTGGTAGGAGCTCGGGCTGAGGTTGTCATACATCCATTCACAGGACTAGGCATTTATGTGGCCACGTCCTAACTTTCTTTCTATTTGGAGCATGGATGTGCCCACGTCCTTGCCTGCACTCTAAATGGTCTGATATTAAAGAGGACATTGGGGAGCCTTGAGCAGCACCTATTATCTCAGTTTTGGGTCACCATTTTAGAAAAGTATAGGTGTAGGTGAGAAAAGAAGGAATTGTGTTCCTTTTGTTCCAACACCATCCTTTCACGGAGTCTTTTTCAACGTTTTGAAACATAAACATGAGGGCACAGCAAGTATATTTTTTTATGTATGGTAAATAAAGTGTAATTGTTCTGACAACATTCAGGGTCACTCAGTATGTCCTGGACTATGATGCTGACTTAGAGATCACACAATCATGTAAATTCTGGTGCCTATGCAGTCCTTGGCTATGTATACACGTACCTGACACAGCCCCTGATTACGGGGCAGAACAGACTTAGGAAATGCTTCCTTCTGCTTGCATCATCTCAAACTTAGACAAAGTAACTCAACTATAGGGGTGGAGCTTTTTTGAAAAATCTTGCTGTCAGGGATGTATTACTGTAGACTTGTAAAGTCACTGAAATGTCCGCTTTAACAATTTGGCATGGTTTCCTCCATATTAGCAGCAGTTCACTGAAATAAAGGATAAGTTCACTGAATTAAAGGATACGTTTTTTAAAAAAAAATAATAAATGCACATTTTTTTGCAGATAAAATAAGGTGCATTTTTTTATTTGGAGCCTGTAAAGCATTACACCACGCTGGTGCCTTGCAGGTCTCCTGCAGATCTGTGCATCTTTGTGCATCTGTTAGTGTATCTGTGTGCCCGTACAGCCTGTACATTCCATACGAGCAAGCAGATACACTGACAGGAAGAATCAATGAACTGCCACGGCGCTCCACTATCTTCTACTTTGAGTGAGCAAAATGTATATAGATATTAGAATACAAAAATATATCTATTTGTAGGTTAAATCAATGTCACATTCCCGGTGTCATTTTGCAAGGAAAGCTTAGACTATAGACACCTTTATGTAGCACCGTCTACCTAGGTAGGTGCTGGAGTAAGTTTTCTTTGTTGGTAAGGGTAGGTAAATTTAGGCAGGCCTAGCTGTTTTGATTTGTATGGGCTGGGGGTGGCTCAGAGGAGCAGCTGTGACTCACAGACAGCATCACCTCACTGTTACCTCCCTCTTTCTTCTAGAGGATTCTGGAAGAAGAGGAGGGGAAGAGAGGTGGAGCTGTCTGGGATGTCTCAGGGAGCCCTGACCAATCCCCAACTAGGATTGGCAGGGGGCAGGCCTCCTTGAAATACCTTGGGTCAGCCCAGCTGGGGAGGAGTTGTCGGGTGGAAGAACTGAGGAGGAAGTACTAGGCTGTCAGATGCCTTTGAGGGAGCTCCCCAGTCTGTGTGGGTGACCTTGGACCTGGGACTCGGGTGCAGGACGGAGTCCTTTAAGAACTCATGAAGGATCCAAACAGGAGGCACAGGAGAAGTCAGAGAGGACAGCAGGAGCTAGTACTGCTGGGCAAGTCTTCAGGAGGGAACCAGGAGGGCTGGTGAGTGACCAGGAGGACTGGAGAGGCATACCATAGAGAGCACTGAGAGGAAACAGTCAGAGCTGGGTGTGGAGCCAGTAGAGAGGAATGTCATGGCCAGTGAAGTCGGGCAGCTGCAGCCAGGAGGGCTGGTAGGGCCTGAAGAGGACTGACTGGGAGCAGTAGTCAACCAAGGGGACAGCTAGCACCATAGGCGTCACCAGGGGGGGGCTATCGAGGCTGGAGCCCCGAATGTGGAGCTCATAGCCCCGAGTCTCAGCGGGTGTGGACTGTGGAGGAGAGAAGAGCCGGCGGGTCGCTGCTGTGGCGGGCGGCATTGGAGGTGGAGGAGGGACGATCAGGCATGTACAGGCACTGAGCCATCGGACCGCCACCTCCCCCCCCCCCCGCAGCACTCACCTCTTCTCCCTGCCTATGCAGCGCGGCTGCATACAAACATGATCCTAGGAGTGGACACTGATAAGCTCATCGTACGATCCAGAAGTCATGCAGCAGCACACAGCTGTGACATAAACTTCCTCAGCACTCGTTCACTTGTTCTTTCCTTCCCCCGCTCTTCATCCTGTCTGCTGTCATGGAGAATCTAGATGAGAGCGGGGGAAGGAAAGAACAAGAGAACGAGTGCCGAGGAAGTTCATGTCACAGCTGTGTGCGGCTGCATGACTTCTGGATCGTACAATAAGCTTATCAGTGTCCACTCCTAGGGTCATGTCTGTATGCCTATCTAAGCAGGGAGAGGAGGTGAGCGCTGGGAGGGGGGATAGAGCAGCATGGGGGGGGGGGGAATAGAGGAGCACGGGGACCAGAGCAGGGGGGGGGGACCAGCAGAGCACATGTGGGACCAAAACAGCATTCGGGGGATCAGCGGAGCATGCAGGGGACCAGCGCAGCACACAGCACGCGGCGGACCAGAGGAGCATAGGCGAACCAGAGGAGCATAGGCGGACCAGAGGAGCATAGGCGGACCAGAGGAGCACAGGCAAACCAGAGGAGCATAGGCGGACCAGCGCAGCACGTGGGGGACCAGCGCAGCACAGGCGGACCAGAGGAGCACAAGCGGACCAGAGGAGCACAGGCGGACCAGCGCAGCACGAGGGGGACCAGAGGAGCACAGGCGGACCAGAGGAGCATAGGCGGACCAGAGGAGCACAGGCGAACCAGAGGAGCATAGGCGGACCAGCGCAGCACGTGGGGGACCAGCGCAGCACAGGCGGACCAGAGGAGCACGGGCGGACCAGAGGAGCACAGGCGGACCAGCGCAGCACGCGGGGGACCAGAGGAGCACAGGCGGACCAGAGGAGCACAGGCGGACCAGAGGAGCACAGGCGGACCAGCGCAGCACGCGGGGGACCAGAGGAGCATAGGGGGACCAGAGGAGCACAGGGGGACCAGAGGAGCACAGGGGGACCAGCGCAGCATGCGGGGGACCAGAGGAGCACAGGGGGACCAACGCAGCACGCGGGGGACCAGAGGAGCACAGGGGGACCAACGCAGCACGCGGGGGACCAGAGGAGCACAGGGGGACCAACGCAGCACGCGGGGGACCAGAGGAGCACGGGGGGACCAACGCAGCATGCGGAGGACCAGAGGAGCACAGGGGGACCAACGCAGCACACAGGGGACCAGAGGAGCACAGGGGGACCAGCGCAGCATGCGGGGGAACAGAGGAGCACAGGGGGACCAGCGCAGCACGCGGGGGACCAGCGCAGCACGCGGGGGACCAGAGGAGCACAGGGGGACCAGAGGAGCACGCGGGGGACCAGAGGAGCACAGGGGGACCAGCACAGCACGTGGTGGACCAGAGGAGCACAGGGGGACCAGCGCAGTGCTGGGGACCAGAGCAGCACGCGGGGGACCAGAGAAGCACAGGGGGACCACAGGAGCAAGGGGGACCAGAAGATCCGGCATGGGTGAGACCTGTCAAAGTTGGCCGGTCTGGATGAAGTCCAGGGCCAAATTTTTGTCTCAGTCCAGCCCTGGAGACGAGCAGGCGGACAAGCAGAGATGACATCATCTCTCTCCGCCCACCCGTCACCAATCTTCCGCTTTCACAGCTGGGACTTCAATGTGGGAGCGATGTGTGGCGGGGAGCAGAGAGATGATGTCATCTCTCACTGCCTGCCACACATTAGCGCTCTTCTGCCCTCACTAAATGGGCCTCTTCAATGTCGGAGGTGTGGTGGGGAGCAGAGAGATTACATCATCTCTCACTGCCCGCCCTGCATCTCCGCTCTCCTGCCCTCACTAAATGGGCCAGTGCTGCCAGCCTGCCACCAATGCAGCGAGAATGCACATTTAGTGGCACTGGCTGGCATAGCAAGTGACAATCTGCTAATGGTGGCAAGTGACAATCTGCTAATGGTGGCAGGTGACGTGGCAAGTGACAATCTGCTAATGGTGGCAGGTGATGTGGCAAGTGACAATCTGCTAATGGTGGCAGGTGACGTGGCAAATGACAATCTGCAAATGGTGGCAAGTGACAATCTGCAATGGGTGGCAAGTGACAATCTGCAAATGGTGGCAGATGATGTGGCAAGTGACACGCCCAGGGCTCCCACTGATTCTGCATTATGGTGAGTTGAACCACTTCATTATATATTACAATATAACAATAGAAACAATGCACTTTGATCACCCTGACACCATATCAACCATGGGGCCATGAAGATTGAAACGCCAACACCAGCCTTCTTTTGCCCGCAAAAAATTGCTTACCACCAGCGTGCAACCTCCCCCCCCCCCGGTTGGTGACCGCTGCTATGGGCTATAGCCCCAGATCTTTTTCAGACCTAGCAACGCCCCTGGCTAGCACTAACAAGACTTTCCATATTTTCTGCTACATTATAGGCGCCTGCGGTCCCTGCCTGAAATCACTACATAGGAAGTGACATTCAGGAGGAATAGAGCAAACCACTAAATAGGAAGCGACATCCAAGAGGAATGGAGCGAAACACTAGATAGGAAGTGAAGAGTTGTGTTGGAGGAGTCTGGAGAAGTGTACAAAGAGTGTACCTAGTTGTCCTAAGCAACTTTGCTATTATTCCACTGGGCATCTCATAATTCCCATCCCCATCCAAGTTGAATTCCCCCAATAAAACAACAAAAACAACGGAGTACAGCTACATTTCATTATACTGTATATATAAGCTTTAACATGTTACTGATGCACTTCCTTTTATAAAATGAAAACACTCTCTCCCTATCTCCAAATTGTGCTTCTGCATTGTCATCTGCAGGGTTACATGTGCTTCAGATGGAGAATGCAAGTGGCCATTTCAGTATACACTATATTGTCAAAAGTATTGGGACTTCTGCCTTTAATGGCATCCCAGTCTTAGTCTGTAGGGTTCAATAATGAGTTGGCCCACCCTTTGAAGCTATAAGAGTGCCCATGATTATAAAATGCATTATAACATTATGGGCACTGGTGGTAAGGCTGCATTATGGGCATTGGTGGTAAGGCTGCATTCATGGGCACAGATGGGGAGGCTGCATTATGGGCACTGGTGGTGAGGCTGCATTATGGGCACTGGTGGAAAGGCTGCATTATGGGCACAGGTGGTGGGGCTGGATTATGGGCACTGATGGTAAGGTTGCATTATGGGCACTGGCGGTAAGGCTGCATTATGGGCATTGGTGGTAAGGCTGCATTCATGGGCACAGATGGGGAGGCTGCATTATGGGCACTGGTAGTGAGGCTGCATTATAGAAACCGGTAGTGAGGCTGCATTATGGGCACAGGTGGTAAGGCTGCATTTATGGGCACAGGTGGTGAGGCTACATTATGGGCACTGGTGGTGAGGCTGCATTATGGGCACTGGTGGTAAGGCTGCATTATGGGCACAGATGGGGAGGCTGCATTAAGGGCACTGGCGTAGAGGCTGCATTATGGGCACAGGTGGTGAGGCTGCATTCATGGGCACTGGTGATGAGGCTGCATTATGGGCACTGGTGGTGATGCTGCATTCATGGGCACAGGTGGTGAGGCTGCATTCATGGGCACTGGTGGTGAGGCTGCATTATGGGCACTGGTGGTGAGGCTGCATTATGGGCACTGGTGGTAAGGTTGCATTATGGGCACTGGTGGTGAGACTGCATTATGGGCACTGGTGATAAGGCTGCATTATGGGCACAGATGGGGAGGCAGCATTAAGGGCACTGGCGGTGAGGCTGCATTATGGGCACTGGTGGTAAGGCTGCATTCATGGGCACAGATGGGGAGGCTGCATTATGGGCATTGGTGGTGAGGCTGCATTATAGGCACTGGTGGTGAGGTTGTATTATGGGCACTGGTGGTAAGGCTGCATTCATGGGCACAGATGGGAAGGCTGCATTATGGGCACTGGTGGTAAGGCTGCATTATCGGCACAGGTGGCGAGGCTGCATTATTGGCACTAGTGGTAAGGTTGCATTATGGGCACTAGTGGTAAGGCTGCATTAAGGGCACTGGTGGTGAGACTGCATTATAGGCACTGGTGGTGAGGTTGTATTATGGGCACTGGTGGTAAGGCTGCATTCATGGGCACAGATGGGAAGGCTGCATTATGGGCACTGGTGGTAAGGCTGCATTATGGGAACTGGCGGTGAGGCTGCATTATGGGCACTGGTGGTGAGGCTGCATTATGGGCACTAGTGGTAAGGCTGCATTAAGGGCACTGGTGGTGAGGCTACATTATGGGCACTGGTGGTGAGGCTGCATTCATGGGCACAGGTCGTGAGGTTGCATTCATGGGCACTGGTGGTGAGGCTGCATTATGGGAACTGGCGGTGAGGCTGCATTATGGGCACTGGTGGTGAGGCTGCATTATGGGCACTAGTGGTAAGGCTGCATTAAGGGCACTGGTGGTAAGGCTGCATTTATGGGCACAGGTGGCGAGCCTGCATTATGGGCACTGGTGGTAAGGCTGCATTATGGGCACAGGTGGTGAGGTTGCATTATGGGCACTGGTGGTAAGGTTGTATTATGGGAACTGGTGGTAAGGCTGCATTATGGGCATTGGTGGTAAGGCTGCATTCATGGGCACAGATGGGGAGGCTGCATTATGGGCACTGGTGGTGAGGCTGCATTATGGGCACTGGTGGTGAGGTTGCATTATGGGCACTGGTGGTAAAGCTGCATGCATGGGCACAGGTGGCGAGGCTGCATTATGGGCACAGGTGGTAAGGTTGCATTATGGGCACTAGTGGTAAGGCTGCATTAAGGGCACTGGTGGTGAGGCTGCATTATAGGCACTGGTGGTGAGGTTGTATTATGGGCACTGGTGGTAAGGCTGCATTCATGGGCACAGATGGGAAGGCTGCATTATGGGCACTGGTGGTAAGGCTGCATTATGGGAACTGGCGGTGAGGCTGCATTATGGGCACTGGTGGTGAGGCTGCATTATGGGCACTAGTGGTAAGGCTGCATTAAGGGCACTGGTGGTGAGGCTACATTATGGGCACTGGTGGTGAGGCTGCATTCATGGGCACAGGTCGTGAGGTTGCATTCATGGGCACTGGTGGTGAGGCTGCATTATGGGAACTGGCGGTGAGGCTGCATTATGGGCACTGGTGGTGAGGCTGCATTATGGGCACTAGTGGTAAGGCTGCATTAAGGGCACTGGTGGTAAGGCTGCATTTATGGGCACAGGTGGCGAGCCTGCATTATGGGCACTGGTGGTAAGGCTGCATTATGGGCACAGGTGGTGAGGTTGCATTATGGGCACTGGTGGTAAGGTTGTATTATGGGAACTGGTGGTAAGGCTGCATTATGGGCATTGGTGGTAAGGCTGCATTCATGGGCACAGATGGGGAGGCTGCATTATGGGCACTGGTGGTGAGGCTGCATTATGGGCACTGGTGGTGAGGTTGCATTATGGGCACTGGTGGTAAAGCTGCATGCATGGGCACAGGTGGCGAGGCTGCATTATGGGCACAGGTGGTAAGGTTGCATTATGGGCACTAGTGGTAAGGCTGCATTAAGGGCACTGGTGGTGAGGCTGCATTATAGGCACTGGTGGTGAGGTTGTATTATGGGCACTGGTGGTAAGGCTGCATTCATGGGCACAGATGGGAAGGCTGCATTATGGGCACTGGTGGTAAGGCTGCATTATGGGAACTGGCGGTGAGGCTGCATTATGGGCACTGGTGGTGAGGCTGCATTATGGGCACTAGTGGTAAGGCTGCATTAAGGGCACTGGTGGTGAGGCTACATTATGGGCACTGGTGGTGAGGCTGCATTCATGGGCACAGGTCGTGAGGTTGCATTCATGGGCACTGGTGGTGAGGCTGCATTATGGGAACTGGCGGTGAGGCTGCATTATGGGCACTGGTGGTGAGGCTGCATTATGGGCACTGGTGGTGAGGCTGCATTATGGGCACTAGTGGTAAGGCTGCATTAAGGGAACTGGTGGTAAGGCTGCATTTATGGGCACAGGTGGCGAGCCTGCATTATGGGCACTGGTGGTAAGGCTGCATTATGGGCACAGGTGGTGAGGTTGCATTATGGGCACTGGTGGTAAGGTTGCATTATGGGAACTGCTGGTAAGGCTGCATTATGGGCATTGGTGGTAAGGCTGCATTCATGGGCACAGATAGGGAGGCTGCATCATGGGCGCTGGTGGTGAGGCTGCATTGTGGGCACTGGTGGTGAGGTTGCATTATGGGCACTGGTGGTAAAGCTGCATGCATGGGCACAGGTGGCGAGGCTGCATTATGGGCACTGGTGGTAAGGTTGCATTATGGGAACTGGTGGTAAGGCTGCATTATGGGCATTGGTGGTAAGGCTGCATTCATGGGCACAGATAGGGAGGCTGCATCATGGGCACTGGTGGTGAGGCTGCATTGTGGGCACTGGTGGTGAGGTTGCATTATGGGCACTGGTGGTAAAGCTGCATGCATGGGCACAGGTGGCGAGGCTGCATTATGGGCACTGGTGGTAAGGCTGCATTATGGGCACAGGTGGTGAGGCTGCATTATGGGCACTCGTAGTAAGGTTGCATTATGGGCACTGGTGGTAAGGCTGCATTATGGGCATTGGTGGTAGGGCTGCATTCATGGGCACAGATGGGGAGGCTGCATTATGGGCACTGGTGGTGAGGCTGCATTATGGGCACTGGTGGTGAGGTTGCATTATGGGCACTGGTGGTAAAGCTGCATGCATGGGCACAGGTGGCGAGGCTGCATTATGGGCACAGGTGGGGAGGCTGCATTATGGGCACTGGTGGTAAGGTTGCATTATGGGCACAGGTGGTGAGGCTGCAATTGTAAAAGCTCAAAAACCAGTGACACAAGTGGTAGAATTGCAAGTAACTCCAACTAAAATTGCACGTACTACCGTAGAGATATCATCTGTGTTTTTTGATATTTTTAAAAACCTGTATAGTAGTAAAGTATCTTATAAAGAGTCTATTACATTAACAGAACTATCTGCAGCTGATAGAGAGATGCTGGATAAACCTGTGACTTTAGAGGAACTTCAGACTGTTTCTGCTAGTATGCCTTATGCCCTGTACACATGACCGGTTTTGCCGTCGGAATAAACTCCGAAGGTTTCTCCGACGGAACTCTGACGGAATTGAGCTCAAGAGGTCTTGCCTACACACGGTCACACCAAAGTCCGACCGTCCAGAACACGGTGACGTACAACACGTACGACGGGACTAGAAAATGGAAGTGCAATAGCCAGTAGCCATTAGCTTCCGTCTCGTATTTGCTTCAGAGCATGCATTGTTTTTGGTTCATCAGAACAGCATACAGACGAGCTGTTTTCCAGATAGGAATTGGTACCGTCGGAAATATTTAGAACATGTTCCGTTTCTAGGTCCGTCAGAATTTTCGAAAAAAGAGTCCAATGAGGCATACACACGATCGGAATAGACGATGAAAAGCTTCTGACTTTTTCTGTCAGACATTCCGCTCGTGTGTACGCGGCACAACAATAAATCCCTAGGTGCAGATGGGTTACCAGGGGAGGACTACAAAGTCTATGGAGTTAATTTGTTGCCTGAATTATTGGAGGTATTTAATGCAGCATTGGAGTTTGGTCATCTCCCTCCCTCCATGAATGAGGCAATTATTATAGTCTTATTAAAACCTAATAAGAGTCCTAATAATCCAGAATCATGCTGCCCAATATCATTAGCTACATGAGATGTGAAGCTATTGGCAAAAGTGCTAGCTATTAGATTGGCGATATCTAAGATAGTGCACTTGGACCAATCTGGTTTTATCCCAAATAGGTCTACCGCAGTGAATATAAAAAAATTTCTGAGGCAGCCATACAGGGCAATTATGTAAAAAATATAGTAGTTGTGGCATCCAAACCATCTTTATCAGATTGGCTCTGCCAATTACTGTAATGCCCCATACACACGGTCGGACTTTGTTCGGACATTCCGACAACAAAATCCTAGGATTTTTTCAGACGGATGTTGGCTCAAACTTGTCTTGCATACACACGGTCACACAAAGTTGTCGGAAAATCCGATCGTTCTAAACGCGGTGACGTAAAACACGTACGTCGGGACTATAAACGGGGCAGTAGCCAATAGCTTTCATCTCTTTATTTATTCTGAGCATGCGTGGCACTTTGTCCGTCGGATTTGTGTACACACGATCGGAATTTCCGACAACGGATTTTGTTGTCGGAAAATTTTATATCCTGCTCTCAAACTTTGTGTGTCGGAAAATCCGATGGAAAATGTGTGATGGAGCCCACACACGGTCGGAATTTCCAACAACAAGGTCCTATCACACATTTTCCGTCGGAAAATCTGACCGTGTGTACGGGGCATTAAAGGTAACTTACTCCAAATTTTCCCCACTTGTTTGAAGCGCTTAGTGGCTCTAATTTCCTCTCTACATATATATTCACTTGTGATGTAACTTGGATGCATAGATATTTAAATGTAGACATTTATTCCTTAATCTGCAGGTTCCAACTGAAAATTTAGGTAATAGAGCTAAATTTGTCGCTTGATGTGGCAAAAGCTTTTGATAGTATAGAATGGGACTTTCTTTGACATTGTTTAGAGAAGGTTGGATTAGGACCTCAGTTTATAAGTTGGATACAACTCCTCTACGCTACTCTGGCGGCACGGGTTCAGGTAAATGGACATGTGTCGGCCCCCTTTTTACTACAACGCAGAACAAGACAGGGTGGTCCATTATCGCCTCTACTCTTTGCCTTGGCTCTCGAACCTTTGGCTGCTGCTATCCCTCAATCTCTGAATACTATTGGGTTTCGTAGGCCTTTGGGAGAGGACAAGATTGCTTTATATGCTGATGACATGCTTCTATTTTTGGGAGATACTTCATCCTCCTTGGTAGCAGTGACGTCCTTAATTCACACATATGGCTCTTTTTTCAGGATTTACAATAAATTGGGATAAGTCAGTCCTTTTACCTGTAGACCCCCTGGTGAGTAATTTGCAAATGTCTGCGTCCCAGATAACTGTAGTCTCTACATTTAAATATCTAGGCATCCAAGTTACATCACAAGTGAATAAATATGTAGAGAGGAGCTTAGAACCACTAAGCGCTTCAAACAAGTGGGGAAAATTTGGAGTAAGTTACCTTTAACAGTAATTGGCAGAGCCAATCTGATAAAGATGGTTTGGATGCCACAACTACTATATTTTTTACATAATTGCCCTACAGGCTGCCTCAGAACTTTTTTAGACAAGTAGATACCTTGTTTGGAGGTCTTATCTGGAGATATAAACATCCCCGGATTAAACTGGGAACTTTTCAGTTGTCTAAGGATGAAGGAGGTTTAGCTGTTCCCAATGCCAGTTTGTACTAGCTGGCTTCACAACTTCAGCAACTAAATGGTCGGAGTGTTATAGATTGTGAGGACCCTATACAGCAAATTATATTTTCCCAACTTCCGGTGGATCCACTAGTTCAGCTAATAGTAGCTTATCATTTCTATAGTAAATGTTGTTTTCCCACATTTCGTTTAATACATCAAATTTTGGCTACTGTCCAACATGATACTTTTCATGAGGGATATACCCAATATATGCCCATATGAAAAAATATGCAACTACCTGAGGTAGCGAAACTTGAAAATTTTGATTTTTGGAAAAGGTCTGGTATTGTGTTACTTTATCAACTTCATCTGTCTAATAAATAATTTTTTCAATATCTACAGTTACGAAATTCTTTGCAGAATCAGACACTTTTCTACTAAAATATAATCCATCTTTAATTCTAACTATGGCAGTAACTATAAAACTCTCCAAACAGGTACTTATTGGGTATTTATACTCTACCCTACAAAGGACAGCTAAAGTTAACACACAAGATGGTAGTTTGGTCGGTGGAATAGAGATGTGGAGACTCTTAGTGACGAGGAGTGGGAGCAAGCTTTGAAGAACCTATTTACAGTATCCTTATCTTCCTCACAGTGTCTGACTCAGTTATTCATTATTCATAAATCTCATTATACTCCCTTAAAGCTACACTATTGGGGTAAAACAACTACACCAAATTGCCCAAGGTCTACTAATGATACAGGCACATTTATACATATGTTGTGGCAATATCCTAAATTGCATTGCTACTGGGGGCGTGTATTTGACACCTTAACCACTAGCTGCCCGCCCACTGTCATATGACTGCGGGACGAGGCAGCTCTCGTTCTGGGCGGACGTCATATGACGTGACTGCCTTCCCAAGCCACTAGAGGGATGCGTGCCGTGTCACTGGGGACCCGATGCGCGTGCCCAGCAGCCGCCATGTCTGCCGGGCACCCGCGATTGCCCAGCAGCCGAGCAGGACCATGGATCTGTGTATGTAAACACACAGATCCACGTCCTGTCAGAGAGGAGAGGAGACCGATGTGTGTCCCTTGTACATAGGGACACCGATCGGTCACCTCCTCCAGTCAGTCCCCTCCCCCCACAGTTAGAATCACCTCCCTAGGCCACACATGAACCCCTCGATCACCCCCTAGTGTTAACCCCTTCCCTGCCAGTCACATTTACACAGTAATCAATGCATTTTTATAGCACGGATCGCTGTATAAATGTGAATGGTCCCAAAAATGTGTCAAAAGTGTCCAATATGTCCGCCTCAATATCGCAGTCACAATAAAAATCGCAGATTGCCGCCATGACTAGTAAAAAAAATAAATAAATAAAATGCTATAAATCTATTCCCTATTTTGTAAACGCTATAACTTTTGCGCAAACCAATCAATATACGCTTATTGCGATTTTTTTTTTAACAAAAATATGTAGAAGAATACCTATCAGCCTAAACTGAGGAAAAAATTTGTTTTAAAAAAATTGGATATTTATTATAGCAAAAAGTAAAAAATATTGTGTTTTTTCAAACTTGTCACTCTTCTTTTGTTTATAGCGCAATAAATAAAAACCGCAGAGCTGATCAAATACCACCAAAAGAAAGCTTTATTTGTGGGGAAAAAATGATAAAAATTTCATTAGGGTGCAGTGTAACATGACCACGCAATTGTCATTCAAAGTGCGACAGCGCTGAAAGCTGAAAAATGGCTTGGGCAGGAAGGGGGTGAAAGTGCCCTGTATTGAGGTGGTTAAATACCGTATGTTCTACACAGGTTCAGTCTGACCCAAAAATAGCATTGTTAGGGGTTGTATCGGAAGACATTCTCCCAGTTGAAATGCATGCGATGTGGTTAAGATCCATGTATATAGCCTGTAAACTTATATTACAAAAATGGATGTGAAATTCTCTGTAAACAATAGCTTAATGGTTTGAAATGCTTAATCGTAATCTAAAATGGGAGGAATTGATATATAAACATGGAGGAAGTCCTAAAAAATGTTTGAAAATTTGGTCTTTGTGGTTAGACTCCAACTTATTTGTTTGAAGGGGGATAACTGTATAAGTATATATATATGTCCATAATATTATATTGTCGTTGGCTCTATGCAGGAAGAATGTAATTATTAAATTTGTTGTGATAAAGGGTTCTAAGCAATAATCAAAGTATAATCTGGAATGCAAAAACATTTTTTATTTTATTTTTTGATGGGGTTGTTTAGTGAGAGTGTTTTGAATGTTTTGAGCTTTGTTGTAAAATGGAAAAAGAAATAAAAATTACTTGATTTAAAAAAAAAAAGTGTGACATATTAGGTATCTAGTTACTCAGCGTAACATCATCTTTCACATTATCCCAAAAAAATGTTGCTAACTTTACTGTTTAGTTTTTTTCTTTAATTCATTGAAGTATATATTTTTTTAATTGCTTTTGAAAGACTGGTGCGCAAATACAGTGTGACATGAAATATTGCAACGGCCGCCATTTTATTCCTTAGAGTCTCTGCTAAAAAAAATATATAATGTTTGGAACAAAAAATACTGATTTTAACTTGTAAGCAACAATTGTCAGAAATGGGTCTGGTCTTGAAGTGGTTAAAAAATACTATAGAAACAACATTTTCATATTTATTTTCTATTTTGCAACAAGAATTAGGCAAGAAAATCATCCAGAGTACTGTCTATCTATTAAGTACACACTTAGCAACATTACAGGGTGTGTGTGCAGTAGCCTGCCCTGGAATGCCGTTCTGAAAAGATTCTGCTTTCACTTGTAGCACAGTCAAGATTACTTCATCAATTTAAAATGAGTTAAAGCAAAATTCCACCTAAAGATAAAACAAAATTCACAGTCCATTAAAAAATAAAATAAGCAGTTAGACATACACTTTTCTTTCTGTACGCACTAGTAGAGATAAGACACAAACCTTACAGTTCTTACAGAAGTGGTCAAAGGAATTACAGTTGACCTTCATACAGGAACAAGAGGAGAGGATATTATACTTTGCTCACAAAGCACCCTGGGTAATACCACCTTATCTTATATTCCTGCACTTTGGCATAGGCCAAACCCCCTCCTTGCTGCAGTGGTTTGCACGAATAAACAAAATGAAAAAGGATCTCTTTTCCACTATCAAGGAAATAGAATCCTTTTGTTGGAAGTGGTTCTATTGTAATTTTATATATTCATGGCTGAATACCTTCGGATCCTTAATGCTAGTAAGTCAGACTTTACTAAATAAACCTAGATTACCTGCCAGTTATACGGATGCAGCCATAAGTTGACCATGCAAGTCTGGGATCCCCTGATTTCCCTAGCTGCTCCCACCATGTTCAAACCTATCAATCCCCCTCCTACCTATCTATTCTGCCCCATGCAATTTTTCCTTTTTCCCCTTACCCTTCCATTAAACCCCCCCCCCTCCCCCCAGCCTGCCCGTTCCACATTCGCCCTACCCAACATTCATTCTATGTTCCTCCCAAATCACCCATAACTTCCATATTTTTTCAAACTTTTTATAATTACTCCTTTTCTTATATATATACTTCTCCCTACTAATCACCTCCCTTACTTCTTTCACCCATTCTTCGGTCGTTGGGGGTTCCTTTCTCTGCCAGTACTTAGCGATGATCTTTTTCCCTTGAAACAGGCACCTAACTATTGCGGTCTGTGTGTTCCTTACGATCCTTTGTTCCTCTATCAGGCCCAATAGGCAGGTCTTGTCTTCCATGCCTAGCGATAATCCAAATACAGAGTTTATTTTATCCACTATACCTTTCCAATACCTATACATCTTGGGGCATCGCCAGATCTCCTCTCTCTCCTCCACATCTTTGGCACTTCGCGTCTGGCCTTTTACCAATCCTAAACAGCTTTAATGGCGTTAAATACGTCCTATATATCAAATATAGATGAGAAACTGTCTGTGATGGAGAGAGGGAGACCCTGGGTCCAGAAGGCAAAACATACTCCCATTGACCATCTGACATTGGCCCAACCTCCTCCTCCCATTTCATCCTGTTTTTATCTTCTTCCACCCTGCCCCCCTAGCCCGATGCTCTCCGATCTCTATATATATCAGAGATTAAACCTTTCGTAGATTCGGCATTAACCAATTTTCTCAGAGAGGACATATCACTCCATAGTGGCTCCTTTCTGCTAAACTGCGCATCTAGGGCGTGCCTTATTTGCAGGTACCTATAAAATGATCGAATGGGGATCGCATATTCTTTCACTAGCTCCTGGAATGTTTTCAATCTCCCTGTCTTATAAAGCTTCGGCAAACAATGGATGCCCTGGCGGTCCCACTCCTCGATCTTCCCCATTGTTTTAAGTTCGGCAAGCTTATTATTTTCCCATATTGGGGAGAACTCCGAAAAGTCCACATACCCCATTATTTTTTTAACCTTAACCCAACTCTTGACCATCATCCGAGTAGTGGGACATTTAGTGCCAAAGGAATCCGCTTCCAACGCTTCTACTATGGTATCATGGTTGGTGTCGTTTAGTAATACATTATTCCCTGCTACCAATTCCAGGACCTATTACTACCTCCCACATGCTGCATCTGAGACGCCAGGAAGTAGCAACCCGGGTCTGGTACTCCCAACCCACCCTTCTCACCCAGCCGCCGAAGCACCTGCAGACCAATCCTCACCACCCCGCCCTTCCAAACCAACTCTCTAAATACGCTATCCATTTTGTTAAACCAATGTTTAGGAATCCAAACTGGTGAGTTGTGTAAGATATATAAGATTTGCGGCATCCAGACCATTTTTATCAAGTTGCAGCGCCCGGCGACCGAGAGAGGCAACCGTTCCCAAACCCGACATTTCTGTTTAAGTTTTTTCATCAGTGGGACTAAGTTTTCTGTAATATATTGCTCCGGGTCCCTTGAAATGTTAATACCCAAATATTTAATTTGACGTACTACCTTAATTTGGGAAAATTGGTATGGGAGAGGTTCTGTAAGAGGGTCTATTGGCAATATTGCTGACTTTTCCCAATTCATTTTTAAACCGGAAAAATGGCCAAAATCCTCAATTATACCCATAGCCGTCCTCAATGATTCCTGTGTGTCCCCCAGGAATAACAAAATATTGTCCGCATACAATGCTATTTTCTCCTATCCCCTCCTTCTTCTAAACCCCTGTACCCCCTGAGATGTCCTTAGAGCAGCAGCCAACGGCTCCATTGCTAGGGCAAAAAGCAGGGGCGACAAAGGACACCCCTGCCTAGTGCCCCTTCTTAAGTAAAACCACTCTGAGCACTCACTGTTGACTCTGATCTTAGCTCTTGGCTTGTCATATAATAGGCTCAGCCAATGGACAAAACTGGGGCCAAATTGAAATTCTGCTAGTACCTTCCAGATATAATGCCATTCCAGGCAGTCAAATGCCTTGGTTGCATCTAGTGAGAGAAGGGCTCTCTTCCCACTATTTACTATGGGTATCTGCATGTTTAAATATACTCGTCTTATGTTCGTACTTGTAGATCTGTCCGGGATAAACCCGGTTTGATCTATATGAATAAACTTAGGAATTATTTTCTTAAGCCTTGTTGCCAAAGCCTTTGCCAAGATCTTCACGTCCGAACATAGCAACGATATCGGCCTGTATGCTGTCACATCTAACGGATTTTTCCCCTCCTTCAACAATATTATTATAATGGCTTCTGTCATAGATGCAGGTAGTCTACTGTCCTTCATAGTCCCATTAAGCACCTCCAGAAGCATGGGAAGTAAAACCTCCCCATATTTTTTAAATATTTCTATGGGTAGGCCATCGGGACCTGGAGCTTTCTGATTCGCCATATCTGCCACAATTCTTTGTAACTCTACAAGTGTTAATGGAGCCTCTAGCATTTCCCGATCTTCTTTCGAGAGGGGGGTTAACTTCAGCAACCCAAAGAAATCCCCCATTTCCCCATCCACATTTCTTTGTGCCGAACAGTATAGGTTTTTGAAGTACTCTCTGAATTCTTCTAATATTTCCGGGTTAGTTTTTTTAATTATTCCCTCTCTCCCTATATTCGCTGGTATGGTGCTTGGGGAGCAATTGGCCCTAATAATCAAGGCCAAAGTCTTCCCAATGTACTCCCCCTCGCAGAAGAACCTCCGTTTTTGAAATAGTTTTTTCCTTTCCATCTTTTCCAAGATCATTCTACCGTGAAACCCCTGAAAAACCCGACATAAATCCAGTCAACTCATCTAAAACCTCCCTCCCAAATGGAGGAGGGATGTAGAAGTTAGCTATTACAAATTTACTATTTTCAATTACACAGTAGAGAAAAATATACCGTCCAAATATATCCACCTTACTCTGGCTGCAGGAGAAAGCCAACCCTGACTTTATCAAGATACTCACCCCTCTTGAATAAGAGGGATGCGTAGAGTGACACTGTATCTGAAATTTCTTATGATCCATTATCTTAATTGTATCTTTATCTAAGTGTGTCTCCTGCAGACAGAGTATTTTAACTTTCTCTTTATCTGCCAAAGAGAGAATCGCCTGCCTTTTAAAATTATCTTTTACTTCCCGAACATTCCAAGAGCATATTGCAATCTGCTTTTTTAAATTCCGGGGTCTGTTACAGCCACCTCCATCGTTCGTCATACAGTAAATCCTATATTCTTATATCGCTTGACAAAATTAAACCACCTCTTTTTATGACTCTTGTGACTTAACCTTCCACCTACCACTCGCACCCTTTCCTCAAAACATTCATTCCACCCCTCCTACCACCCACCCAACCCCCCCTCCCAACTGTCTATTCTTTACCCCTTTGCCCAATGTTGGGCCTACCCCTATGGCTTCTATTGTGACCGGCCCCATTACTTGAGGTGAGAAAAAAAAAAACTGCAACCCCCGGACCCAATAAGAGGGGAGCTATCCCCATTATTACCAATGTGCCTATAATCAATCAAAATTACATACTCCCCCCAACCCCACTCCCCCTTACATTTATATATATGTGCATATTGCTTCACCCATCATTCCAACAAAAAAGAAGGAGAGATAAAAAAAAAAAAAAAAAGGTCCACTGTTGACTACTGATCTCCTCGCTTTTCTACATTTCTTCTTCTCGCTGTACTCTTCCTTTGTTTCTCTCTAACCAGGTTGCAACTTCTGTAGGAGTTCCGAAGTATTGAGTTTCCCCCAGGGCAAATATGCGCAAGCGTGCTGTATACAATAATGCATAGTTAATTCTTAACTGTTGAAGCT
The DNA here is from genome assembly GCF_042186555.1 of Aquarana catesbeiana. Classification (NCBI taxonomy): domain Eukaryota; kingdom Metazoa; phylum Chordata; class Amphibia; order Anura; family Ranidae; genus Aquarana; species Aquarana catesbeiana. The sequence goes on along the minus strand of NC_133336.1, from coordinate 66,067,619 downwards.
TAAGCTTGCACTCCATAAATTTTGCTCTCTGTCTCTGAAGCTCAGGGGAAAAGTCAGGATATATTGAGATCCTTGCACCCCTATACTGTATATTCTTCATCTCTCTTGCCTTCAGAAGAATGGTGATTTTATCCTTAAAACATAGCAGATTAAAGATCAGGGGTCTTGGATATCCCCCCGGAGACCAAGCCCTGGAGGCCACTCTATGCGCACGCTCAATAGAAAAAAATTCTGAAAGAGATTCTTTCCCAAATCTCTCTTTTAACCAATCTTCCATAAATTTTACAGGATTATTACCTTCACAGCCCTCAGGAAGGCCCAGTACCCTTAGATTCTCTCTGCGCAGTCTATTTTCCATACTGTCCATTTTATGCATGCATTCATTAAGTTGCTTTTTCATAACTGAGACTTCTTGTCTTAATGGAAACACATCATCCTCCATCTGACTAATCCTGTCTTCCAGGGCTGCTGTCCGGGTACAGACCACCTGCATTTCATTTTTAACCGCCAGCAATTCATCTCTGATGCTTTTCATTTGTACAGATAGATCAGTGATAGATAATTTACAGCTATTGACTGCTAGGAGAATGTCTTTCAATGATGGCTCCTTCTCAGCTGCTGGTGCCAATACGCCATCTCCTGACTCCATGCCCGGGCCAGAACCCCCCTCCGAAGCCCCACTCGCCTCTGGGTCTAATGGCGGATTCACAACTGCACCCCCAATGGGGGCTAAGCTTCTCCTCCCAGGCTGGCCAGCTTGATGCTGCATCCCCCCTACATGGCTACTCTTTTTAGGTGTCAGGTTTGCAGTCTGATTTGGTATATGAGCAAAACGTTCTAGTTTGGCAGCCGCCTGGCTTCCTTTTTCCTTGGGGTTTCGCTGTGCGGGGGCCCCTGTGCCTTCCTGTGCTGATGCCTCCTCCTGCCCCTTCTTTCTGGTCATGTTGACCCTGTCGCTTCAGCGTGTACCACCAGGCAGAAATTCTACAGCCTCGCTCCCCCTGAAACTGTACTTTCTCTCCACTGGCTAAGCAGCTGTTGATATGCTGACCGTAAGGAGGGGTTCAAGTTGCCATACAGAGTAGCTCTAATTCCCTATATGTCACCCAGGTCTCCCAGGTACCGGACACTCACCCCTCCAACCCAGGGCTGATGATTCACAGGGCTGCACGGCACTCATGGCTGCCACTGCCGCTCACGCTCAATCCCGGGCAAGCGCGCCCCCCTCTCTCTCACATGGGCTGCGCGCCGCTTTCCAGTCCACCCGGGAGAGCTTCTAGAGTGAGTACCTTTCCGATGCTGAGACCGGCTCTCCCCTCCTTCTTCCACAGCGCCGATCACACTGGCTGCGACTGGGTCTGAGTGATCCGGGCGTATGGCGTCTCCCTCTCCGCTCTATCCTACGATATCCAGCATGGGAGCGGGGATTGAGCGGGGACTGGGTCCGGCTGCACCGCTCTCCCTCACCTCAACATCCATCACGCCCTCGCACAGTGCTCGGAAGCGCTCCCCATTCAGTGCAATGGGCAGGGGTGTTTTGGGAGCGCTAAATGCAGCGCTCCCAAGCCGCCCCAAAGATGCTGCTTGCAGGACTTTTCCTAATCACCTGCAAGCGCACCGCCCCAGTGTGAAAGCACACACTGCACAGGATGGGAGGCAGTTTTCAGGAGCTTTTTAGAGGCTATTTCAAGCGCTAATATGCCTGAAAACTGCCTCAGTGTGAAGGGGTTCTAAAGGTTTTTAACTTTAATGCATTCTATACATTAAAATAAAAAAAAACCTTCTGTGGCAAAGGATCCCCCCTCAACCCTCCTGTACTTACCTGAGCCCATTCTTGATCCAGAGCTGTGCATGAGAGCAATGGTTCGCTACCTCCTCAGAGGGCAGATTATTAGCAGTGGGAGCCATTGGCTCCTGCTATTGCCAATCAAATTCTGTAATGAGGGAGTGAAGGGCGAGGCCAAGCCGCTCCCTGTCTGTGCCAATAGACACAGACAGGACGGCTTGGGAGCGAGGCCACATGAGGGCCCCATAGAAAGTCCATGGGGGGGCACTCACTGAAGATTAGGAGCCAGGAGCATTGACAGGGGACCCAGACGAGGGGGATCAGGGCTGTGCAAAACCATTGCACAGAGCAGGTAAGTATAACAATTATTATTTCATATCAAAAAATGAAGCTTTGCTATCACTTCAAGGCTAGTAATATGGAATTGGTTTAATATGTTATGTTTGCAATGGGACTGCAATGTTGCCTTAAAGAACTGCTTATTATTATTATGTATGCTGATACATGTATTTTCTTGCTGTCCATTTTATATAAAAAAAATCTATGAAGAAAAGCAGCTTTTACTTGCCTTTAATCCAGAGCTGTTCCTATCATATGCCTTTTCTCCTACTAAATGTACTCACACTTCTTTGTTAAAACATTTTCAGTGTTTTTTAAACCTTTTTCTCTAAGCAAAGGCTGTCATGGACCTGCCACCAGGACACCATCACATAGCTTGACCTCAGAGAATTACATAACTGAATGACCCTCGCATGTCATTATATAAGCAAGAGTGCTGCTGCTGAAAAGATAATGGAGGGGAAGGCAGGTTGGGAGATTAAAAATACTGGACTTCTTTAGTATTTGGGATAACATACTTCTTACAATGCTTTTTAAAGTAGGACATTTGGTTTTGTGAAAGAATTCCATTACCATAAACCGTATAAGTCTGCCAGTAGGGACATACCATAACTATGTACGATAGTACTCCACAACTAAACTATTTCATTTCCTGTCCATTTTTCATTGCCAAGGCAATCCTTCATTTTCTTTTTATTTGTTTCTAGCAATCTTATAGAAGTTCTGTAAATGCTATCACAACCTGTATGTATTATTATGTAGAAGGACAGTGCTGGTCCCCATAGCAGTTGCATGGTTTGGGATAGTTATAATTATGCTGGCCATACAATGACTTTGGTTTCAGGTACTTTTAGAGCTCAAAATGTAAATAAGTAGACTATTAAGGCTGGTAACTAAGATTGTAGAACTAGAGGAGGGAGAAACAAGCACTAAAATGTATGAATTGTGATTTTACCATTATTTTGCTTTATCTTGTGACCACCTTAAAGTGCACCTGTGCTTTGCACATACAGGTCAAATTAACGGGTTAATTTTAATACAGACCCCCACAGATATAGAGTACATACTTAAACTTTTCGGTCCTCTGCTACTTCCTTCAGCCTCCCAGAGTAAAAACAAAGCCCTATGATAGCTATGTCAGCTAAGTATCCATGCAGGGTTATGAACTTCCCTATGACATCACTAATTGACCCAGGAATGTTACTTGTGTAGCGCTGGTAGATTTATGATCTACCATTTGATAGGTAAATTTAGTGAATTGCTCATTATGGGAAGTTAGATTTGCCTCTGTTCCAGCTTGGCTGACGTTGTGTGTGGTTCCACATTGTGCCGGTGGGTGTCGTTGTCACCATCGGCGGGTGTTGGAAAAGCAACGTGTTAAAGCGGATGAGTGCTCCTCTGTCCCGGAGACAACTTGGTGGAGGTGGTCCTCTGAGTTGCATTCTGGGAGAGGGTATTTATGGGACAGACGCCATGTTTGGGGGTTCGTTTTCAGCCACCTGCTGGCCCTCCTGGCCGACAGGTATGTGTTAGAGTACCACCTCGTGGTCCTCCGTTCCGGAGGCCGAGTCGCTGCGGCGTGTGGGTGGGCCCAGAAGCTTGTCTGGGGCCTACCACAGCAGCCGAGGAATGGTCCTGAGCTGTCTATCCAGAGTGAAGAAGCTGGACAACCGAGAAGATCCCAGGGGAGCACCCGTCATGGAAGGATCATGCAGAGTGCTGGTCTGGAGAGGGGCCTGGTGACTCGGTTGAAGGACGTATCCTGAAGTAGTCTTATCACATGGTACTGCCGGGTTGGCTTAGAGGTCCAAGTATTGTGTCTGACATTCATCGTGAACCAATACATCCTGTGGCAGAGGATCATACAGGTTTATTTCAAGCAAGTCTGTGGCAGAGACTTTTGTTCGTGCTACGTACTGGCTGCTAGGCAAGTGAGAGAGGCCTATCCAGGCGAGCAAAGATCGTGTCCCACAAAAGGGGATTGCATTCAATTACAGTAGTCAACTTTAAAGGATGTTCTAAAGAAACCTAAAGAAAGGTATTTGAGCTTCCCTGCAGTTTTCCTCCTGCCTCTTTCCTGCTACTTCCTTCGTTACTTGGTTCAGTAAAGCATTGAAAATGTACTCAAGTGTTGGTGCTTATATCGCCCAGAGGTAAACTCAATGGAACCCTAGACCCGGTGCCAGGGAAGCAGAGGTATCCAGAGTGAAGGTAACAGCCCGCTTAAACCAGCAGCTCCACCGAGAGTTAGTGCTACTCTTGGGTGAGTCATGCTCCTTAAAATCCACAAGGGCTAGGTTTTGTTTTCAGTTTGTGACACAGAACGGAGCAAAACATGGGGCGAAGAGATCCCACTGCTTAAGTTCACAACCCTGCAGGTGACTCAGCCCAACATATACAAACAAGGCCAAGGATAAATCCAAGGAAAAACCAAGCTTAACTTACTGACCAGCCCACAGATAACCAAATAACCTGTCTAACAGTATGCGTTAAAAGCAGGGGTTTAGTCTGCACACATTTGCAAATGCATGCATAAGCCACAGAGCCTCGTCAAGGCACCCTGGTATCTGTGGTACCTAACACTAATTTATAAGTGTCCCCACAGTGGAGGCACATGCATTCTGATGGATAGGTGAGAGCACGTGGACTGAAGGGGAGCCACCCCTTCTTAAAGGTACAGGGGAACACTGAACACCCAGCATATAGCACAATGGCTGCAAAGGTATCAGTGCGTTGCCTGCCCAAAAAACATGACAGTGATACAAAAAAAGACGTCACTTGCTTCCATCTAAAGCTGGCTAACGCAGTAAGAAGCATTGGAAGGCTAACAACAGATACAAACAAGGCCAAAGATAAATCCAAGGAAAAAACAAAGCTTAACTTACCGACCAGCCCGCAGACAACCAAATAACCTGTCTAACAGTATGCGTTAAAAGCAGGGGTTTAGTCTGCACACATTTGCAAATGAATGCGTAAGCCACAGAGCCTCATCAAGGCACCCTGGTATCTGTGGTACGTAACACTAACTTATAAGTGTCCCCACAGTGGAGGCACGTGCATTCTGATGGATAGGTGAGAGCAGGTGAACTGAAGGGGAGCCGCCCCTTCTTAAAGGTACAGGGGTACACTGAACACCCAGCATATAGCACAATGGCTGCAAAATTGTCAGTGTGTTGCCTGACCAAAAAACACGACAGTGATACAAAAAAGACGCCACTTGCTCCCATCTATAGCTGTTTTTTTTTTCAGTTTGTAACACAGAACGGAGCGGATCATGGGGTGAAGAGATCCCACTGCTTAAGTTCCCAACCCTGCAGGTGACTCAGCCCAACATAACCTACCTATAACTAAAATATAACTTTTGGCTCTTATGATTTGTGGTTTTAGTTCTATGGATGCAAATGGAGGGTCCATTCTATATATTCTATATTCTATATATATATGGGAGCAATGTATCGTGCCTTGAGGCACTAGAATAACTTCGGCTATAATGGCTCCCACATCTTTCCATGCTACTGCGTTAACACTTGATTGACTGTTGAAGTAATGTTCCTTGAAGTTATGTCTTTACTCTGCTTTTGTTATAGAGTGATTACATTTATCTTGCTTATGCCCTGGGCAAGCAGTAGCCCAATTTGGTAGGATAGACCTTTTAAGCCTTCCTTTGTATTATGCCTACAATGATCTAACCCTTGATCACACTTGAGGGTGCATTCATATTTTAATATTTGTTTGATACTGTTTGTATCCTGAAAATTTTGTTAAATCTTTAAATAAAAATCAATTGAAAAGAAAATATAACTTTTGGGTTGACTCCCCTTTAAACAGTTTACTAATGCCACCATCATTAGTTGATTTCATACAAACTATTTCAACCAGGGTTCAGAGAAACCTTAGGGTCCCTCAGAAATTATTAGGGATTCCTTGAGCAATGAACAATTTCTGCTTCTCAGATAGGAAACCTCTGACAAAAATTATTGTTTTAGCCACCTGTAAGGAAGGATTCCTTCCGATGATCATTAGGAAGGGTTCCCTGAGACCAGAGAGCTGTTTCAAGGGATCATCTGTATTAAAAAGATTGAGAAAGGATGATTCAAATGTTTAACTCCACTTTCATGGGAAAAAAATATATCTTTTCAATCTGTAATGATGTAATTTTCTGTACAATGCAATGCAATATGGCTACCTGGAGGTGTTCTGTACACTGTACACTAAGATACAAATCATATTGTGAGCATCCCCTGCAACACAAATGTCATTTTTGGTGAGATACTCTCAAAGGAAAATCATGTCTAAAGGCATAGGCGTGCGCACAGGGTGTGCCAGGTGTGCCTGGGCACACCCTAATTGCCTTGTGTGCTGCATATTTCCCCCTGTTTAGACCACTGATATTTCATCCCCCCCAAAAAATGTTACACAAGCCCAAAAATTTGGGGAAAAGAAAATTTAAAAAATTACACTGTCCACTGCCTTACTGACACCATCAGTACATATACACATGCATATGTATTTGAGCTTTGGGGTGCACACCCTAATGCAAGAGGCTGCGCACACCTATGTCTAAAGGGATGCAGACCCTACAGCTTTCCCCATTAGAGCTCTACAGGTGCAGCAGCTGACTGATCATTTTAAAACCACTCCGATACAGATTCACTCTGAACATAGAGACAGACAAACAAACAGCTATTTCTTCAGAATGACAAAATATAGGAATCTGCAACAACGTTTTTTAAAATCCCTGCAATGCACATATATCACCCAGAGGGGAATGTTTTTTTCTTAGTAAAGTGGAGTTACTCTATGATGAGCTCGCTTCCTATAAGCTACAATTTCCACTTCTTTAAAACATTTTCTTCTGCCATTAGTATAATTGCATGTGTGTGTTAATGCTTGTAATAGCTTTTTACACTGCACAATGCAAATAGTAATATAATGCTGTTATGTTTCAGATATTTGCTAAACTAAGTAGTGTACATTATAAGGTGTTGTCTCCCAATTGTGAATTACTTTTATCCCTTTACTAATAGATAATATAAGCCCGCCCATTTAAACATCATTCACAATGTCATGGCGCTGCACCTGGATGCCCTTTCACATAAGACCCTTGTGGTAGAAAGCAACTTTCCTTAATTGTTCTGAATGTGGTTTATAGAGGTGGCACACAAGGTACTTTAATAGTAACAACAAAAATGGATTGTTTATCATATTAACACTTCTCAAGAAATCTAAATAGGTTTTCTTTATAAGAGACTCAAAGATATGACAACACCACGCGTTTCACTTAACATTCCATTACTGAAGGTCCTTGTACCCCATGTACTTTGTTCTGCCGTCATCAAAAAGAGATTGAGAATGAACAATACACAATAAAGGTTGAGGGCGGACAATGCCAGTTTCAACAATGATATCTGGGCAGACTTTTCATAAAACGGTCTCAAGAAGAATTATATAACTCTAAAGTAGACTTAACTAGTCATAAAGCAAGGAACACATATTCTGTTAGTGGAGGAAGGCTAATGTAGCTTGCCACCTCTTCATACCTAACCATTCAAGGACAGCATTTTGGTCTTAACGTGCTGCACTCCTTTGTCTGCAATACCTCTGTATACCTTCATGAATGATTTGTTCTTGGTAATGGCAGTGAAATGTGTAAATAATTCTGTTAACGGCATAATACAAACATGGAGTTGAATCTCTCTGCTTAAAATGTTAGCCCATTAACTGACATTATGACACTATGTTAGCTTGGTAGGTTACCAAAGGATGTCAAGCATTGTTTTGTGTCTAAATTCCTTTGCGGCTGAGTATGTGGCTTTGTTCTGGGAATTTTAATCTTCATATTTTTCTTGTTAGTGGGTTGCTTAGAAGACATGCCTATTGTGAGTTTTGAGTAGCTATCGTTTTAACATTTAGAACTTGTTTATTTCTGTATGAATGATAATTGAAAGCCATGGATTCCATTTGATGCAAGCTGATCTCAAACCTTTCCACGTTCCTATTGTGCGGTTTTGAAATGCCTTGATTATTACTGTAGGTGCGTGCTGCAATAGACCCATCTATGCACTCAACCACCTTGATGAAATTAACTTTACATTAGAAGCCCTGCGCATCAGAGCCCTCCATCACATCAAGGGTCCCCTCATCACATCAGAAGTCCCACCTACATACACATCAGAGTACACCCATTACATTAGAGTTCTCCATCACATCAGATTTCCCCTATAGGATTAGAGGCCTGTCCATCACACCAGAGGTCCTTTTCACATGAGAGATCCTTCTATTACATTAGCATTCCCCCCATCATATTAGAGGTCCCCCGTCACATCAGATTTCCCCCATAACATTAGAGGCCTGTCCATCACATCAGAGATCCCCCTATTACATCAGAAGAACCCCCAATCACATCAGAGGTCCCCAGCACATCAGAGGCGCCAGCACATTGGAGTCCTCTTATCGCATCAGAAGCCCACCTTCACATTGGAGTCTAAACTATACAAGATAGCCCTCTATCACATAAGAATCCCCCATCACATAGTCTTCTCATCCCATCAGAGACCCCTATATATATAAGAACCCTTATCAATTCAGTGTCCCCCCATTATAGAGTCCTCTCATTACATCTCTACACTCCCCAACACAGCAGCATGGTGGAGGGTGGCAGGTGGAGAAGGTTGAAAGTACACTTTTATCCTCTCCTGAATGAGGGGGACAGCCCTGCATACAGCCCACTTCAGATTATTGGCATGCATTGCCATGGTGCCATCAGGCCCGCCAACAGCATCATAGCAGTGAGGGATAGTGCATCCTGGTCCTAGAGCATCATTCATTGTTATGGTGTTGGTGGCTAACCCACCCATCCGCAAACCCAAAGGGGACCCTAGATGAGATTTTCTACTTTAAAAAAATAACTAAATCCAACAACACACATGTAATACTATATTTTGCAACTTACCAGTCCTTTGATGTGGTGGCTGTGTTTGTTTTCTTTTTTTTTAGACTAGGAACATTTCCAGCAAGTACAGAAACTTTCTGTAGATCTTGCTAGAAAGGCAGTGGCCTTCTCACTTGTTGTAAGCTGACGTGGAAGCACAAACATTATCTAATTTCTGTAATAAACATGAGCAAAGGCAGATATGTTTAACGTCCAGCTTGAGTGACATCCATGGCTCCCTCCATAAAAACAATGAAGAAGTGGGCATAGCCACCCAGGGACACGATGTGTGCTGTTTGCAAGATTACCAGGTGAAAATAAAGGGAAAAAAAAACACAAGAAAAAGGAATACCTTTCTCCTCATCCCTGAAGATCTGTTGGAGCACAAACCCTGTGTAAGCACTGTGTTGGATGGTGTCAGGGCTTTAGCAGAATTGATGTTGTTCTCCTCACATGACTTTGGCTGCGCAGCCCTCAACAACGCATCCTGGGAGGAGGCACTATTAATGCACCAAATTTAAAAAGAATTACCTCCAGGTCCAGCTGAGTCCCTCAAAAGCAGGGGCTAACATCCATATGAAATCCATATCAAATTTATGGAGCTAGGCAGACATATCAAGTAAATTGTCATGTACACCAATGAATGCTAATACAATTACAATGGCTCAATATTCAGATATCTGTATGTGTCCCCTTCGGTCTTCTTGGGGTCCAGTATGCAGCACCATAAAATTCCATTGCCACAAGCTATTTAATGGACATGACAGGCATATTGGGTATGACTCTAAAGGTACTTGTAAAGATAACTGTGTGAATGCAACAGTTCACAATCCTGGTATCTGCCAAAGTATGTCCTATATTTTCAAACTTGATGAACTTGGGTAACAGACACACTATTGTGTAGTGAAGAGTAATACCCTAATGTACTTCAAGCCTTGGGGCTAACAATAGCCTACACAGAATCCTGTAAGAGTCAACAGTTCTAATAAGTCTGGTCTCTCATTCAGACATAAAACATAACACAAAACTTGTTAGAGACAAAAAAGGTTGTTTCGAAAAATTGCGTTAAGGCTAAGTTCACACTGGCATTAAAAGCAGGTGTTTGAGGAATGTTAAAAACGCCCCTCAAATGCCTATGCATATGATACAATGGACAGCACACAGTGCTGTTCACATTATCAAAACATGAAGTGTTATGCCGCGTACACACGGTCGGACTTTCCGGCATACTTGGTCCGGCGGACCAGAGTGTGCCGGACAATCCGCCCGTGTGTAGGCACCGGCGGACTTTTCCGGCGGACTTTTTCCCAAAAGCCCGCCGGACCTAGATTTGAAGAAAGTTCTAAATCTTTCCGCCGGACTCAGTTTCGGGCGGAAAGTCCGCTCGTGTGTGTGCTGGTCCGACGGAAAGCCCGCTCGTGTGTAGGCTGGTCCGACGGACCAGATACAACACGAGGGCAGGGTATTGCATCTCACGCTCGCTGCAATAGGAAAAACACATTTTCCTATTGCGGCGAGCGCGGGGCATACCAGGCCCTTAGGTCTGGTATGGATTATAAAGGGAAGCCCCTACGCCGAAAAAAACGGCGTGGGGTCCCCCCTAAAATCCATACCAGACCCCGATCCGAGCACGCAGCCTGGCCGGTCAGGAAAGGGGGTGAGGACGAGCGAGCGCCCCCCCCCTCCTGAACCGTACCAGGCCGCATGCCCTCAACATGGGGGTGGGTGCTTTGGGGGAGGGGGGCGCCCTGCGCCCCCCCCCCCAAAGCACCTTGTCCCCATGTTGATGAGGACAAGGGCCTCTTCCCGACAACCCTGGCCGTTGGTTGTCGGGGTCTGCGGGCGGGGGCTTATCGGAATCTGGGAGCCCCCTTTAATAAGGGGGCCCCCAGACCCCGGCCCCCCACCCTATGTAAATGAGTATGGGGTACATGGTACCCCTACCCATTTACCTAGGAAAAAAGTGTAAGTAATAAAACACACTACACAGGTTTTTAAAATATTTTATTAAACAGCTCCGGGGGGGGGGATCTTCCTCCGGCTTCGGGGGTCTTCTTCCGGCTTCGGGGGTCCCTCCGCTTCATCTTCTCCCGGCGTCCGGTTGGTTCTTCTCCGCTCTCTTCTCCCGGTGTTCCTGTTCTTCGGCCGGCTCCTCTGCTGTCTTCAATTAGCTCTCTTGCCAGCAGAGGTCCGGACTTCTGGGCTTCTGGGCTTCTTCTCTTCTCTTCTCCAGATGTTGACACGACGCTCTCTCCTGCTGGACTGCTCTCCGAGGGCTGCGTTGTGACTTATATAGGCGGAGACCCCGCCCCCTTTTGATGTCACAGTCCCTGGGCATGCTGGGACTGTGACGTTTTAGGGGGCGTGGTCACTGGGTGATGTTGACCATGCCCCCTAAAACGTCACAGTCCCAGCATGCCCAGGGACTGTGACATCAAAAGGGGGCGGGGTCTCCACCTATATAAGTCACAACGCAGCCCTCGGAGAGCAGTCCAGCAGGAGAGAGCGTCGTGTCAACATCTGGGGAAGAGAAGCCCAGAAGCCCAGAAGCCCAGAAGCCCAGAAGTCCGGACCTCTGCTGGCAAGAGAGCTAATTGAAGACAGCAGAGGAGCCGGCCGAAGAACAGGAACACCGGGAGAAGAGAGCGGAGAAGAACCAACCGGACGCCGGGAGAAGATGAAGCGGAGGGACCCCCGAAGCCGGAAGAAGACCCCCGAAGCCGGAGGAAGATCCCCCCCCCCGGAGCTGTTTAATAAAATATTTTAAAAACCTGTGTAGTGTGTTTTATTACTTACACTTTTTTCCTAGGTAAATGGGTAGGGGTACCATGTACCCCATACTCATTTACATAGGGTGGGGGACCGGGATCTGGGGGCCCCCTTATTAAAGGGGGCTCCCAGATTCCGATAAGCCCCCGCCCGCAGACCCCGACAACCAACGGCCAGGGTTGTCGGGAAGAGGCCCTTGTCCTCATCAACATGGGGACAAGGTGCTTTGGGGGGGGGCGCAGGGCGCCCCCCTCCCCCAAAGCACCCACCCCCATGTTGAGGGCATGCGGCCTGGTACGGTTCAGGAGGGGGGGGGGGCGCTCGCTCGTCCCCACCCCCTTTCCTGACCGGCCAGGCTGCGTGCTCGGATCGGGGTCTGGTATGGATTTTAGGGGGACCCCACGCCGTTTTTTCGGCGTAGCGGGGTTCCCCTTTATAATCCATACCAGACCTAAGGGCCTGGTATGCCCCGCGACGGGGCTAGTAAGGTGTCAATCTCGCCGATAAAAGCGGCAAGATTGACATCCTTTTCTAGTCCCGTCGCACCTGAGTCACGTTCAAAATGAACGGACTTGTCCGTGTGTGGGCAAGTCCGTTCATTCTGAAAGTCCGCCGGAACTCCGGCGAAAGTCCGTCGGAAAGACGGGCGGACTTAGCCCGCCGGAAAGTCCCGGCGTGTGTGGGCAAGTCCGTCCGTTTTAAAGTCCGGCGCACCTGGCGGACAAAGTCCGTCGGAAAGTGTGCCGGACCAAGTAGGATAGAAAGTCCGCTCGTGTGTACGCGGCATTAGCGTTAGCTTTATAATTGAAGCCTCATGCCGAGTCAGGAGGTGTTTGAAGCCTTTCGATGCCTCCTATTCAAGTCTATGGTAACGCTTTGCAAATGCTCTGGCAGGCATTTGCGGCGTGGTTGCGGGGCATTGAAATTTGTTTTGGAACAGGTGCAAGTTACTACCTCCTGTGCAATGCCTTGTGAGCCTAAAGAACATAGCATTCAACCTGTGAAGTGTCTGCAAACCTCCATGTAATCCATGCAAAAAAGGGAGAAAGGCTGGTGCCATGGAAGTCGGCTAAAGCATCATTTTTTTATAACATGTGAACAACAGTCAAAAAAGCCAATGCATTTCGGCCATCAGGCCTTAACCACTTGACCACTGGGCACTTAAACCCCCTTCCTAACCAGGCCAATTTTCAGCTTTCGGTGCTCTCACACTTTGAATGACAATTAGTCATACAATACTGTACCCATATGAAATGTTTGTCCTTTTTTTCACACAAATAGAGCTTTCTTTTGGTGGTATTTAATCACCGTTGGGTTTTTTATTTTTTGCGCTATAAAAGAAAAAAGACTGAAAATTTGGTAAAAAAATGAATTTTTCTTTGTTTCTGTTATAAAATTTAGCAAATTAGTAATTTTTCTTCGTAAATTTTGGCCAAAATTTATACTGCTACATATCTTTGGTAAAAATAAGTACAAATTGGTGTATATTATTTGGTCTTTGTGAATGTTAGAGAGTCCAAATGCTATGGTGCCAATATCTGAAAATTGATCACACCTGAAGTACTGACGGCCTATCTAATTTCTTGAGACCCTAACATGCCAGAAAAGTACAAATACCCCCCAAATGACCCCTATTTGGAAAGAAGACATTTCAAGGTATTTAGAAAGATGCATGGTGAGGTTTTTTGAAATTGTCATCTTTTCCCACAATTCTTTGCAAAATCAAGATTTTTTTTTTTCTTTTTTTTTCCACAAAATTGTCATATTAGAAGGTTATTTCTCACACACAGCATATGCATACCACAAATTACACCCCAAAACACATTCTGCTATTACTCCCGAGTACGGCGATACCACATGTGTGAGACTTTTACACAGCGTGGCCACATACAGAGGCCCAACATGCAGGGGAGTACCTTCAGGCATTCTGGAGCACCCAGGCCAATTCTTATATTTCTCTCCTACATGTAAAAATAATAATTTATTTGCTAGAAGATTACATAGAACCCCAAAACATTATATATATTTTTTTTAGCAAAGACCCTAGAGAATACAATGGCGGTTGTTGCAACTTTTTATCTCGCACGGTATTTGCGCAGCAATTTTTCGAACGCGTTTTTTTTGGAAAAAAAACAGTTTTGTGCTTTAAAAAAAAATAAAACAGTAAAGTTAGCCCAATGTTTTTGCATAATGTGAAAGATGAAGTTACGCCGAGTAAATAGATACCTAACATGTCACCCTTCAAAATTGCACACTCTCGTGGAATGGTGCCAAACATCGCTACTTAAAAATCTCCATAGGTGACGATTTAAAATTTTCTACTGGTTACATGTTTTGAGTTACAGAGGAGGTCTAGGGCCAAAATGATTGCTCTCGCTCCAACGTTCGCAGTGATACCTCACATGTGTGGTTTGAACACCGTTTTCATATGTGGGCGGGACTTACGTATGTGTTCGCTTCTGCATGCGAGCACACGAACGTGGGCGCTTTAAACATTTTTTTTTTTTTATTGTTTATTTTACTTTATTTATTTTAGTTTGACACTTTTTCCCCCCAAAAAAAATTTTTGATCAGCTTTATTTCTATTACAAGGAATGTAAACATCCTTGTAATAGGAATATGGCATGACAGGTCCTCTTTACAGTGACATATGGGGTCAATAAGACCTCACATCTCACCTCTAGGCTGGGAAGCCTGAAATAAAAAAAAAAAAAAACGATCTTGGCTTCGATCGTAGCGGTGAGTCGATAGAAGCACCGGAGGGTGGCGGGAAGGGGGGGGCATCCCCTCTTGCCTCCCGTAAGAACGATCAAGCAGTGTAACAGCCACTATGATCATTCTTATGGTGTAGGGAATCGCTGGCTGAAAAAGCTGATATCTGAATGATGCCTGTAGCTGCACCCATCATTCAGATATCCCCGCTCAAAGTCAAGGACGTCATATGACTGTGGGCGGGAACTGGTTAAAAATTGCGGGGTATTGCAGAGTATTGCAGAGTATTGCGGAGTAGTGCAGGGTATATTGCTGGGTATATTGCAGAGTATTGTGGGGTATATTGCAGAGTAGTGCCGTGTATAATGCAGAGTATTGCGGGGTATAATGCAGAGTATTGCGGGGTATAATGCAGAGTATTGCGGGGTATAATGCAGAGTATTGCAGGGTATTATGCAGAGTATTGCAGGGTATTATGCAGAGTATTGCAGGGTATTATGCAGAGTATTGCGGGGTATTATGCAGAGTATTGCAGGGTATTATGCAGAGTATTGCGGGGTATTATGCAGAGTATTGCGGGGTATTATGCAGAGTATTGCGGGGCATTATGCAGAGTATTGCGGGGTATTATGCAGAGTATTGCGGGGTATTATGCAGAGTATTGCGGGGTATTATGCAGAGTATTGCAGGGTATTATGCAGAGTATTGCGGGGTATTATGCAGAGTATTGCAGGGTATTATGCAGAGTATTGCGGGGTATTATGCAGAGTATTGCAGGGTATTATGCAGAGTATTGCGGGGTATTATGCAGAGTATTGCAGGGTATTATGCAGAGTATTGCGGGGTATTATGCAGAGTATTGCAGGGTATTATGCAGAGTATTGCGGGGTATTATGCAGAGTATTGCAGGGTATTATGCAGAGTATTGCGGGGTATTATGTGAGTATTGCGGGGTATTATGCAGAGTATTGCGGGGTATTATGCAGAGTATTGCGGGGTATTATGCAGAGTATTGCGGGGCATTATGCAGAGTATTGCGGGGTATTATGCAGAGTATTGCGGGGTATTATGCAGAGTATTGCGGGGTATTATGCAGAGTATTGCAGGGTATTATGCAGAGTATTGCGGGGTATTATGCAGAGTATTGCAGGGTATTATGCAGAGTATTGCGGGGTATTATGCAGAGTATTGCAGGGTATTATGCAGAGTATTGCGGGGTATTATGCAGAGTATTGCAGGGTATTATGCAGAGTATTGCGGGGTATTATGCAGAGTATTGCAGGGTATTATGCAGAGTATTGCGGGGTATTATGCAGAGTATTGCAGGGTATTATGCAGAGTATTGCGGGGTATTATGTGAGTATTGCGGGGTATTATGCAGAGTATTGCGGGGTATTATGCAGAGTATTGCGGGGTATTATGCAGAGTATTGCGGGGCATTATGCAGAGTATTGCGGGGTATTATGCAGAGTATTGCGAGGTATATTGCAGGGATGGCTGAGCATGGAGGGATGGATGGATGTGACTACAATTGTCACTGAGCACCACTGTGGGCACTACACATGCAGCCCACAGCGGTGCTGCCATCCGATCCCTCCCCCTCTCCCCTCGCACTGTACCGATCGGTACAGAGAGGGGCGGGAGGAACCCGGGAGGGTCTGTTGACATGTGATCGCTCCGTCATTTGACGGAGCGATCACATGGTAAACGGCCGCGATCAGCGGCCGTTTACCGTGATCCGTGATGCGCCGGGTCCTCTGGACACGGCGGTCAAGGAAGTTCTCGGGTGCGCACCCCAGGGGGCGCGCGAGAGCAGTATTCTGGGAGGACGTCCCACGGACGTCCACCCAGAACAAGCCGACAGAGTATTGCAGGGTATTATGCAGAGTATTGCGGGGTATTATGCAGAGTATTGCAGGGTATTATGCAGAGTATTGCGGGGTATTATGCAGAGTATTGCAGGGTATTATGCAGAGTATTGCGGGGTATTATGCAGAGTATTGCAGGGTATTATGCAGAGTATTGCGGGGTATTATGCAGAGTATTGCAGGGTATTATGCAGAGTATTGCGGGGTATTATGCAGAGTATTGCGGGGCATTATGCAGAGTATTGCGGGGTATTATGCAGAGTATTGCAGGGTATTATGCAGAGTATTGCGGGGTATTATGCAGAGTATTGCAGGGTATTATGCAGAGTATTGCGGGGTATTATGCAGAGTATTGCGGGGTATTATGCAGAGTATTGCGGGGTATTATGCAGAGTATTGCGGGGTATTATGCAGAGTATTGCAGGGTATTATGCAGAGTATTGCGGGGTATTATGCAGAGTATTGCAGGGTATTATGCAGAGTATTGCGGGGTATTATGTGAGTATTGCGGGGTATTATGCAGAGTATTGCGGGGTATTATGCAGAGTATTGCGGGGTATTATGCAGAGTATTGCGGGGCATTATGCAGAGTATTGCGGGGTATTATGCAGAGTATTGCGAGGTATATTGCAGGGATGGCTGAGCATGGAGGGATGGATGGATGTGACTACAATTGTCACTGAGCACCACTGTGGGCACTACACATGCAGCCCACAGCGGTGCTGCCATCCGATCCCTCCCCCTATCCCCTCGCACTGTACCGATCGGTACAGAGAGGGGCGGGAGGAACCCGGGAGGGTCTGTTGACATGTGATCGCTCCGTCATTTGACGGAGCGATCACATGGTAAACGGCCACGATCAGCGGCCGTTTACCGTGATCCGTGATGCGCCGGGTCCTCTGGACACGGCGGTCAAGGAAGTTCTCGGGTGCACGCCCCAGGGGGCGCGCGAGAGCAGTATTCTGGGAGGACGTCCCACGGACGTCCACCCAGAACTAGCCGACCGCGCTGCAGCCGTCTTTCGGCTATGGCCCGGTCGGCAAGTGGTTAATCATGTAAATTAGTTTATTTCCTGTATTGTCACTTTCCATTTAAAAATACGTGTTTATGGAGAGGTTTTAAACATGCCTTAACGCTCATCAAACGCTTCAAAACTGCGCATAGGGCATTTGGAGAGTATTTTTAACTCATCATTAACGCTTGTACAACACCAGTCTAATGCCCATACTAAAGCCCACTGATGCCAGTATAATGCCCATACTAAAGCCCATTGACGCCAATATACAGTCAGGTCCAAAAATATTGGGCCATCGACACAATTCTAATCTTTTTGGCTCTATACACCACCACAATGGATTTGAAATTAAACAAACAAGATGTGCTTTAACTGCAGACTTTCAGCTTTAATTTGAGGGTATTTACATCCAAATCAGGTGAACGGTGTAGGAATTACAACTATTTGTATATGTGCCTCCCACTTTTTGAGGGACCATAAGTAATGGGACAATTGACTGCTCAGCTGTTCCATGGCCAGGTGTGTGTTATTCCCTCATTATCCCATTTACAAGGAGCAGAGAAAAGGTCCAGAGTCCATTTCAAGTGTGCTATTTGCATTTGGAATCTGTTGCTGTCAACTCTCAATATGAGATCCAAAGAGCTGTCACTATCAGTGAAGCAAGCCATCATTAGGCTGAAAAAACAAAACAAACCCATCAGAGAGATAGCAAAAACATTAGGTGTGGCCAAATCAACTGTTTGGAACATCCTTAAAAAGAAAGAACGCATTGGTGAGCTCAGAAACACCAAAAGACCCGGAAGACCACGGAAAACAACTGTGGTGGATGACCGAAGAATTCTTTCCCTGGTGAAGAAAACACCCTTTACAACAGTTGACCAGATCAAGAACACTCTCCAGGAGGTAGGTGTATGTGTGTCAAAGTCAACAATCAAGAGAAGACTTTACCAGATTGAATACAGAGGATTCACCAGAAGATGTAAACCATTGGCGAGCCTCAAAAACAGGAAGGCCAGATTAGAGTTTGCCAAACAACATCTAAAAAAACCTTCACAGTTCTGGAACAACATCCTATGGACAGATGAGACCAAGATCAACTTGTACCAGAGTGATGGGAAGAAAAGAGTATGGAGAAGGAAAGGAACTGCTCATGATCCAAAGCATACCACCTCATAAGTGAAGTATGGTGGTGGTAGTGTCATGGCGTGGGCATGTATGGCTGCCAATGGAACTGGTTCTCTTGTATTTATTGATGATGTGACTGCTGACAAAAGCAGCGGGATGAATTCTGAAATGTTTCGGGCAATATTATCTGCTCATATTCAGCAAAATGCTTCAGAACTCATTGGACGGCACTTCACAGTGCAGATGGACAATGACCCGAAGCATACTGCGAAAGCAACCAAAGAGTTTTTTAAGGGTAAGAAGTGGAATGTTATGCAATGGCCAAGTCAATCACCTGACCTGAATCCGATTGAGCATGCATTTCACTTGCTGAAGACAAAACTGAAGGGAAAATGCCCCAAGAACAAGCAGGAACTTAAGACAGTTGCAGTAGAGGCCTGGCAGAGCATCACCAGTGATGAAACCCAGCATCTGGTAATGTCTCTGCGTTCCAGACTTCAGGCTGTAATTGACTGCAAAGGATTTGCAACCAAGTATTAAAAAGTGAAAGTTTGATGGATGATTGTTAATCTGTCCCATTACTTTTGGTCCCTTAAAAAGTGGGAGGCACATATACAAACTGTTGTAATTCCTACACCATTCACTTAATTTGGATGTAAATACCCTCAAATTAAAGCTGAAAGTCTACAGTTGAAGCACGTCTTGTTTGTTTCATTTCAAATCCACTGTGGTGGTGTATAGAGCCAAAAAGATTAAAATTGTGTCGATGTCCCAATATTTATGGACCTGACTGTAATGCCAATACTAAAGCTCATTGACACCAGTCTAATGCCCATACTAAACTTCATTGACACCAGGCTAACGCCCATACTGAAGCTCATTTACGTGAGTCTAACGCCCGTAGTAACGCTATAGGAGCGTTTGTTAAGTGTTAGAAATTTAGTCAAGTGTGAACAAGCCCTTACTATTGTAATGGAAATTTGTAAGTTCTGTATATAATTGTATTCTATTTTTTATGTATTGCACACTGCCCTCACTGTGCACACGGCACTAATAATGTTTATATTCTTTCGAGTCCTGATTAGAATTAGCCTGCCATTAGCCTGCCATGTAACGCCCCTTGTTACCATACAAGTACAATTGTAATATTAATGTGATACCTACGTAATCATGTGTATAAAAACCTTCAATTGCGTCATAATAAAGCAGAACAGTTATTTGGAAAGATACTGAGCGTATCTTTTGTGTCTGTTCCCTACTGCAGTAGTTATTATTAACCACTTGACGACCGCCTCACGCCGATTTACGTCGGCAAGGTGGCACGGACAGGCAAAATCACGTATATATACGTGATTTGCCTTCCGCGGGTGGGGGGTCCGATCGGACCCCCCCCCCCCGGTGCCCGAGGCGGTCGTCTTTGGTCCCACGGCGATCGGAGATGAGGGGGAGGCCATCCGTTCGTGGCCCCCCCCTCGCGATCGCCGCCGGCCAATCAGATAACTTCCTTTGCTGCTGTATGCTAAACAGCAGCAAAGGAAATGATGTCATCTCTCCTCGGCTCGGTATTCCGTTGCAGCGCCGAGGAGAGAAGACATCACTGTGAGTGCACTAACACTACACACACAGTAGAACATGCCAGGCACACAAAACACCCCGATCCCCCCCCCGATCGCCCCCCGATCCCCCCCCAATCACCCCCCCCCCTCCCTGTCACAAACTGACACCAGCAGTTTTTTTTTTTTTCTGATTACTGCATTGGTGTCAGTTTGTGACAGTTACAGTGTTGGGACAGTGAATATTACCCCCCCTTTAGGTCTAGGATACCCCCCTAACCCCCCCTAATAAAGTTTTAACCCCTCGATCACCCCCTGTCACCAGTGTCGCTAAGCGATCATTTTTCTGATCGCTGTATTAGTGTCGCTGGTGACGCTAGTTAGGGACGTAAATATTTAGGTTCGCCGTCAGCGTTTTATAGCGACAGGGATCCCCATATACTACCTAATAAATGTTTTAACCCCTTGATGGCCCCCTAGTTAACCCTTTCACCACTGATCACCGTATAAGTGTTACGGGTGACGCTGGTTAGTTTGTTTATTTTTTTTAGTGTGAGGGCACCCGCCTTTTATTACCGAATAAAGGTTTAGCCCCCTGATCGCCCGGCGGTGATATGCGTCGCCCCAGGCAGCGTCAGATTAGCGCCAGTACCGCTAACACCCACGCACGCAGCATACGCCTCCCTTAGTGGTATAGTATCTGATCGGATCAATATCTGATCCGATCAGATCTATACTAGCGTCCCCAGCAGTTTAGGGTTCCCAAAAACACAGTGTTAGCGGGATCAGCCCAGATACCTGCTAGCACCTGCGTTTTGCCCTTCCGCCCGGCCCAGCTCAGCCCACCCAAGTGCAGTATCGATCGATCACTGTCACTTACAAAACACTAAACGCATAACTGCAGCGTTCGCAGAGTCAGGTCTGATCCCTGCGATCGCTAACAGTTTTTTTGGTAGTATTTTGGTGAACTGGCAAGCACCAGCCCCAAGCAGCGTCAGATTAGCGCCAGTACCGCTAACACCCACGCATGCAGCATACGCCTCCCTTAGTGGTATAGTATCTGAACGGATCAATATCTGATCCGATCAGATCTATACTAGCGTCCCCAGCAGTTTAGGGTTCCCAAAAACGCAGTGTTAGCGGGATCAGCCCAGATACCTGCTAGCACCTGCGTTTTGCCCCTCCGCCCAGCCCAGCCCACCCAAGTGCAGTATCGATCGATCACTGACACTTACAAAACACTAAATGCAGCGTTCGCTGAGTCAGGCCTGATCCCTGCGATCGCTAACAGTTTTTTTGGTAGTATTTTGGTGAACTGGCAAGCACCAGCCCCAAGCAGCGTCAGATTAGTGCCAGTACCGCTAACACCCACGCATGCAGCATACGCCTCCCTTAGTGGTATAGTATCTGAACGGATCAATATCTGATCCGATCAGATCTATACTAGCGTTCCCAGCAGTTTAGGGTTCCCAAAAACGCAGTGTTAGCGGGATCAGCCCAGATACCTGCTAGCACCTGCATTTTGCCCCTCCGCCCGGCCCAGCCCACCCAAGTGCAGTATCGATCGATCACTGTCACTTACAAAACACTAAACTAAACTGCAGCGTTCGCAGAGTCAGGCCTGATCCCTGCGATCGCTAACAGTTTTTTTGGTAGCTTTTTATTGAACTGGCAAGCGCCAGCGGCCTAGTACACCCCGGTCGTAGTCAAACCAGCACTGCAGTAACACTTGGTGACGTGGCGAGTCCCATAAGTGCAGTTCAAGCTGGTGAGGTGGCAAGCACAAGTAGTGTCCTGCTGCCACCAAAAAGACAAACACAGGCCCGTCGTGCCCATAGTGCCCTTCCTGCTGCATTCGCCAATCCTAATTGGGAACCCACCACTTCTGCAGCACCCGTACTTCCCCCATTCACATCCCCAACCAAATGCAGTCGGCTGCATGAGAGGCATTTTCTTTATGTCCTCCCGAGTACCCCTACCCAACGCCCCCCAAAAAAGATGTTGTGTCTGCAGCAAGAGCGGATATAGGCGTGACACCCGCTATTATTGTCCCTCCTGTCCTGACAATCCTGGTCTTTGCATTGGTGAATGTTTTGAACGCTACCATTCACTAGTTGAGTATTAGCGTAGGGTAAAGCATTGCACAGACTAGGCACACTTTCACAGGGTCTCCCAAGATGCCATCGCATTTTGAGAGACCCGAACCTGGAACCGGTTACCGTTATAAAAGTTAGTTACAAAAAAAGTGTAAAAAAAAAAAAAAAAATATATAAAATAAAAAAAAATAGTTGTCGTTTCATTGTTCTCTCTTTCTCTATTCTCTCTCTCTTGTTCTGCTCTTTTTTACTGTATTCTATTCTGCAATGTTTTATTGTTATTATGTTTTATCATGTTTGTTTTTCAGGTATGTAATTATTTATACTTTACCGTTTACTGTGCTTTATTGTTAACCATTTTTTTGTCTTCAGGTACGCCATTCACGACTTTGAATGGTTATACCAGAATAATGCCTGCAGGTTTAGGTATCATCTTGGTATCATTCTTTTCATGCCCCCCCCCCCCCCCCACCGTCTTCCGTGTTTTTCTCTGGCTCTCCTGTCTCAACAGGGAACCTGAGAATGCAGCCGGTGATTCAGCCAGCTGACCATAGAGCTGATCAGAGACCAGAGTGGCTCCAAACATCTCTATGGCCTAAGAAACCGGAAGCTACGAGCATTTTATGACTTAGATTTCGCCAGATGTAAATAGCGCCATTGGGAAATTGGGGAAGCATTTTATCACACCGATCTTGGTGTCATCAGATGCTTTGAGGGCAGAGGAGAGATCTAGGGTCTAATAGACCCCAATTTTTTCAAAAAAAGAGTACCTGTCACTACCTATTGCTATCATAGGGGATATTTACATTCCCCGAGATAACAATAAAAATGATTTAAAAAAAAAAAAAAAAATGAAAGGAACAGTTTAAAAATAAGATAAAAAAGCAAAAAAATAATAAAGAAAAAAAAAAAAAAAAAAAAAAAGCACCCCTGTCGCCCCCTGCTCTCGCGCTAAGGCGAACGCAAGCGGCGGTCTGTCGTCAAACGTAAACAGCAATTGCACCGTGCATGTGAGGTATCGCCGCGAAGGTCAGATCGAGGGCAGTAATTTTTGCAGTAGACCTCCTCTGTAAATCTAAAGTGGTAACCTGTAAAGGCTTTTAAAGGCTTTTAAAAATGTATTTATTTTGTTGCCACTGCACGTTTGTGCGCAATTTTAAAGCATGTCATGTTTGGTATCCATGTACTCGGCCTAAGATCATCTTTTTTATTTCATCAAACATTTGGGCAATATAGTGTGTTTTAGTGCATTAAAATTTAAAAAAGTGTGTTTTTTCCCCAAAAAATGCGTTTGAAAAATCGCTGCGCAAATACTGTGTGAAAAAAAAAAATGAAACACCCACCATTTAAATCTGTAGGGCATTTGCTTTAAAAAAATATATAATATTTGGGGGTTCAAAGTAATTTTTTTGGAAAAAAAAATATCTTTTTCATGTAAACAAAAAGTGTCAGAAAGGGCTTTGTCTTCAAGTGGTTAGAAGAGTGAGTGATGTGTGACATAAGCTTCTAAATGTTGTGCATAAAATGCCAGGACAGTTCAAAACCCCCCCAAATGACCCCATTTTGGAAAGTAGACACCCCAAGCTATTTGCTGAGAGGCATGTCGCGTCCATGGAATATTTTATATTGCGACACAAGTTGCGGGAAAGAGACAAATTTTGTTTTTTTTTGTTTTTTTTTTTTGCACAAAGTTGTCACTAAATGATATATTGCTCAAACATGCCATGGGAATATGTGAAATTACACCCCAAAATACATTCTGCTGCTTCTCCTGAGTACGGGGATACCACATGTGTGAGACTTTTTGGGAGCCTAGCCGCGTACGGGACCCTGAAAACCAAGCACCGCCTTCAGGCTTTCTAAGGGCGTGAATTTTTGATTTCACTCTTCACTGCCTATCACAGTTTCGGAGGCCATGGAAAGCCCAGGTGGCACAAAACCCCCCCAAATGACCCCATTTTGGAAAGTAGACACCCCAAGCTATTTGCTGAGAGGTATAGTGAGTATTTTGCAGACCTCACTTTTTGTCACAAAGTTTTGAAAATTGAAAAAAGAAAAAAAAAAAAAGTTTTTTCTTGTCTTTCTTCATTTTCAAAAACAAATGAGAGCTGCAAAATACTCACCATGCCTCTCAGCAAATAGCTTGGGGTGTCTACTTTCCAAAATGGGGTAATTTGGGGGGGTTTTGTGCCACCTGGGCATTCCATGGCCTTCGAAACTGTGATAGGCAGTGAAGAGTGAAATCAAAAATTTTCACCCTTAGAAATCCTGAAGGCGGTGATTGGTTTTCGGGGCCCCGTACGCGGCTAGGCTCCCAAAAAGTCCCACACATGTGGTATCCCCATACTCAGGAGAAGCAGCTAAATGTATTTTGGGGTGCAATTCCACATATGCCCATGGCCTGTGTGAGCAATATATCATTTAGTGACAACTTTGTGCAAAATAAAAAAAAAAAAAAAGTGTCACTTTCCCGCAACTTGTGACAAAATATAAAATATTCCATGGACTCAATATGCCTCTCAGCAAATAGCTTGGGGTGTCTACTTTCCAAAATGGGGTCATTTGGGGGGGTTTTGTGCCACCTGGGCATTCCATGGCCTCCGAAACTGTGATAGGCAGTGAAGAGTGAAATCAAAAATTTACACCCTTAGAAATCCTGAAGGCGGTGATTGGTTTTCGGGGCCCCGTACGCGGCTAAGCTCCCAAAAAGTCCCACACATGTGGTATCCCCATACTCAGGAGAAGCAGCTAAATGTATTTTGGGGTGCAATTCCACATAGGCCCATGGCCTGTGTGAGCAATATATCATTTAGTGACAACTTTTTGTAAATATTTTTTTTTTTTTTGTCATTATTCAATCACTTGGGACAAAAAAAATAAATATTCATTGGGTTCAACATGCCTCTCAGCAATTTCCTTGGGGTGTCTACTTTCCAAAATGGGGTCATTTGGGGGGGTTTTGTACTGCCCTGCCATTTTAGCACCTCAAGAAATGACATAGGCAGTCATAAACTAAAAGCTGTGTAAATTACAGAAAATGTACCCTAGTTTGTAGACGCTAAAAAAACTTTTGCGCAAACCAATAAATATATGCTTATTGACATTTTTTTTACCAAAGACATGTGGCCGAATACATTTTGGCCTAAATGTATGACTAAAATTTAGTTTATTGGATTTTTTTTATAACAAAAAGTAGAAAATATCATTTTTTTTCAAAATTTTCGGTCTTTTTCCGTTTATAGCGCAAAAAATAAAAACTGCAGAGGTGATCAAATACCATCAAAAGAAAGCTCTATTTGTGGGAAGAAAAGGATGCAAATTTCGTTTGGGTACAGCATTGCATGACCGCGCAATTAGCAGTTAAAGCGACGCAGTGCCAAATTGGAAAAAGACCTCTGGTCCTTAGGCAGCATAATGGTCCGGGGCTCAAGTGGTTAATTTGGAACCACTAATCAATATGAGGATAGGAGTTGCCTATCATCAATTTAACCAAGTCAGCGTGGCGAGCTTTGCCTAGGAGGGGTTTCCAGGTGACCCTGAGTATCCAAAACGAGGAGTTTGAGACGATCCGGGAATTTCTGATAATCAGCCAGCTGAGGAAGCCTTTTGCTTACATTTGAGTTATCAGACTTCCTTGATCGGTAAGGCATTTTCGGGACAAAGGGTACCTATTTTACTCCTCTTAATCGAACTGTATTGATTGGTGGTTATATGTTATGTTGTCACTGTCTATTGTCCATCGGAGTGTTATAGATAAGAAAGGGAAGAATAGTACTGTTCACAGGTATATGTAGTACATCGGCTAGATAAAGTAGTTTAGAGGCAAGAGGGTATAGGCACACGTAGAGAAGACTGTCCAGTCATTATGGGCATTGAATTAAGTAAGGGAATGAAGGGTAAGAGACCCTCAAAAATGCCCAACGTAAGAGGAGCGCTATATATGAACCGGAGGTGCGGTTCCGCCTATACTGAGCCCCTAGATTAATGGTTAAAGTGGACAGGGATCCACAATGGGTAACTGGGTGACCAAAGTCCACAGGGACTAAGAATCATGCAGAGTAAACAGCTAGAGAAACAGCTATCTATGTGAGCAGGATGGATCAAGGGTGACATTAACACAGACAGAAAGGGACATTTTCATGTTAAGTTGTGAGATGAATTTGGGGTCAGCACTACAACTAGTAAAATTCAGAAACAGAGAAATGAGAGTCAAAACAGAATACTTTATATGTTGTCAGAGAAGAAAGATGAGATGAGCACTCCATCTACCCGTCTGATCATAGAAGCTAGATATAAAGGATATCTGAACAAAATAAGGAATGCAGAATTTAAGCAGGGAAATATTAAAGAGTTAAAAGAAAGTGAGAGAATGATATGCATGTGTTGTGTGCAAATGGGAAAAATGTAAATGATTTAAGAGAGATATTCATGTATGTGTGTGAATACTGGGACCTTTAGTTCTATCTCTTGTGTGTGTCATGTTCGCAGATGTGACCCCCTCCTTTGTGCTCTCATGAAAGAATGTGGCTGGGATGAGAGGTCAGTGATAAGCTGGAAGGACACCATGCCAATTTCAGTCTTTTAGACAAAACATTTATAACAAAATGTGCCGGGTTAACCAATCTAATGGTAAACAATGTGATCACAATTATTTTTTCAATCTGTTTTCCAGACATGGTAAAATGAAGGTTACATTTAACCGTGTATTACACAAATTGAATATCCTTTGATAGTGGAAACAGTGCATTTAAGTTAATTAAGTAATAATGAGTATTCATTTCTAATATGAGTTTAACAATTTTATTAATAATATAGATATATTGAAACTGGTTTAGACAACCTTTGGTTGGAAATGAAATCCAGGTTAATGGGGAAATTTGTAATGAATGGGATTAGTTTAGATAAAGATGAGGTTGTTATTTGGAATACAGCTGCCATAATATTTAACAAAGCCAAGATGGATGGGATACATAAGAAGTTTTTCTACAAAAATGAAATTTTAAGGTTTTTGATAATAACTTGATGTGCAGTCCATAATGTGAGAGTAATAATAATAATAATTTAAATATAACAGACCCACACACCCTGTTAGGATAGATGCCACCTGAAGCCATTGTTGGTCCTTTTGTTTTATTTATTTTTATTTTTGAAATCCAAAGCAGAATGTGTGGATTGTGAAATGATGTGCCCCTTTTCCTTGTAAGTGCAGTGGTATAAGCAGAAGAATATTTTGGATTTATGGACGTCTCTCCATGACAGCAGGGTATTGTTTTCATTTATTATAATATTGCCAGGAAAAAGTTGTCTTTTTAAAACATGAAACTGGAGTTCTTACACAAACAGCATGATAGAAAACAAGCCATTGTAATATATTTATGCAAGCTGGACCCAGTAATGAAGGGTTCATCCCGATATATCAGAGCTGTAGCTTTATGCAAAGGTGCTATTAGACAAAGTTAGATATTGTTTTGGTCATTGTTTTTTAATGGTCCGACATTCTGCGCAGCAAATATACAGCTAACTAAATGTTTGTCTAATGAAAGGATAAAATATGAGTTTGTTTATGTACAAATCTAACAATAAAAAACGCATACATTTCTTCAAAAGAAAGGAAAAACCACATGTGTTAAATTGATGGTATAGGAATCAGCTGCTGTGAGCCCAGTGCAGGACACACTCCCTGAAGACCCAGATATTTTTTTTTTTGTAGAGTTATTCCCGGTTTTATACTGAGGATGCAGTTTATCACCCAGAAGGATACTCTGTATTCAAATTCATTTGATCCTTTTTTCCCCAGCTCAAGAAGCAGAGCTCCATGTTTTAGCAAAGCCTGTGAGCTATAAAAAGAGTGTATATTTATATAGATAGTCGAGATATCGAGAGCTTTTGGTTCCATTTGAAGGGCCAGAAGTTTGTTTTTACTTCGGCAGGTAAACCAACCAAGCATGCTAAGTTAATTTGATTGGCTGTTTTCAGCCTTCCAGGTTCTTGCTGAGGTAGCCATACTAACATTAAAACTCACACATGGAAGCAGACCAGGCGACTAAGGATGCTGCATTACAGCCCCGAACACTTGATGGGTCTGTGCAACTCACAGATTCTAACCTAGTTCTGGCCCAGTATAGCTGGGATTAATAATTCAACTTTAAGGACCCCAGAACGAGAAGAACAAGTGGTCCACAGGGGGCAACTTCTTATGAAACAGGACCAGGGGCGTTGCTAGAGGGTGGCTTTTGGGGCTATAGCCCCGAATCTGGGGCCAATAGCCCCGAGTCTCTGTAGGGGTCCTCAAAGGGGAGGGGAGGCTCTCTGGGGACCCTTATGTAAGTGGGGGGCTCTCTGGGGACCCTGATTTTAAGGCAGAGGCTCTCTAAGGACCCAGATTTAAGGGGGAGGCTCTCTGGGGACCCTAATGTAAGGGTGGCTCTTTGGGAACCCTGATGTAAATGGGGGGCCCTCTGGGTACCCTGATGAAAGGGGGAGGCTCTCTGAGGACTCTGATGTAAGGAGGAGGCTCTCTGGGGACCCTGATGTAAGGGGGGCTCTCTGGGGACCCTGATGTAAGGGGGGCTCTCTGGGGACCCTGATGTAAGGGGGGACTCTCTGGGACCCTGATGTAAGGGGGCTCTCTGGGGACCCTGATGTAAGTGGGGGGCTCTCTGGGGATATATACACACACGTATATTACTGTATATACATGTGTATGCCCGCCCAAGTGTATGACTTTCTTTACTACGCTGCTATGGGCTCTAGCCCCAGATCTTTTGTAGACCTAGCAATGCCCCTGAGCAGGACTTTGGAAAAGGTGATCATTTATATCTGCCAGCCACTCTTTTCCCTCCAGCTTGACACATGGACCATGTCATCAGTCACAAGCAGTTATATCTACCTCAGTAAATAAGCATGGGATAGAGCCAGGGTTCTCCACAGTTGTTTTTATAACATACCACTTCTTGTTTTACCTGTTACCAAAGGTGTTACCAAAAGCTGAACATCCCTTCCAGAGATTACAAAAAGATATATCCAGATGCCCAACTCAGGATCTTACGAGTATGCATTTTGTCTGTATGGACATGTTTACTGGATGTCTAGAGGCAAATGCCACAGTAAAAAGTGTTATCAGAAGTAGTTTGTAAGTACAGAGTGCAGAATCTACAGAGAGTAACAGAGGAAATCATTTTTATAGGAGAGTTCTTACTAGAAGTTTTGAGGTTTTATTTTTACACTCCCTATTAAAGGAGTCTACAATGTAGCGGACAAAGTAGAGTAAGAAACTAGAAAACTTTTGCCTGAATGTTTTCTTATATTTTATCAAACCCCTAAGGGGGATGTTGGACTCTCTCCCTATGGGATTTGGTTTGGGAGTGTGTTACTCACTTGCTTATATCTTGTCTCAGCAGCTGAAGCCCACCATTCGGATCTCACAGAGAATGTTGCTGATCTTTTAAGGTTTTTGACAAACTAATCTAAAACTAAAGTCAGATGACTTCTGGATTGTTAAGAGACATTTATATATAAGGAAATGTTTGGAGACTCAATACAGCATTTATTTCATGTACAGTTTTTGCAAAACTTGAAGGAAAAGTCACCTGGATCCACAGCAGACACTGCAAAAATGATTAGATTAAAGAAATCTCTGTGTTTGATTTGTTTCGCTCTTGCGATCACAGTCTAGGGTACTTTTTGATTCAATTACTTTAATTGTAAGGGATATATATATATGTATATATATATATATATATATATATATATATATATATATATATATACATATATATATATATGAAAAGAAATTTAGCCATGTTGAAGTCATATTTGTCATTTGTACATCTTCCATTTTATGTAGAATTGTCTGTGTTTACATATGCTGATAAGTCAGCATGCCAACAATTCAGCTAGAAGGCCATTCTGGCCACAGGAGTGTACAGCCAGTACTCTGTAAATATGTCTTATCAATCATTTGTTTTTTATCACTCATTTGCTCTGTGAAGTGGTTTTGCAGCCCAGATCCTCCTCTTCTCTGTTCGTCTGCCGACGCTATTGGCCCCTGCCGAGTGCCCCCCCAACAAGCAGTTTGCTATGGGGGAACCCGAGCCAAGCCTATGCTCTGTATGTTCAGACATGGAGCCGCGGACCCACCCCCCTCTCTTTCCTCACTGAATCATTGACTTTGATTGGCAGCAACGGGAGCCAATGGCACCCACTGTGTGTCTTAGCCAATCAGGATAGAGAGTCCCGGACATCCGAGTCTCTCATGCAACATCACTGGACCGAGGTGGGGCTCAGGTAAGTATTAGGGGGGCTGAGGGGAGCTGCTGCACACAGAATGTATTTTTTATTAATGCATAGAATGCATTAAGATAAAAAAACCTTCTGCCTTTAGAACCCCTTTAAATTCTTGTTTTTAATTAAATTTTTACAAAATGCATAGAATAATACATATATATTATTCATAAACAAAATCCAACTATGATTGGAGGACAATTGGCAATTAGCCCCAATATTTCGGTCTATACAGTGAGAATGACAGATTCAATAAAATTTATTAAAGCAAAGGTTGAAGAAAAACTGCAATCAAATTAAAAAAATATACAAAGCTATAAAAAATGCCAGAAATCACATAGAAAGCGACCATATTTTTACAACATATTTAATTGGGGTCATTTCTGTTTTATATCCTTGTGGTCAATCAAAATCACCATTTCATTCAGTCAGTCAAGTTTAAATGAACTCAAAGCTGTTATTTGATGCCTTTAGACATTTTCTATCCGTTGCAATATTTACAGAAATCGGTCTGCTGATATGCTTATATCTGACTAGGTTTCAGTGAAGGTCTATGATTTTTTTTTAATTTTTGCTCACCGAATGGATTAAAACCTGCAGTAAAAAACTCCAGGTGGAAAATAAAACATTGAATGCGATTGGTTAATGCAAGGAAATTGTCGACATCTCGATTTAAGATCCATAAGCCTAATTGATTGGGGGAAGGCCATAGCAAAAGTGTGATCTACATAATAGGAAGGTATCTTTAAGGTTATGCTTTAGTAGAAAGTCTGAGTTAAATTGTTCTCTTAGATGTGATCTGAATTTGACCTTGTAGCTGTATTTTCTTTTTGTTTTTTTGTTTTTTTACATTATTATTGTACTGTATTAAACCTGTTACACACATTTTAAGTTCATGTATAGAAGTGCATTGTGGCTCTCCATCATCTCAGGGGCAACTGATAACAAAGTACTCCGCATTCCGAAGACATAAAGGAGATCACTAATGCTCTAAGGTAAGCTACATAGGCATTCTTTTACTTGTCTAATGGTCGGAGTAGTGTCTCTGCTGCTATTAGAAGTTAGGGAAAAACTTTCAGTATTTTTGTAACATTCAAGGACTTGCAGTAAATAAACTGATTTTATTATTATATGCGCTTTTTGTATAGTTCTTTTTTTTTTTTTTTATCATTATCTCTGATATATTTGCTATGGAATTATTTACAGCATTTTCTTAAAGTAAGTGCTGTCTACCCCTAGTTTGGAAGTTAACATTTGAAATCCAAAACTAATACAGCTTAGCAAATCCAGAATATGAATTTATAATATGATCTCCTTGTCATTACTTCAGGTTTTGTGTCCAGCCAAAACTGTGCTGCAAATTTAGCAATGCTAAGTTGATGAGGCCCTGTACTATGAAAGCTGTATCTTAAAACCAACAAGCATTGGGCAATGGACTAGTATTGCCTGTAGGCTGCCTGCAGTTGATTGCCCCCCTTTACTGACCTACCGAGCCTTATTCTTCACTGCGTCTGTGTGTGTGAAGCAGAGCTTGATAACTGGTGATCTGATGGCTGGTCATAGATGTGCACAGCCTATTACATTAGGGTGTGCACCCCAAAGCTCAAACACACATGCCTTTCTCTTCTGCCTTAGCTGCACTGGACAGTGAATGAATGTGAAGTTCTTTTTGCTGAGCGGCTTCCTGTTCATTCGCAAACTGAAGCACAGTAAACACAGTTTACTATGCCTCGGTTATGAATGAACACAGTGAGTGAGTGTGTTCACTGTGTTCATTTAGAAAAAGAGGGCGCTGGTAAATTACATATTTACTTGCTCCTTCTTTCACCCTACATCCACGCCCCTTATGACCTCACAGTCCCAACATGCCCTGAACTGTGATGTCATAGGGGGCGGGGTCACCGCCTATATAAGTCATAGCGGAGCGCGCAGACAGCATTACAGCCGGAGAGAGTGTTGTGTCAACATCGGAAGAAGAGAAGAGGCGAGAAGATGACGCAGAAGTCCGGGCCACCGCTAGCAAAAGAGCTGCAAAAGAGCAGAAGATAGCGGAGGAGCTCGGCAGAAGAACCGGAGAGTGGGAGAAGAGGCCGAAGACCGGGAGAAGAACCGAACGTCGGAAGAAGACCCCCGGAGCTGCCTAATAAATTATTTAAAAACCTGTGTAGTGTGTTTTTTATTGACACTTTTTTCCCTAGGTGAATGGGTAGGGGTACAATGTACCCCATACTCATTCAAATAGGGTGGGGGGCGGGATCTGGGGGCCCCCTTATTTAAGGGGTCTCCCGTATTCCGATAAGACCCCCGACAACCAACGGCCAGGGTTGTCGGGAAGAGGCCCTTGTCCTCATCAACATGGGGACAAGGTGCTTTGGGGGAGGGGGAGCCGCAGGGTGCCCCCCCTCCCCCAAAGCACCCACCCCCCCATGTTGAGGGCATGCGTCCTGGTATGGCTCGGGGGGGGGCGCTCGCTCGTCCCCACCCCCTTTCCTGACCGGCCGGGCTACGTGCTTGGATAAGCGTCTGGTATGGATTTGGGGGGACCCCCTTGCTGTTCTTTTGGCGTAGGGGTTCCCCTTAAAATCCATACCAGACATAAGAGCCTGGTATGCTCTTGGAGGGGAACCCATGCCGGTTTTGTATTTAAAATTTGGCGTGGAGTTCCCCCTCAAGATTCATACCAAACAGTGCCTGGCATTGGCGGGGATCCAAGTCGAATCCCCGCACCAGTGTGAACCCAGCTCTCAAGGTGTCAATCTCGCCGATAAAAGCGGCGAGATTGACACAATATCAGGCAGCAATACAGAAGTTGACCAAAGGGTGGTGGTAAAGAGCTGAAAAACCATGTGATTTAGTGAAAGTTGGCTGGAAAAGTCCTGCCGTCTGTATGCAATACAAACTTATGGCCAACGCCCTTTGTACAAAAATCCACAGGAAAGTTTGTACAAAGTCCTATCGTGTGTATGGGGCTTAACATATTACAAAAGGTAAACTTATCCCCTAACTACAGGAATTTAGCTCCTTTTTTAAAAAGTGATGGCACACTACGAGTTAGATCCAACAAGATGCATGACATCTCCTGGACTTATCCCTATTTTTTATATCTGACTGCTTTATAGTACTCCCAAATAACAGCTATCACTGTAGTTTTGGGAGCTCGATGTTGATCTAAAGTCGAGTTGCAAGCGGCTGCTATGCCCACCCCTCCCCTCCTCCTGCCCAATCACAAAAGCCTTTGCATGGTGGACTCATTCACAAAATACAAAAGCTTTTCTGAATGAGCTGCAGAGGGGAGGGGCAGCCATAGCTGCTTTGTGTGCTTCTCTCCTCCTATAGGGCTGTTTCACACCAGGAATCACACAGGCGCTATTTGAGTGCAGTGCGATTTCAGCCTTCTCAAATGAATAGGCTGAAATCGCACTGCACCACACCTAAAGTAGTGGATGCGCTACTTTAGAAAATGCACTGCAACCAGACCGCATTGTACTTCTGTACCAATCCCGTTGGTTTGCAACCTGCACTTGGGTATTGTTAGCATTACAATGACATCAGCTGCAGATTGCAAGTGCAGTGCATTTGGAATGCGGTGCAGGAAACGTGCACAGAATGCATATTTACCACACTGGGTTCTGGTGTGCCTGGGTCCCGAATGTATCCTCCGTTAGAGCCATAAATCTGTCAGATGAAAATAATGGAGATAAGTCTAGGAGATGTCACGCACCTCGTTGGACTTAACTTGTAGTGTGCCTGCATATTTTACAGAATGGTTGAATTTCTGGAATTCAGTTTTAGGGAGAACAAAAATGTCACTTCAAAGACTAGAATTCAGAACAGCTGATGATTTCACCATGCAGCTGTCAGGCTAACACAGTCAAGTCAGGAAGCGCACCACAATTTTTCAGCGAGGATTTCAAAAGGTAGATCTTTCAGGGTACTGTTTAGGCACAATTAAAAGAAGAATTGTGAACAAAGCTATTTTAGCCCTACTTCTCCTATGGATCACAGGAGTGCACTTCGCTCTGCACTTCTACGACCCGTTTTCAGCCGACAGTGGGCTAAAGCCTACTGTCTGAAATTATAAAATAAAGAATAGGGCGCTATACATGTTCATATGAAAAAACTGCCACAAAGAAAAACACTGCATCGTACTCAAATGTGCACATTAATGAGAAAATAAGCAAGCATAAAGTCCATAAGTGATTAAATCCCAACACCAAAACGGAATGCTCTGAGATAAAACGTCTAGATCTTCCACCACGAGTGCTCAATATGAAGATGGCCACTCACCAGAGCTGTTTGACCCCTTTTTACAGGGCGGTCAAGAAACGCTTTGGGA
Organism: Aquarana catesbeiana; assembly: GCF_042186555.1. NCBI lineage: Eukaryota > Metazoa > Chordata > Amphibia > Anura > Ranidae > Aquarana > Aquarana catesbeiana. The sequence goes on along the minus strand of NC_133336.1, from coordinate 66,032,806 downwards.
ACCCCAAATTGGTTCCACTAATGGCATGAATCCACTCCAATGGCCACTCAGGAAGGAGCTAGAATGTAAACAATGACTCCGCAGGAGACACGGATGAAAGTCTCATAGTGTAGTAATTTTTAATAGAGTAAAACAGCAGCAATAATAGCAGTTACACTCACATGTGATAGTGGCTGGCCTGGCACTAGGTGTAAACAGCGTGTGTGAGTCAGCTGATCCCTGGGGGTAGCGTGCGTTCCACGTTTCACTCCGGAGGTGCAAAGCCTGGTGTGGTGTATCAAAAATGGACCCGGAAATGACGGATTCTCCGCTCCGACATATGATTCGCCGTGAATGGCTCTTCAGGAAGCCTACTGTGTCTGCTGATGTCACTCAGCCGGTCTAGGCTCTGGAAGGATCCCAACTTTACAGTATACCTATTGTACAGGGTGCCAGGGGTCCTGGAAGGCAGATGTGCTTCCCCGCTGCTTGGGTTGTGGTCTCTTTAACCACTTGCCGACAGCCTCACGACGATATACGTTGGCAGAATGGCACGGGCAGGCAAAGTATTGTATGGGTACGTTACTTGCCTCCTTCCAGCGGGGGGTCCGATCGGACCCCCCCCGGTGCCCGGGACGGTCGCCATCGTTCCCTGAGGGATCCGAGGTGAGGGGGAGGCCATCTATTCATGGCCACCCCCTCTCGATCGCTCCCGGCCAATGACAATCTTCCTCTGCCTCTGAAATGTAAACAGCGTCAGAGAAAGTGATGTCATCTCTCCTCGCGTCGGTCTTTTTCATTCCGGCGCGGAGGAGAGAAGACATCCAAGTAAGTGCACCAACACTACACGTACAGTAGAACACTCTAGGCACACTTTTCACCCCCCATCACCCCCTGATCACCCCCCGATCACCCCCCTGTACCCCCTGTCACAGTGACACGAATAGCAGTTTTTTTTTTCTGATTATTGCATTGGTGTCAGTTTGTGACAGTTATAAGTGGTAGGGCAGTTAGTGTTAGCCCCCTTTAGGTCTAGGATACCCCCCTAACCCCCCCTAATAAAGGTTAACCCCTTGATCACCCCCCGTCGCCAGTGTTACTAAGCGATCGTTTTTCTGATCGCTGTATTATGCCCTGTACACACGGTCGGATTTTCAGACGGAAAATGTGTGATAGGAGCTTGTTGTCGGAAATTCCGACCGTGTGTGGGCTCCATCACACATTTTCCATCGGAATTTTCCGACACACAAAGTTTGAGAGCTTGCTATAAAATTTTGATCGTGTGTACACAAATCCGACGGACAAAGTGCCACGCATGCTCAGAATAAATTAAGAGACGAAAGCTATTGGCCACTGCCCCGTTCATAGTTCCGACGTATGTGTTTTACGTCACCGCGTTCAGAACGATCGGATTTTCCGACAACTTTGTGTGACCGTGTGTATGGAAGACAAGTTTGAGCCAACATCCGTCGCAAAAAATCCATGGATTTTGTTGTCGGAACGTCCGATCAATGTCCGACCGTGTGTACAGGGCATTAGTTTAACTGGTGACGCTAGTTAGGGAGGTAAGTATTTAGGTTCGCCATCAGTGTTTTATAGCGTCAGGGACCCCCATATACTACCTAATAAAGGTTTTAACCCCCTGATTGCCCCCTAGTTAACCCTTTCACCAGTGATCACCGTATAACTGTTACGGGTGATGCTGGTTAGTTAGTTTATTTTTTATAGTGTCAGGGCACCCGCCGTTTATTACCTAATAAAGGTTTAACCCCCTGATCGCCTGGCGGGTGATATAAGTTAAGTTTTAGGGTCAGATAGGGTCTGCGTCGCCCCAGGCAGCGTCAGGTTAGTGCCAGTACCGCTAACACCCACGCACGCAGCATACACCTCCCTTAGTGGTATAATATCTGAACGGATCGATATCTGACCTGATCAGATCTATACTAGCGTTCCCAGCAGTTTAGGGTTCACAAAAACGCAGTGTTAGCGGGATCAGCCCAGATACCTGCTATCACCTGCGTTTTGCCCCTCGGCCCAGCCCAGCCCACCCAAGTGCAGTATCGATCAATCATTGTCACTTACAAAACACTAAACACACATAACTGCAGCGTACGCAGAGTCAGGCCTGATCCCTGCGATTGCTAACAGTTTTTTTGGTAGCGTTTTTATACAGTCGCCAACAGTCAGGAGCTTTTTTACCTGTGAGTCTCACTAGTGTACCACTAAATTTAGAGTCCAAAATGGCAAATCGAAGGTACACTAGTGAAGAGGCCTACACGTTTCTGAGCATGACAGATAGTGAAGAGGAAGTCACTCATCTGTCAGATTCAGGCTCAGAATACAATCCTGTAGAGTACAGTGGCTCCATGACAGATAGCTCTGACGATGGAGTTGTGGTCCCTGCCAAGGTCAGGCATACCAGACCCCGATCTTCTTCTGCTGTTGTTGAGGTGCAAGAATCGCAGGTCCCTCATATGGAGCAGAGCAGTACTAGCGCCGCTCTTCCTTCTGGTGAATTGGCAAGGACTAGCGACCTAGTACACCCTGGTCGTACATCTAGCACTGCAATAACACTTGGTGACGTGTCAAGTCCCATAAGTGCAGTTCAAGCTGGTGAAATGGCAAGCACAAGTAGTGTCCCGCTGCCACCAAGAAGAAGGCGAACACAGGCCCATCGTGCCCATAGTGCCCTTCCTGCTGCATTCGCCAATCGTAATTGGGAACCCACCACTTCTGCAGCACCCGTGCTTCCCCCATTCACTGGCCAACCCGGCATTCAGGTGGAAACAGTTGGTTTTACGTCACTTGATTTTTATTCGCTGTTTTTCACTGAAGATCACTATAGATCTATTGTAGACCAAAGCAATTTGTACGCTGGTCAACACATCGCCACTATTCCCCAGTCCTCCCTTGCCAGAGATTGGAAACCAATTACGGTTTCCGAATTTAAGATCTTTCTGGGCCTTTCCCTCAGCATGGGCATAACTAAAAAGAGTGAGTTGCAGTCATATTGGTCCACTGACCCAATTCACCATATGCCCTTGTTCTCTGCCTCCATGACCAGGGCACGATACGAGCAGAGTTTGTGGTTCATGCACTTCACAACACTGAACTTTGTCGTCCTTGTGGAGACCCTGGATACGATCGGCTCTACAAAATTCGGCCCCTCGTAAACCACTTCAACCAACGTTTTGCAGACTTGTTTACGCCCCATCAAGTTGTCTGCGTTGATGAGTCCCTGATTAAGTTTTTTGGCTGCTTGTCATTCAAACAGTACCTTCCCAGCAAGCGTGCCATATACAGGGTCAAGATGGGGTCCCCCAGCCTAAGATGCCATCGCATTTTGAGAGACCCGAACCTGGTACCAGTTACAAAAGTTACAGTTACAAAAAAAAGTGTAAAAAAAACAAAAAAACACAAAAATATATAAAATAAAAAAAACTAAAATAGTTGTCGTTTTATTGTTCTCTCTCTCTCTCTCTATTCTCTCTCTATTGTTCTGCTCTTTTTTACTGTATTCTATTCTGCAATGTTGTATTGTTATTATGTTTTATCATGTTTGCTTGTCAGATATGCAATTTTTTTATACTTTACTGTTTACTGTGTTTTATTGTTCACCTTTTTTTTTGTTTTCAGGCATGCAATTCCGCTACAGCGCGGATTTATTTATCTTGAAAGCAACAGCGTTTGCTCCCACGATACATAAAGCCGTGACTCCAGCACTGTCGGAGGTGATTTCACCACCACAGTTACATACTTTAGCATATATGCCGAAGCATGGGGGCAGCAGGGGCGGAGGAACGATTTGCTCCTACCTTTTGTGGGAGGATGCCCCCATGCATCGGCATATATATATTTTAGGCACAGGTTGCGTTAAAAAATGTTTAATTTTTTACTATGTTTTTTTGTATTTGCTTTGCAGGTATGGTAAGTCTTACTGTTATGCCCCGTACACACGGTCGGACTTTGTTCGGACATTCCGACAACAAAATCCATGGATTTTTTTCGACGGATGTTGGCTCAAACTTGTCTTGCATACACACGGTCACACAAAGTTGTTGGAAAATCTGATCGTTCTAAACGCAGTGACGTAAAACACGTACGTCGGGACTATAAACGGGGTAGTGGCCAATAGCTTTGATCTCTTTATTTATTCTGAGCATGCGTGGCACTTTATCCGTCGGATTTGTGTACACACGATCGGAATTTCCAACAACGGATTTTGTTGTCGGAAAATTTTATAGCCTGCTCTCAAACTTTGTGTGTCAGAAAATCCAATGGCAAATGTGTGATGGAGCCTACACACGGTCGGAATTTCCGACAACAAGGTCCTATCACACATTTTCCGTCTGAAAATCCAACCATGTGTACGGGGCATTATACTGTAATGTTATTTTGTTTTATTGTTAACCATCATTTGCTTAGCAGGTACGCCATTCAGTTGCAGCGCGGATTTATTTATCTTGACAGCAACAGGGTTTGCTCCCACGATACATAAAGCCGTGCCTCCAGCGCTGTCGGAGGTGATTTCACCACCACAGTTACATACTTCAGCATATATGCTGAAGCATGGGGGCAGCAGGGGCGGAGGAGCGATGTGCTCCTACCTTTTGCGGGAGGATGCCCCCATGCTTCGGCATATATATATTTTAGGCACAGGTTGCGTTAAAAAATGTTTTATTTTTTACTATGTTTTTTTTTTTTATTTGCTTTGCAGGTATGTTAAGTCTTACTGTTATACTGTAATATTATTTTGTTTCATTGTTAACCATCAGTTGCTTAGCAGGTACGCCATTCAGTTGCAGCGCGGATTTAATTATCTTGACAGCAACAGCGTTTGCTCCCACGATAAATAAAGCCGTGACTCCAGCGATGTAGGAGGTGATTTCACCACCACAGTTAAAAAAAGAGCATATATGCCGAAGCATGGGGGCAGCAGGGGCGGAGGAGCGACTTGCTCCTACCTTTTGGGGCGGATGCCCCCATGCTTCAGCAATGGCGTCACTAGGGGGGCCAAAGGGGGCCCTGACCCCCCAACATTATGCTGTGCCCCACCATGTGCCCCCCTAATTAAAAAAAAAATAAAAATTTTTTTAAATATTTTTTTTACAAAAAGGCAATGTCTAAGAGGGAGAGCGTCCCCAGTCAGCTCCTGCAGGTGATTACTCCCCCCTCTCTCTGCTTGCTGACACTACATAATGCGAGCGCTCACACAACCACGGCCGCCCAATCTGCTCCTTCCCCTGCATCCTCATTGGCAAGGAGAAGAGCGAGTTGCAGGAAGGACTCGATCAGGACTCTCAGTTACTGAAAAAACAGACTGATTTCTCCCGTCCTTAGGACAGGAGAACCAGCCTGTAAATTCCAAGAGATGCCAGACCAGCGCTGTCAATAGCAGGGGCAGGACAGCAAAGGGAGGCTGGGGAACCCCACAGTGGCAGAACACCAGGGCCCGGTGACAAGACAACCTTTGCAACCCTGATAGTTCTCCCACTGCTTTGGACCCTTATATTTTCTTGGTATGCTGGTGACATATATCTCTTGTTTTCTGTCACCCTGGAGGGGGCCCCAATACAGTAGGAAGGGAGCTCACTGCAGAACATGTGAAAAGGCCGTTGTGGGATCGTAGTAAAGGGCCCCAGAATATATATATATAAAGCTGCATTTTATAGTTGCCCCCCTACTTTTGTCCCTGTCCCCCCATGTTCCCTCCCTAAATATGAAAGCTGGAGACGCCACTGATGGTGTCCATTATATAAGGATATGGGTTCCAGAGGAGGGGGTGAGACGCCAGAGCTACTGGCTTGCCATGCTTCGGCTCTACAGTTAGTGGTTGCGCCTCGGTAATGAAGAAGGAAGACACGGCCGTGTGTAGAGTCAAAACGAGGCTTGGGGAGCAAACACAGCACGGCGCCCGGCAATGTCGTCACACGTATGCAACGCGTTTCAGAATCAGCTAGCCATTGGTGGAGGAATGGCTGCATTCCTTTCTCAAGCATGGGATGTATAGGGCACATTAAGCATTTTATAGTCTAATAGGGGGCGGGGCCAGGACGTCCATAGTAAAAAAACAAGGGATCAGCAATATTATGGCAGAGAGAACGTTAAAGGACTGTACTGTACACCCCATACACTGTACTGAGGAGACCGTGTGCTGTACTGTACACTCCATACACTGTACTGAGGAGACCGTGTGCTGTACTGTACACTCCATACACTGTACTGAGGAGACCGTGTGCTGTACGTACACTCCATACACTGTACTGAGGAGACCGTGTGCTGTACTGTACACTCCATACACTGTACTGAGGAGACCGTGTGCTGTACGTACACTCCATACACTGTACTGAGGAGACCGTGTGCTGTACGTACACTCCATACACTGTACTGAGGAGACCGTGTGCTGTACTGTACACCCCATACACCGTACTGAGGAGACCGTGTGCTGTACTATACACTCCATACACTGTACTGAGGGGACCGTGTGCTGTACTGTACACTCCATACACTGTACTGAGGCGACCGTGTGCTGTACTGTACACTACATACACTGTGCTGAGGAGACCGTATGCTGTACTGTACACCCGATACACCGTACTGAGGAGACCGTGTGCTGTACTGTACACTCCATACACTGTACTGAGGAGACCGTGTGCTGTACTGTACACTCCATACACTGTACTGAGGAGACCGTGTGCTGTACTGTACACTCCATACACTGTACTGAGGGGACCGTGTGCTGTACTGTACACCCCATACACCGTACTGAGGAGACCGTGTGCTGTACTGTACACTCCATACACTGTACTGAGGGGACCGTGTGCTGTACTGTACACTCTATACACTGTACTGAGGCAACCGTGTGCTGTACTGTACACTACATACACTGTGCTGAGGAGACCGTGTGCTGTACTGTACACTCCATACACCGTACTGAGGAAACCGTGTGCTGTACTGTACACTCCATACACCGTACTGAGGGGACCGTGTGCTGTACTGTACACTCCATACACTGTACTGAGGAGACCGTGTGCTGTACTGTACACTCCATACACTGTACTGATGAGACCGTGTGCTGTACTGTACACCCCATACACTGTACTGATGAGACCGTGTGCTGTACTGTACACCCTATACACTGTACTGAGGAGACTGTGTGCTGTACTGTACACTCCATACACCCCATACACTCTCAAGTCTGGGCTCTGGCTGGGCCACTCAAAGACATTCACAGAGTTGTCCCATAGCCACTCCTTTGTTTTTTTGGCTGTGTGCTTAGGGTCTTTGTCTTGTTGGAAGATGAACCTTCACCCTAGTCTGAGGTTCAGAGCACTCTGGAGCAGGTTTTTCATCAAGGATGTCTCTGTACATTGCTACATTAATCTTTTCCCTCCATCCTGACTAGTCTCCCAGTTCCTGCCACTGAAAAACATCCCCACAGCATGATGCTGCCACCGCCATGCTTCACTGTAGGGATGGTATTGGTCAGGTGATGAGCATTGCCTGGTTTCCTCCAGACATGACGCTTGCCATTCAGGCCAAAGAGTTTAATCTTTGTTTCATCAGACCAGAGAATTTTGTTTCTCATGGTCTGAGAGTCCTTCAGGTGCCTTTTGGAGGAGTGGCTTCCGTCTGGCCACTCTACCATACAGGACTGCAGTGGCGGCTGGTGCTCAAAATTTTTAGGGGGCACAAACAAACTGAAAAATACTTAAAAAAAAAATCAATTGCAGCCTCACTGTGCCTATCAATATTCAGCCCCTTTGCCCATCAAATGCAGCCACTGTGCCCATCAAATGCAGCCACTGTGCCTATCATATACAGCCACTGTGCCCATCATATGCAGCCACTGTGCCCATCAAATGAAGCCACTGTGCCCATCAAATACAGCCACTTTGCCATCAAATGCAGCCCCTGTGCCCATCATATGCAGCCATTGTGCCCAGCATATGCAGCCACTGTGCCTACCAAATACAGCCACTGTGCCCATCATGTGCAGCCACTGTGCCCATCATGTGCAGCCACTGTGCCCACCAAATACAGTCACTGGGCCCATCATATGCAGCCACTGTGCCCACCAAATACAGTCGCTGTGCCCATCATACGCAGCCACTGTGCCCAGCATATGCAGCCACTGTGCCCACCAAATACAGTCATTGTTCCCATCATATGCAGCCACTGTGCCCACCAAATACAGTCACTGTGCCCATAATATGCAGCCACTGTGCCCACCGACCCCCCACCCCACTCACAGGGCTCACGACTCTGGCAGCACCCCCAACCCCCCCATGTGCAGCTCTGACAGACCCCCTGGCACTTACCGCAGCAGCTCTTCTCCAAGTGCACCAGAGCGGCGACCTCCACTCCAGCATGCCTCCTCCACTCCTCTTCCTAAGCGCCAGGCATCCAATAGGGTGGCCTGACACTTTGGCCAATCAGGAAACAGGTCTGACGCCTCCTGATTGGCGGGGGAAGGTTAGTGTGAAAATAGCGAGAATTAATTCGCTATCATCACACAACTGGGTGGGATTAGGGCGCACTCTTTGCGCCCCGAGCCCACCCTATTTTTGAAGCCTATTAGAGCCTCTGGCTCTAATCAGGTGCTTCAAAAAGTACCACCCCCTCCCGCCCCCGCCATAGGAATCCATGCGTCCGGCATCCTGAAAGGGGCCGGGCGCATGGATGGGAGGGTGGCGCCCGTACGCCCACAATGCACGGGCCGCCACTGCAGGACTGATTGGTGGAGTGCTGCAGAGATGGTTGTTCTGGAAGGTTCTCCTCTCTCCACAGGGTCACCTCCCTAAGGCCCTTCTCCCTCAATTGCTCAGTTTGGCTGGGTGGCCCACTCTAGGAAGAGTCCTGGTGGTTCCAAACTTCTTCCATTTATGGATGATGAGGCCACTGTGGTCATTGGGACCTTCAATGCTGCAGAAGTGTTTCTGTACCCTTCCTCAGATCTATGCCTCCATGTAATCCTGTCTCGGAGGTCTACAGACAATTCCTTGAACTTCATGGCTTGGTTTGTGCTCTGACATGCACTGTTACCTGTGGGACCCTATATAGACAGGTGTGTACCTTTCCAAATCATGTCCAATCAACTGAATTTACCACAGGTGGACTCCAATCAAGTTGTAGAAACATCTCAAGGATGATCAGTGGAAACAGAATGCACCTGAGCTCATTGTTGAGTGTCATGGCAAAGGCTGTGATACTTATGTACATGGGAGGAGTCTGTGATATTTATGTACATGGGAGGAGTCTGTGATACTTATGTACATGGGAGGGGTCTGTGATACTTATGTACATGGGAGGGGTCTGTGATACTTCTGTACATGGGAGGAGCCTGTGATACTTATGTACATGGGAGGAGCCTGTGATACTTATGTACATGGAAGGAGTCTGTGATACTTATGTACATGGGAGGAGTCTGTGATACTTATGTACATGGGAGGAGCCAGTGATACCTATGTACATGGGATGAGTCTGTGATACTTATGTACATGGAAGGAGCCAGTGATACCTATGTACATGGGAGGAGTCTGTGATACTTATGTACATGGGAGGAGCCTGTGATACTTATGTACATGGGAGGAGTCTGTGATATACTTATGTACATGGGAGGAGTCTGTGATACTTATGTACATGGGAGGAGCCTGTTATACTTATATACATGGGAGAAGTCTGTGATACTTATGTGCATGGGAGGAGCCTGTGATACTTATATACTTGGGAGGAGTCTGGAAGGAGTCTGTGATACTTATGTACATGGGAGGAGCCTGTGATACTTATGTACATTGGAGGAGCCTGTGATACTTATGTACATGGGAAGAGTCTGTGATACTTATGTTCATGGGAGGAGTCTGTGATACTTATGTACGTGGAAGGAGTCTGTGATTCTTATGTACGTGGAAGGAGTCTGTGATACTTATGTACATGGAAGGAGTCTGTGATATTTATGTACATGGGATTTTTTCCTTCTTTATTTTTAATACATTTGCAAAGTTTTCAAACAAACTTCTTTCACGTTGTCAATATGGGGTATTGTTTGTAGAGTTTTGAGGAAAATTATGAATTTAATCCATTTGGGAATAAGGCTGCAACATAACAAAATGTGGAAAAAGTGAAGCGCTGTGAATACTTTCCGGATGCATTGTATGTGTAAGCCGCAGTGGCCACATCAAGGCACCCCAGTTTACCCCAGGTATTCTTGTGCCCCATGCTGGGTGTCCTGTGCATCCCTGTACATTTAAGGAGGGGTGGACTCCCTCCAGGCATACCTGCCTGAACTCGTTTGGCTGGGCTTCTCTTATGGATCACAGAAGTGCAATTTGTTTTGCACTCCTGTGACGTCACAGAAATCAGTCCAGGCACCACAACATCACGACAATAAAGTCTGGATCCACCAGGTGCCTGGACTGACACCCGTCTCAGCCTATCAGTGAGTTGCTGAGAGTCTGAGATGGCCGCTCCCTGCCCCCACCACAGCTCAGCGCTCCAATGAACGAGGAGGAGCAGAGTGGAGAGCTGATGATTAACAGTCAGCAGCTCTCTGCTCGGGGAACTGTGAGAACTGAGCCATCAGTGGTGTTCGATCGCTCAGTTCTCAGTGTAGAGGCACCGGGGGACCGATGCTTCATCCACCTAGGTAAGTATAAATATGGAAAGAACCCAAAACCTTTACTTCTCTTTTAATCAGCACAAGGGACGGTACTTCCATTCAGTGAGAAGTGTCCCTTGTGCTGGTGTCTGCTGTCTTTATGGAAATCTTCCATCCTCTGCACTCCAGCCACTGGACCCGCCATAAACTCTCCTCAGGACTGCCCACCCTTTCTGCCCCCCCTTCCCTCCTTCTCCATTCATAAAAGTGCTAACATAGCTTCCATTAATGAAAATGCTCTATGAATGGAGGAGGTAGATCTTTCATTCCTTAATCCTTTCCTTCCATTCATAGAGCGCTTTTCATTCATGGAAGCTATAGTACAGAAGCTATAGAATAAAATATTTACAAAAATGTGAGGGGTCTACTCACTTTTGTGAGATACTGTATATATTGGCATGTGCTGAGGTCTGCAGCAATGAAGGATTTTTGTATGTAAAACTTTAATTTAAATCTAGACAGTTGAGGGGGTGTGTGGTGTCCTGCCATTCACTATACCCATTCAGTGTTTACCAGTGACACCGACAACACCAGAAGAAGGGTGAGAACCAGAGAAGAAAGATGAGAACTAGAGAAAGGCGAGGAACAGAGAAGGACAGGGACCAGAGAAGAAGGACAGGGACCAGAGAAGAAGAACAGGAACCAGAGAAGAAGGGCGAGGACCTGAGAAGAAGGACAGGGACCAGAGAAGATGGTCAAGGACCAGAGAAGAAGGGCGCGGATCAGAGAAGAAGGGGCACAGATCAAAGAAGAAGGGAACGGACCATAGAAGGTCTCACCACTGAGCTAGGACGGCAGCTGCAGGGCAGGCTGGACCTCCTGGACCACATACTGCCCCACACCACCACTCTTCAGGAGGTCTCTGAAGGCCAGAGGGATGGTGAACTGCACATACATGATGGAACCGTCAATAGAATGGAAGGAAAATGTTACATTACTCTACAAAGCCATTCTCCACTTCAACAGCAGAGTTCACCTTTACCTCCCTACACCCCAATGTACACTCCCCTTTCCTTCACTCACCCCTCCCCCTCTCACCCCCTCCAGTTTGTAGCTGAAGGAAATACCTTCTCATTCAAGAGATGGAGGAGTGTGTGACCTGGTCAGGTGACAGCACTGGGCCAATCAGACTGTTCTAATAGGATACCAGAGATGAGATTGTGGTGTCTCCCAGCACTGAGAAGAGCGTAGGAACCAACACTGGAGATACCCCCCCCCCCCCAAGGGGGCAGAGGCCAGGTGTGCTGTACAGGGATTGTCAGCTTAGGAGCAGGTATAATAGAAAGCCCCCCCTCCATAGTGTGACATTATAGATATGACTCCCAGCTTCGGCATATATAAATGGTGCATGTATGCCCATCATTAGAAGTGGGTGGATGAAGGGAGGTATTCTAATGGTGGGCATACCCACCGATCAATCTCTTTTTTTCGTTCAGCCCACAGGCGGCATGAAAAAAAGTTTACAATATATGCCCAACAAGGACCAGCAACGTACTGGTATGTTGCTGGACTTTGAGTGGTTATACCAGAATGATGCCTGCAGGTTTAGGTATCATCTTGGTATCATTCTTTTCAGCCAGCGGTTAGCTTTCATGTAAAAGCAATCCTAGCAGCTAATTAGCCTCTAGACTGCTTTTGCAAGCAGTGGGAGGGAATGCCCCCCCTCCCACCGTCTTCCATGTTTTTCTCTGGCTCTCCTGTCCCAACAGGGAACCTGAGAATGCAGCCGTTGATTCGGCCAGCTGACCATAGAGCTGATCAGAGACCAGAATGGCTCCAATCATCTCTATGGCCTAAGAAACCTGAAGCTACGAGAATTTTATTACTAAGATTTCGCCGGATGTAAACAGCACCATTGGGAAATTGGGAAAGCATTTTATCACACTGATCTTGGTTTGGTCAGATGCTTTGAGGGCAGAGGAGAGATCTAGGGTCTAATAGACCCCAGTTTTTTCAAAAAAGAGTACCTGTCACTACCTATTGCTATCATAGGGGATATTTACATTCCCTGAGATAACAATGAAAATGCTAAAAAAAATGAAAGGAACAGTTTAAAAATAAGATAAAAAAAGCATAAAAATTATAAAGAAGAAAAAAAAAAAAAAGCACCCCCCCCCACCCCCCACCCCCCTCTCACGCAAAGGCGAATGCAAGCGTCGGTCTGGCGTCAAATGTAAACAGCAATTGCACCATGCATGTGAGGTATCACCGCGAAGGTCAGATCGAGGGCAGTAATTTTAGCAGTAGACCTCCTCTGTAAATCTAATGTGGTAACCTGTAAAGGCTTTTAAAGGCTTTTAAAAATGTATTTAGTTTGTCGCCACTGCACGTTTGTGTGCAATTTTAAAGCATGTCGTGTTTGGTATCCATGTACTCGGCCTAAGATCATCTTTTTTATTTCATTAAAAATTTGGGAAATATAGTGTGTCCCACACATGTGGTATCCCAGTACTCAGGAGAAGCAGCTAAATGTATTTTGGGGTGCAATTCCACATATAACCATGGCATGTGTGAGCAATATATCATTTAGTGACAACTTTTTGTAATTTTTTTTTTTAATCATTATTCAATCACTTGATTGACTTGGTCAAAAAAATTTAATATTCAGTGGGCTTAACATGCCTCTCAGCAATTTCCTTGGGGTGTCTACTTTCCAAAATGGGGTCATTTGGAGGCAGAGGCGGCTCTAGGCTTTGTGAGGCCTTAGGCAAAACTTAGGCATGAGGCCCCCTCACACCCATAATAGGAAAAATAATTCAAGCGATAAAAATTAGCTGTATAAGGAGGATACAGTACAGGTGGAGGGTATGTGGGCAAAGTACATGGGGCAGGAGTGTACATTAAAGGAGGGAGCAGGAGGGCACAGCACAGGGGGAGGGTAAGTGGGCACATAGCATGGGGCAGGAGTGTACATTAAAGGAGAGAGGAGGGCACAGCACAGGGGGAGGGTAAGTGGGCACAGTACAGGGGGTAGGAGGGTACAGTACAGGGGGAGCAGGAGGACTCAGCACAGGGGGGAGGGTAAGTGGGCACAGTACATGGGGCAGGAGGGTACAGTACAGGGGGGGAGCAGGAGGGCACAGCACAGGGGGAGGGTAAGTGGGCACATAACAGAGGGCAGGAGGGTACAGTACAGGGGGGGGGGAAGTGGGCACAGAACAGGGGGCAGGAGGGTACAGTACAGGGGGAGCAGGAGGGCAAAGCACAGGGGCAGGGTAAGTGGGCACAGTACAGGGGGCAGGAGGGTAAGTAAAGGAGGGAGCAGGAGGGCACAGCATGGGGGGGGGGTAAGTGGGCACCGTACAGGGGACAGGAGGGTACAGTAAAGGAGGGAGCGGGAGGGCACAACATGGGGGGGGTAAGTGGGCACGGTACAAGAGGACAGGAGGGTACAGTAAAGGAGGGAGCAGGAGGGCACAGTGCAGGGGGCAGGAGGGTACAGTACAGGGGAGAGCAGGTGGGCAAAGCACAGGGGGTTAAGTGGGCACAGTACAGGTGGCAGGAGGGTACAGTAAAGGAGTAAGCAGGAGGGCACAGCACAGGGGCAGGATAAGTGGGCACAGTACAGGGGGCAGGAGGGTAAGTAAAGGAGGGAGCAGGAGGGCACAGCACGGGGGGGGGGGGGTAAGTGGGCACAGTACAGGGGATAGGAGGGTACAGTAAAGGAGGGAGCAGGAGGGCACAGCACAGGGGAAAGGTAAGTGGGCACAGCATAGGGAGGGAGCAGGAGGGTACGGTACAGGGGGGAGCAGGAGGGCACAGGGGGAGGGTAAGTGGGCACAGAACAGGGGGCAGGAGGGTACAGTACAGGGGGAGCAGGAAGACAAAGCACAGAGGACGAGAGTAAGTGGGCACAGTACTGGGGCAGGAAGGTACAGTATGGGGGAGGGTAAGAGGGCACAGTACTGGAGCAGGGGGGTACAGTACGGGGGAGGGTAAGTGGGCACAGGGCAAGAGAGTAAAATAAAGGAGGGAGCAGGAGGGCACAGCACAGGGGGAGGATAAGTGGGCACAGTACAGGGGAAGCAGAAGGAAAGAAGGATGCCTCTTACATTAGAGTACCCCCCAGAGACCCCCATTAGCTCACAGTCCCCTAATATCAGTGCCCCCCTTCCTTAGAGAACTCCAGAGATCAGAGACCCCCCTTATAGTAGCGCCCCCTGCCCTCTTTAGGATCTCCATTTATGTTACCTTATCGGCGGGAATCGGGTACTGCTGCAAGCAAGGTGTGAGAGCCGAAGTTGGGGGGCGGAGCTGAGAGGCGGAGCGTTCTACAGATTTTTCCTCAGTGTGTGTATACAGTGGCAATCCAGATGAAAAAGGAGTCATCGAGGAGGGGAGAGAGGCGCTGGGCGGAGGAACCGGAGATCGATGACCACAGACTGGCACAGCTGAGAGGAATCCTCATTGAGTGGAGCGCAGTGCCGGAAGTTTGGGACTTGGTCCGGCACTGGCTTCATCCCCAGCACAGTTTCTCATGGGGGCCCCCCACTGGTCCCGATGGGTCAGCGGGGCAGACATGAGGAGGAACAGCAGTGGAAGCAGCTCTCTCCTCTCCTGCTTGTGAGAGGAGGGAGAGGAAGGGGCAAGTGTCAGCGCTGGCTTTGACTGAGATCCGGAGCTGTACGTGAGCTCCGATCATCTGGGAAGCAACCCGCTACCTCTCCATGTAGCGGTGAGCGGACTCACCGCTGTGCTGATGGCGGGAGCGGGGGGGATCCCGGTTGCCAGTAGAGGCAGCTCTTTAATTTGGCAAATTAGGTGGCCGTGAGGCCCCTGTGAGCGCGAGGCCTTAGGCGACCGCCTAATTTGCCTAATTAGAGAGCCGCCTCTGTTTGGAGGGTTTTGTACTGCCCTGCCATTTTAGCACCACAAGAAATGAGATAGGCAGTCATAAACTAAAAGCTGTGTAAATTCCAGAAAATGTACCCTAGTTTGTAGATGCTATAACTTTTGCGCAAACCAATAAATATACGCTTATTGACATTTTTTTTTTACCAAAGACGTGGCCGAATACATTTTGGCCTAGATGTATGATTAAAATTGAGTTTATTGGATTTTTTTTATAACAAAAAGCAGGTTTAGGTATCATCTTGGTATCATTCTTTTCAGCCAGCGGTTGGCTTTCATGTAAAAGCAATCCTAGCAGCTAATTAGCCTCTAGACTGCTTTTGCAAGCAGTGGGAGGGAATGCCCCCCCTCCCACCGTCTTCCATGTTTTTCTCTGGCTCTCCTGTCCCAACAGGGAACCTGAGAATGCAGCCGTTGATTCGGCCAGCTGACCATAGAGCTGATCAGAGACCAGAATGGCTCCAATCATCTCTATGGCCTAAGAAACCTGAAGCTACGAGAATTTTATTACTAAGATTTCGCCGGATGTAAACAGCACCATTGGGAAATTGGGAAAGCATTTTATCACACTGATCTTGGTTTGGTCAGATGCTTTGAGGGCAGAGGAGAGATCTAGGGTCTAATAGACCCCAGTTTTTTCAAAAAAGAGTACCTGTCACTACCTATTGCTATCATAGGGGATATTTACATTCCCTGAGATAACAATGAAAATGCTAAAAAAAATGAAAGGAACAGTTTAAAAATAAGATAAAAAAAGCATAAAAATTATAAAGAAGAAAAAAAAAAAAAAGCACCCCTGTCCCCCCCCCCCCCCCCACTCTCATGCAAAGGCGAATGCAAGCGTCGGTCTGGCGTCAAATGTAAACAGCAATTGCACCATGCATGTGAGGTATCACCGCGAAGGTCAGATCGAGGGCAGTAATTTTAGCAGTAGACCTCCTCTGTAAATCTAAAGTGGTAACCTGTAAAGGCTTTTAAATGCTTTTAAAAATGTATTTAGTTTGTCACCACTGCACGTTTGTGCGCAATTTTAAAGCATGTCGTGTTTGGTATCCATGTACTCGGCCTAAGATCATCTTTTTTATTTCATTAAAAATTTGGGAAATATAGTGTGTTTTAGTGCATTCCAATTTAAAAAAGTGTGTTTTTTCCCAAAAAAATGCCTTTGAAAAATCGCTGCGCAAATACTGTGTGAAAAAATAAAATGAAACACCCACCATTTTAATCTGTAGGGCCTTTGCTTTAAAAAAATATAAAATGTTTGGGGGTTCAAAGTAATTTTCTTGCAAAAAAAAAATATATTTTTTCATGTAAACAAAAAGTGTCAGAAAGGACTTTGTCTTCAAGTGGTTAGAAGAGTGGGTGATGTGTGACATAAGCTTCTAAATGTTGTGCATAAAATGCCAGGACAGTTCAAAAACCCCCCAAATGACCCTGTTTTCGAAAGTAAACACCCCAAGCTATTTGCTGAGAGGCATGTTGAGTCCATGGAATATTTTATATTGTGACACAAGTTGCGGGAAAAAGACACATTTTTTTTTTGCACAAAATTGTCACAAAATGATATATTGCTCAAACATGCCATGGGAATATGTGAAATTACACCCCAAAATACATTCTGTTGCTTCTCTTGACTTCGGGGATACCACATGTGTGAGACTTTTTGGGAGCCTAGCCGCGTACGGGACCTGAAAACCAAGCACCGCCTTCAGGCTTTCTAAGGGTGTAATTTTTTGATTTCACTCTTCACTGCCTATGACAGTTTCGGAGGCCATGGAATGCCCAGATGGCACAACCCCCCCCCCCCCCCCAACTGACCCCATTTTGAAAAGTAGACACCACAAGCTATTTGCTGAGAGGGATGGTGAGTATTTTGCAGTACTCACTTTTTGTCACAAAGTTTTGAAAATTGAAAAAAGAAAAAAAAAAAAAATTTTTCGTGTCTTTCTTCATTTTCAAAAACAAATGAGAGCTGCAAAATACTCACCATGCCTCTCAGCAAATAGCTTGGGGTGTCTACTTTCCAAAATGGGGTCATTTGGGGGGGGGGGGGGGTTGTGCTATCTTGGCATTTTATGGCCTATGAAACTGTGATAGGTAGTGAGGAGTGAAATCAAAAATTTACGCCCTTAGAAATCCTGAAGTCAGTGATTGGTTTTTGGGGCCCCGTATGCAGCTAGGCTCCCAAAAAGTCCCACACATGTGGTATCCCCGTACTCAGGAGAAGCAGCAGAATGTATTTTGGGGTGTAATTCCACATATGCCCATGGCATGTTTGAGCAATATATCATTTAGTGACAACTTTGTGCAAAAAAAAAAAAGTAAGGCCCCTTTCACACGGGACGGATCCGTGTTGATCCGCCCCGTGTTTATCCGCTGCTCAGCGGGGATCGCTCCGTTTTCCCCAGCTGAGCAGGCAGATGACAGGGCGGGACCCGCACACTGTGCAGGGACCGCCCTGTCAGATCTCCGCTCTCCCCTATGGGGGATTGGAGGAACACGGACCATCTGTCCGTGTTCATCCGATCCGCTCTGCAGACGGATAGAAAAATAGGATTTTCTTCCGTCCGCAGAATCGGACGAGAGCGGAGCCGGACAACATCGCGTGTTAGCGGATGTACATCCGCTGACACCCGCTATCCCATAGGGATGCATGTATGTCCGGATGAAATACGGACATACGGTCCGCATGTGTGAAAGGGGCCTATGTCACTTTCCCGCAACTTGTGGCAAAGTATAATATATTCCATGGACTCAACATGCCTCTCAGCAAATAGCCTGGGGTGTCTACTTTCAAAAATGGGGTCATTTGGGGGGGGGGGGGTTGTGCCATCTGGGCATTTTATGGCCTTCAAAACTGTGATAGGTAGTGAGGAGTGAACTAAAAAATTTACGCCCTTAGAAACCCTGAAGGCGGTGCTTGGTTTTCGGGCCTCGTATGCGGCTAGGCTCCCAAATAGTGCCACACATGTGGTATCCCCGTATTTAGGAGAATCGGCAGAATGTATTTTGGGGTGCAATTCCACATATGCCCATGGCCTGTGTGAACAATATATCATTTACTGACAACTTTGTGCAAAAAAAAAAAAGTTTGTCATTTTCCGGCAACTTGTGTCAAAATATAAAATATTCCATGGACTCAACATGCCTCTCAGCAAATAGTTTGGGGTGTCTACTTTCAAAAATGGGGTCATTTGGGGGGGGGGTTGTGCCATCTTGGCATTTTATGGCCTTCAAAACTGTGATAGGTAGTGAGGAGTGAAATAAAAAATTTACGCCCTTAGAAACCCTGAAGGCGGTGCTTGGTTTTCGGGGCCCCGTACGCGGCTAGGCTCCCAAAAAGTCCCACACATGTGGTATCCCCGTACTCAGGAGAAGCAGCTAAATGTATTTTGGGGTGCAATTCCACATATAACCATGGCATGTGTGAGCAATATATCATTTAGTGACAACTTTTTGTAATTTTTTTTTTTTAATCATTATTCAATCACTTGATTGACTTGGTCAAAAAAATGTAATATTCAGTGGGCTTAACATGCCTCTCAGCAATTTCCTTGGGGTGTCATTTTTCAAAATGGGGTCATTTGGAGGGTTTTGTACTGCCCTGCCATTTTAGCACCACAAGAAATGAGATAGGCAGTCATAAACTAAAAGCTGTGTAAATTCCAGAAAATGTACCCTAGTTTGTAGATGCTATAACTTTTGCGCAAACCAATAAATATACGCTTATTGACATTTTTTTTTACCAAAGACAT
Organism: Aquarana catesbeiana; assembly: GCF_042186555.1. Classification (NCBI taxonomy): domain Eukaryota; kingdom Metazoa; phylum Chordata; class Amphibia; order Anura; family Ranidae; genus Aquarana; species Aquarana catesbeiana. The sequence continues at coordinate 66,013,564 of NC_133336.1, read as the reverse complement.
GTGGCCGAATACATTTTGGCCTAGATGTATGATTAAAATTGAGTTTATTGGATTTTTTTTATAACAAAAAGTAGAAAATATCATTTTTTTTCAAAACTTTCCATCTTTTTCCGTTTATAGCGCAAGAAAAAAAAACCGCAGAGGTGATCAAATACCATCAAAAGAAAGCTCTATTTGTGGGAAGAAAAGGACGCAAAGTTTGTTTGGGTACAGCATTGCATGAACGTGCAATTAGCAGTTAAAGCGACGCAGTGCCAAATTGTAAAAAGTGCTCTGGTCAGGAAGGGGGATAATAAAATACATTTTTGGACTACTCATGGGTTCTCACTCATCCAGGGCAATGGGTTCCGGGGTGGTCTGGTTGCAGAGGAGAAAACTGATTTACAATTCTCTCAGGACAGGCAAGTCCTTATATGAGAGGCTGAGGAAACTGTTAGCCCCCGCACTGTTCAGTTACCATTATGGACACTTTACATTGAAATTTTGGTGGACTACTATGATAGGAGACTGTCACTGTACCTGGTCTGACCCTGGAAGCTTGAAGACCCATTGATGTAAAATTTTCTATTTTGCTAGCTTTCCTCTTCTTAGTGTGGCTCTATTGTGAAATAAGATGTACAGTACCTAAGTACCTATATTAGACTTGTTTTTTTCTCTAGCCTTCAAAGCAGTAGATTAAAACATCACTTTACTTGCAGGGTTGGCTGTCCTTGGTGAGTCTTGCATACAATGCAGTCTTTCTATGGGGCTGACTGTATGACAAGTGCTTAGATTTGTGTGCACCGTGAATGGCTATGCAGAAGCAGCTCCAGGCTTATTTATATATATTCCTGTAGAGGGAGCTAATTCCTTCATGTTAATCAGACAACGGCAATTACAGCGCAGTCCGATTAATGAAAATTCAGAGTACAGTGAGTAGTAAACAGATGAATAAAGATAAAGCTAAATGGCAGTAGGTGTAGAGAGTAAGAAATTTTGAAAGGAGAAAAAAGTATTGAGCATAAAGTTTGGCACTTGGGATGACTGTTCTTCCATTCACATCTGAGCAGGGGCGTTTTATGAATCAGTGGGCATGTGTGCAAGATCATAAGTTGGGCCCCATTGCTTGATTTAAAAAAAGAAATGTGTGCTTAGTGCACTGCAAGGAAGAGTGGGCATGGTTTTCACTGTGCCAGGGGTTTTGTTAGGATTATAAAAGGCTAGGGCACCTTTAGGTACCTCAAAGCGGTGAAAAAGCAATGAAAATGGGTGTGGCCAAATTGCATTAACAGTGGTAGGGGCTTAAAGAGGCATGCTTTTATACACATAAAAATGCTTTAACTGCTGTGCCACAAGTAATTGTTTCACAGACATGTTTAAACCTCAGCACAATACTTAAAACACATATACAGTATATAGTGCAGGAGTGTGTAATGAACATTCCTGCCAATCCAGATAGCAAGAATAACTTGCCACAAATTTGTGGCAGTGTTGAATTTCAAGTCTGAAAACTTGCTGCACATTTTCACCGGCAAATTGTACACTTGTAGAGAACGTGAAGCACAAGTTCTACTCCACTTTTCCAATTTGTAGCTAATTTGCGTGGCAAGTCTCTAGCAAGAGCGAAGTTGCAGTGGTGAGTCTACAGCAAGAGCCCCGCAAGTCTATAGCATGAAATTTCAGCTGCAGTGACCCCTTGTGGTAGGATGACTATTGCACAACATAACAGAACCTGAACTTGCAGCAGACTTCCAGAATATTTGCAAAGAAAGTTGATCTGGAGACATGCAATGTAGACTTTCTGCAATTAAGCAAAAAACTTGTGAAGCCTGGCAAATCTAGCAGTGCTTGGTAAGTCATTTTAAAAATTACAGCACAATTACTTGCTGTCTGGGAAAGTGTGTAATGTACACTATAGTATAAACAGTGCAGGAGTCTGAGACTAATGCCGCGTACACATGGTCGGACTTTTCGGCTACAAAAGTCCGACAGCCCGTCCGACAGACTTTCGACGGACTTTTGGCGGACTTGCGGCGGACTTGCGGGAGACTTTCTAACGAACGGACTTGCCTACATACGATCACACAAAAGTCCGACGGATTCGTACGTGATGACATACACCGGACTAAAATAAGGAAGTTGATAGCCAGTAGCCAATAGCTGCCCTAGCGTGGGTTTTTGTCCGTCGGACTAGCATACAGACGAGCGGATTTCTGGGTCCGGCGTAGTTACGACGTAAAGATTTGAAGCATGTTTCAAATCTAAAGTCCGTCAGATTTGCGGCTGGAAAAGTCCGCTGAAAGTCCTTGGAAGCCCACACACGATCGGATTGTCAGACGGCTTTGGTCCGTCGGCGTCCGTCGGACTTTTGTAGACGAAAAGTCCGACCGTGTGTACGCGGCATTAGGGGTTGATTTACTAAAGGCAAAAAAACTGTGCACTTTGCAAAGTGCAGTTGCACTCTGCAAGTGCACTTGCTCCAAAGGTTAGTAAATGAGCAGAAGCTCTGTTGACGTCCATCATCCAATCATGTTCAAGCAAAAATTCATTTTTTTTAAATTTTCCTTGCATGTGATTGGGTACTCTTTGCAAAGTGAAGCCTTACCTCATTTACTAAGCTCTGGAGCAACTGAACTTGCAAAGTGCACAGTCTATTTGCCTTTAGTAAATCAACCCCTTAGTATGTTCCCCAAATCAATCTCCCTCCCCCTGGCACAATCACCACCCCCCCAGGTCAGTGTTCCCCAGCACAATCATCACGCGCAAGGTGCCCTAGCACCATTATTACCGCCAGGTCAGCTTGACCACCAACACAATCACCACACCCCAGGGCGGTGTCCCCCAGCACAATAACTCCCTCTTCCCTACAGTCTGTTACTCAGGTCAGTCACTCAACAGCACTTAGTTGAAACAGCAATACAGCAAAGTTTGCAGAAAAGCAACAATTGAAAGAGACGGTGAAGCATACTCTGTACCTGTAAGGCCTTGTTCACACTATACATGCATACAAACTGGTGGAAAAAACGTGCAGATTAAATCCGCATGGAATTTTTTTTTTTTCACATCATGTGCACAGATGTGCGCATTTCCAAAATGTTACAAATGTTTCCTATGTACCCTGCTCACACTGCTGTCATGTGAGTATTTTTATGCACAGGAATTTGCAACAAAGAATGAAACTTTTTTTTTTTAATTGTCCATGTAAGGGGCTCACTGCACAGCTGTAAATTTCCGGAATTACAATTCCCCTACATTGTGCATTGTGTGTCAAGGCACAGTGGGCCCAATTCTCCTTGGGCCTTGTGTGCACCACACACATTGCATCCATGGATGATATGCCACTGCATCTGAGCAATTTGAAGTGCAATAACAGTTGATACTAGATTTGCCAGTTATTCTATTGTGCCTGTTTATACTGTATCTGTACAATGTACTGTTACACAACCTTCAGAAAAAGTGAAGGAAATTCTTTGAGGCATGACTGTGTGCTTTAAGCCTCAAAAGACTTCAATGGGAAAGCATAAAGAACGTACAATAGTGTACTTAATAACAGTCTCCTCCTTCTACTAGCTAGCATCCCGTTAGGTAAAACAAAAACACTCATACTTAAAACCACCTGAAAATATGCAAAAAAATAACAGTACTCCAAAATTACAAAAAACACTTTGTAGGCGGGGCTTGATACACCCAAATGGGGGGCACTGTGAAAAAAAGTGCTCGCTAATGCCTGCACAGCAGGCAGAAGCAGCGGTCATGTGAATTCAGCATTTAGACGGCACTACAAACTTAGAAGCGAGATGGAAAACTTGCACAGTTAACACCTTGTAATCTGTGGCCATACTTCTTACATTCTTAACACTATTGAGCTATTGAACTATGGACACAACTTTGGTTGGAGAGCACCTCTTCCCGGGTGTGCAGCATTTCTGAGCCAGCCGGAGCTTGTACTGGTCTCCACAAACGTAGTCGTCCCATCACCACGCTCCGCTCACCTTAAACAAACTTAAACAGGCTCATCTGTATCCTCCAAAGGGCAATAATCACAGGCTCTGCAAGCCTTCCATAGTTCTCCTCAAACTCAGGACTCAGGATAGAAACATCTTTGGATTCCAAATGCGCTCATATGCCATCAAGCATAAATCACATGGAACAGAAAAACTAAAAATATAATGCTCCCCATTTCCTAAAATTTATAAAACACCCCAGAGGATACTAACCACTCATAGGAATAAAACAACACATGCGCTTAGTTAGTCTAGTCATCAGCCTGCTCGCTCACCACTACACACAAAGATGGTGGCAGTGTGACGTCATGGGCTTGGCTCCTCCCTCCTACATGCATTGCCCCCTGCGATTGGGCTTCAGTCATTTCACTTTTTTTAACACAACATCAATAAATGAATTTGGACTCCTTTTTCTTGGACTGGCGCACCTTCCATATATGCACGTCTTTTCCTACTAGTGATTCTGACACTGGTGGCAACCCCCAGTTCTGCAGTGTTTTGACAAGCATGAGAATTACTCTGTTTGAGCAAGCTCTCCTTAGTAGTCCTGTTGCTTGCAGGTCACTGCCTGCAAATATGATCGCTAATGTGAGATGGCCCTTATCATCAGTCTTTAGGAGGATTTGAGTCGGAGAGAAGGCCTGTCGTCACCCATTTATAAAGGGTATCAATAATGATCAGGACTCTTCTAATTTGTCAGATCGTTCATTACCCCCTTCAACTGTGCCAGGCCAGCCAGGTCTGGCAGAATCTACAGACATGAGATTGCTATGGGGGGCACTGGGCAGGGGGGAGGAGCCCAGAGCGCCGGCGGCCTACCCAAATTCATCTTTTTTACTACCCCCCATGGCTTGTGTGAAAGAGTGTTAAAATCCAGTTATCATACACAGCATGCGCCTTGAGTAGAACTGTTTTGGGAAACCAATTGGTTTATTTCCATTTTAGATGTTGAGATATGGGGTAAGGTGAGGGTCAGCAGGATTTTTCGAATAAATTGGCTTTGTATATACACAGATCAGTTATAATATTATGACCACCCACCATAACCCACCGAGGCATGGACTCCACTAGACCTCAGATAGTACGTTGTGGTATCTGGCACCAAGCTATCAGTAGCAAGGTGGTAGGGCCTCCATGGATCAGACTTGTTTTTCCAGCACATCCCACAAATTCTCAACTGTGGAGGCTGAGTCAACACCTCAAATTCATTGGTGTGTTCCTTAACCACTTGCTTACTGGGCACTTAAACCCCCCTCCTGTCCAGACCAATTTTCAGCTTTCAGCGCTGATGCACTTTGAATGACAATTGCTCGGTCATGCAACACTGTACCCAAATGACATTTTTATCATTTTTTTCCCACAAATAGAGCTTTCTTTTGTTGGTATTTAATCACCTTTGCGGTTTTTATTTTTTGTTATAAAATTTTAAAACAGGTAATTTTTCTTCTTCATTGATGCACGCTGATGAGGCAGCACTGATGGGCACCGATAGGTGGCAGTGATGGGTGGCAGTGATGGGCACTGATGGGTGGCAATAATGGGCACTGATTAGTTACACTGATAAGCAGCACTGCTAATTAGCACCGCTGGTGGGCATTGATAGGTGGCACTTGTGGGCATTGATAGGTGGCACTCGTGGGCACTGATAGGTGGCACTGGTGGGCACTGTGGGCACTGTCAGGTGGCAATGGCAGGTGGCACAGATGAGGCATGATTGCCTCTTCCTCTTCGGGACCGATGTCCCTTGCAGATGAGCCAGTGATTGGCTTTTTTTTCTCCTCAGGCTGTCAGCGTGAGGAGAAAAAAAAACGATCACCAAGCTTTTGTTTTGCTCATGTGATCAGCTGTCATTGGCTGACAGCTGATCACATGGTAGGGGGCCGGAACTGGCCCCTTACTTGGATCGGTGATCACCCGAGTCTGAGTGACTCGGTGATCGCAGGGCACGGAGAGGACGCATGCACAGGGGAGGCCATCGTATGACGGCCTCCCGGAAATTCAGGTCCGCCCTGTGGCCGTCATTCGGCTATAGCGTGGATGTCAAGAGGTTAAACCATTCTTGAATTCATCAGACCAGGCCACCTTCTTCCATGGTCCAGTTCTGATGCTCACATGCCCATTGTAGGCACTTTTGGCTGTGGACATGAGTCAGCAAAGACACCCTGACCGGTCTGCGGCTACACAGCCCCATACAAAACAAACTGTGATGCACTGTGTGCTCTGACACCTTTCTTTCAGAACCAGCATTAACATTTTTTAGCTATTTAAAGTAGTTGTAAACCCTTACATATACCCAGTGAGGTGACTATTCTCAGGTGATACACAGAGATGAAACAAATCCTCCTACATAAGTTGTATCTGTCTATCTGCAATCTTCTCTTCTCTACATCCGTTCAATTTATAAACTTGTCTGAGAGTTCAGAAAAAAGAGGCGGAGAGCTGAATATACACTTTGCAGAGTTCAGTGAGGAGAGGTCTGAGAGCTGATAGCACATAGCAGACAGGAACAAAGCTGAGGTTGTCCCTCTGCTGGAGGTCCCTCCCCTGTCGCCATCTTTCTCTTGGTGTCAGGAAAACTTGTCAGAAGTGACTCTGATGCTGATAGCAAGAGGAAGGAAGCAGCAGACAGAAATTACACTTAGTGATCTTAACTGAGACAAGTACACACTATAGAGGGATATGACTTGTTCCTATTTCATTTCTGAGGTTTACAACCACTTTAAACCTTTCGCTGCCAGGTCCATATGGCATACAGACCTACAGCACTGCTTCCAGCTGGCCAGGTTCGTATGGTGTACGGACCTGGCCAGCATTCCTCCTCTGCTCTAAGCTCATGGTCACTTCAGTGACCCCTAACTTATAGCAGAATTTTTCAACAGATGCTGCTGAACAAATTGATAGCTCTGATCAAAGCAATTTATGTAAAATATGATCCTCCTCCCCTCCCCTTTCCTCTGGGGGGGGGGCAAACATGTGTTTTACCAGTCCCCTTAATCAGTACAGATCGCTCCTGAATTATTTCATTACTGTCATATAGTAAACTGTGTTTACTATGTGTCAGTTTTACTATGTGTCATTTTAATGAATGAACAGGAATCTATACAGACTCCTATCCATTTATCTACAGTGCAGCTCAAGCTGCATAGAAAGTCAGCTCCTTTCTCTGTTTCAAAAAAGAGACATTAGAAGTCTGTTAGACCCCTGATGTCTCTCCAAAGACAAAGAAATGTTCCAAAGACAAAGAAATAAAAAAAATAAAAATGTACCTGTACAAGAAAATATAAAAATTGTAAAAAAATAAAACAACATAGTAAGGGTAAATTTAGGTATACCTCTAAATCTCCCTTGCCCCTGAAGCCCAAACCACGTTTAGATCACGCTCCTGTGGCTACTGACAAGCGGTGAGGAAGCGATTCAACGCCTCCTTACTGCCTGTTTTAACTCCATTTTACCAACAAATGCACTCCAACCGCATACATTGCATGGGGTTGTGAGGCGTTTGTTGCGCTTCCCAGTTGACGTGAATGTTTAGTGTTCAGCAGACGGCATCCCTCCAGGTTGAGTCAACTTTGCCGTGAATGCAAAGCACCCTGTCCACTATTTATTGCAACTTAAGTAGGGGCGTTTGGCAGGTGACAAAAATGCAGCTCAACCATGTATTTTTGCTGCCCCACCTGCAAGTCTAAACAAGGCCTGAGGCCTCATTCAAGTGGGGCATACTACAGTAAAGCCGTGTTTAGATACACAGGGATGCACAGGTGTTCTGTGCATCCCCATGCAGGCAGTCCCATTTATGTCAATTTGGATACAGCGGCTGCACGGGAATGCACAGGTGTTCCGTGCATTCCTGTGCAGGTAGTCCCATCCACATCAATTGGGATGCAGAGGCTGCATCGACACAGTCACTGCTCCCAACTTGACATCCATGTAGGCGTATGTCCCTGAACTCACACCGTCTGCGTTTGGGGCCATGCACATACACCTGCACAGATGTCAGATCTGTCCTTGCAGCTGTTGCATCCCAGTTGACGTATATAGGACTGCCTGCACAGGGATCCACAGAACACCTGTGTATTCCCGTGCGGAAGAACATGGCCCTCCATGGGCATATGCTTTAGCACACCCCACTGAACGAGGCCTTAGTAGGAATTTAGCAGGAATTTTGTAAGTTATATTGTGGTTTTGTGTGCATATAAGGATTTTTGTGTTTTTTTTTATATAGTGAAAATAGCGATTTGATAAACATTTGCGCAAATATTGCCAGGAAGTCAGTATGTCGGGGTGGACCGCAAGCTCTGGGTTGCTGGACTTTGAAAAAGCGCATGCGCACGAAACATGTGAGCCATGGTAGTCACGGAAACCCAGAGCTTGTGGTCCACCCCGAGTTCCTGACATACTGACTTCCTGGTTACCTTCACTACTGGTGCGATGTCCACGTCATCCTGTGCGCCCAGCTCCAGCCAGTCTGTCCGGCTCTCCTGGTCCCATCCCCCAGCGGTGAATACTAGACTACACCTCCCACAGCTTAGCGGGGTTTACACCCACCATCAGCTATCGAGCAGACAGCTGTCTATTAGGATTCCCCGCCATTGTGGTTCATCGTGGACACCGGCTGAGTCTGACCACTGGGTTAAGGTAGAAGCTGATGGTTTGATGTTAACCCTTCTTCCCCCAGATGTCACAGTGGTACCGGGTCTATTGTTTCACATTAATATCTACATTGACTACTTGCTTTTTATGATTGCCTCTGCAACCCCTGCAATTTTTACATCATTGACAGTTGTTCATCTCTCAAAAGTGCAACAAATAAACTAACTTTTTTACTTGGCCAAAGGTCTGCAAGTTTTATGCTTCACCCATAGAGCGGTGCTTCTTTGTTTTAGTGCACTGTTAAAATGAACTTACCAATAAAATTATAGACTGATCATTCCTTTGTCAGTGGGCAAACGTACAAAATCAGCAGGGGATCGAATACTTTTTTCCCACACTGTAGATTTGATAAACATTTGTGCAAATATCATGGCGCCTTAAAAATCAGTAGCACCTTCTTTTTATTCTACTGGTCACGTGCTTTCAGAAAATCAATGGTTTGAGGGGTCTTTAACAAACTCTAAAAGCTGTAAGGGAAGAATGAAAACCTCCAGATTTTTTGAGAATATTGTTTATTTACATTTTTGCCTATGTTCGATTTTCACCATTTTGCAAAAAGGCGCAATTTAAAATTTACGAAAATGTGTTGTTTATTAACTCAATACAGGTTACTGGCTTGTCTAAGGGAAACCAGCAGTGAAGCCTTGCAGCTTCGCAGCTGGTTTCCTACTGCGTATGCGCAAATTGTGCTGCGCCAATCTGCCGGCTGCAAGGGGGGGGGGGCCGAGCTTCTGACTCACTTAGCCACGGCGAACTGAGCCAGAAGTGGGAGCAGGTACCTGTCAAAACCAAGTACCCGCTCCCACCCAAAAGGTGCCAAATGTGGCAGCAGAGGGGGGAGGCAAGCAGAGCTTCCCCTTTTGGGTGGAGCTTTGCTTTAAATTATATTTACCTGCACCCCATCAAGTCAACAGAGGGGGTCCAGAAAGTGGGAGCAGAGTAGGGGATTTTTTTTTTTTTTTGGGGTGTAAGTGGATAAAGTCAGTTCCACTGCACCCCTTTGTAGGTGGGGTTGGGGAGGGGCCTCATTAGAAAGGGTGAACTAGGTCCATGATTTCAAACAGCGGCCTTGCAGCTATGTGACGAGGCTTGAGTGAAGGTGAAAGCATGCGCATGGACATTTGCTCTGAATGTGCACTATTTGCGTTCAGGGCACGAGTCTATCCTAGCATGCGTGCATCTTCTAATTGATGTCTATAGGTGGCTGTGCAGGCTCTGGACACTGTATGGCCCCCCTCTGTGGCCCGAATGAACTTTTTGTTTTTCAGACAAATCTTGCCTGGGCTCAGGAGCTCAATGAGCGAACATAAAAAATTTCCGCTTTGGAAAAAACTATTTATTTCGCTGCAAAATACATTTCCTCCAAACCCCAGTGAGAAGCACCATAATGACATGAAAAGAATGGGGAATGATGATACAGGGACACAATTGGGGCCTTTTTATTTCACATTTGAGCCTTTTCATTCCACATTTGAGGACTTTTTATTTCACATTTGGGGCCTTTTATTTCACATTTTCCCGCACTGGCTCTCCTCAGCCCTCAGCCAGGCCTGCACACAGCTCCCTCCATTGTGTGTCATGGAGCCCGGGCACAGCTCTGCGCGTCCCCGCGGCGGGAGCGCGCCCGTGCTGAGATGGGGGATCGGGAGGAGGAAGGTGAAGAGCGGATGGATCCCGTGTGCGGTGTACCGGGCCTGAGCAGCGGAGGGGGGCGGGTGAGTGCAGCACGGAGGACGGGAGGAGGTGGGGAGGCAATGGCCGGTCTTCACCTAGGCCTCATCACTACCCTGCTTTAACCCTTCACCAGCTGCAGCCTGAGCACCCTGGGGTGAGCATGGAGGGGGCTGTACAAATACAACACAGATGATTGTGTCTCAGCAGCGCCATCCCTCTGCACCCACATACCTTTACAGGCATGCATGGCTCCTGTACAGGGCCCTTTGTTTACATGGCCTGGATTTCCAGGGACAGTCCCTCCTTCTGTACAGAGACTCCCAGGGACTGCACATCCCAAAGAGACCCTGTCACTGCTAAAAAAAAAAAAAGCGTGCCCCTGTAAAAGACAAAGTTTAACCCCTTCGTCACCACGTAGGAACACGCCAATAAACTAGGAATGTGCAATAGAGCAGAGCTCAGGCGTCATCCAGACTCGTCCCCATCTGAAATTCCACTTTTTTAAAAGCCGTAAACCTAAGAGCAAACATTTATTACATTGCAGCCTGCCAATCCTTAGATCCGGTGGCTGCATTTGTTTTCTTTTTTTAAGGCTTTCTTTCCTTTATTTTCACCTGGTGATCTGGTCAGTAAATCTGTTGTTTTTCAAAAAGAACAAGCTCCCCAGCAGAGTGTATCAGGTTACAGGGATGAGACAACCCATTTACCACTGACAGGGGTGCTTACCATAAGATAAGATACTTTTATTGTCATTGCAACAAGTCGCATTTAACACTGCACACAAAATTAGTCCCCGTACCCCAGTGTAGATCAGCTTTTATTTATGCAAGACCTTTATCCCAAAAAAAAAAAAAAAAAAAACAGTTCCTGTAACTTGCTATAAAGTATTAGCTGGAGGGTGGCTTTAATTTGTTAGTGTATCTAAATTTGCTAGTCTACCTAACAGTCCTCTTCCCCTAGACTGACAATGCTGCTGTCTGCTGTGCCTCTGTGCGCCTTCATCCAGAGTAGATGCACTCTAATACAGGAGGTGTGTTGCTGGACAGATCACCAGGTGAAAACAAAGGGGGGAAAAATGAATATAGCCACCACATCTAATGATTGGTAAGCTGCAATGTGTTACATTTTTGGTTTTGGTTTAATACTGCTTTAAGTCAGATCAGCTGCAGGTCACACAAAGGGGCGGGATGCTGGTGATGTCAGTGGCCTTCTATGGACACATGGGCATATTTAGTCAATGTCTCCGCCCCTTTGTTTACATCTGCTGCGTTATGAGGAATTATCCAACCTTCAGCTGATTGGACCCAAAGAGGAACTTCCCTGCCCCACAATGTCAATTTCTAATATTCAGACTGCGCACGTGATAAAGGAGATGGTCAGAGACTGCAGACAGGATACAAAAGATGTTTAGGACAGGATTCAAGAGATGGTCAGAGACTGCAGATTTGATACAAGAGATGGTCGGAGACTGCAGATGTGATACAAGAGATGGTCAGAGACTGCAAATGTGATACAAGAGATGGTCAGAGACTGCAGATGTGATACAAGAGATGATCAGAGACTGCAGACATGATTCAAGAGATGGTCAGAGACATCAGATGTGATACAAGAGATGGTCAGAGACATCAGATGTGATACAAGAGATGGTCAGAGACTGCGGACATGATTCAAGAGATGGTCAGAGACTGCAGATGTCATACAAGAGATGTTCAGAAACTGCGGACATAATACAAGAGGGATAGTCAGAGACTGCGGCCATGATAGAAGAGATGATCAGAGGCTGTGGACGTGATACAAAAGATGGTCAGAGGCTGCGGACGTGATAGAGAATCTGGTGCAGCGCTGCATAGTAACCAATCAAGTTCCAGGTTTTATTGTCGAAGCTTAATTGAACAACCTGAAGTTAGAAGCTGATACAAGAGAGATGGTCAGAGACTGCAGACCTGATACAAGAGTGATGGTCAGAGACCGCAGACCTGATACAAGAGAGATGGTCAGAGACCGCAGACCTGATACAAGAGAGATGGTCAGAGACCGCAGACCTGATACAAGAGAGATGGTCAGAGACCGCAGACCTGATACAAGAGAGATGGTCAGAGACCGCAGACCTGATACAAGAGAGATGGTCAGAGACCGCAGACCTGATACAAGAGAGATGGTCAGAGACCGCAGACCTGATACAAGAGAGATGGTCAGAGACCGCAGACCTGATACAAGAGAGATGGTCAGAGACCGCAGACCTGATACAAGAGAGATGGTCAGAGACCGCAGACCTGATACAAGAGAGATGGTCAGAGACCGCAGACCTGATACAAGAGAGATGGTCAGAGACCGCAGACCTGATACAAGAGAGATGGTCAGAGACCGCAGACCTGATACAAGAGAGATGGTCAGAGACCGCAGACCTGATACAAGAGAGATGGTCAGAGACCGCAGACCTGATACAAGAGAGATGGTCAGAGACCGCAGACATGCTGCACAAAACTGTCAGGGACTGTGAATATACTATAAGAGTTGTTGGACAATGGTGACATGCTACTGGAGACATATTTGGGGAGATTTACAAAAGCTGGAGCACACAGAATCTGGTGCAGCGCTGCATAGTAACCAATCAAGTTCCATGTTTTATTGTCAAAGCTTAATTGAACAAGCTAAAGTTAGAAGCTGATTGATTACTAGTATGCATAGCTGCATCAGATTCTGTGTGCTCCATTTTTAGTAAATGCACCCCATTACATGAGACTAATAGAAATCACTGCTATACTAGGGCAGTAAAGGAAACACAGATTGGTGTCTGCAGGGGCCCTGAGGGTTGCACAAAAAGTGCATAAGGGCCGCATGTTGGGCATTGGATCTTCAGCCTGTTCCACCAAGCATTCTCTAATCAGCCAGGTTAGTGCTTTTCTGGTCAGTCCTATGGCTTCTCCCTAAGAAAGATGACAGTGGGGATGTATTTTAAACCCTCCCAAGAATGCAAGAAATCCAGGTGTGCATGTTTGTACCCTAATCTTTCATTATTATTTTAGTGGACAGATCAAACCTGTCTGTAAATGGCCATGCACTGCCCCATCTATAAAAGTTATGCAGCCAGTTCAGATGCAGCTTGTGAATGTCATAGATTGGACCATGTAGAGGTGTCCTGGGATTATGTTTATGTACTTCCCGCTGTCAGCAGTGTTTGTTATGGAGCAGAAGAGTTTCCAACCTGCTGGAAAATCTCAGTAGCTGATGATTGTTCTCATGTCTAATAAGGAAGGAAACACCTTACTGTGCATTTTCCATATTTACCAATCTAATTATGTGTATAAAACACCATAACAGGACCTGCGTTCTTGAGAATGGGCAGACATCATACATCCCATTTGTTGTGGTTATCCTAAATGCTTCGTACACAGTAAAATATCAGAAACACAGATAACATGTTTATTACATTTAAAGGGTAACTCCACTTTCATGGGGAAACAAAATTGGCAAATAAAAAAAATGAAATAATATAGCATATACAATTGCGACACAAGTCGTATTGTAATTAAATGTTATTAAAAATGACCTTATCTTTTCAATCTGCAACGCTGTAATTTTTTGTAAAATGCAATATGGCAACCTGAAGGTGTTCTGTACACAATTGGTGTACAGAATTCCCCCCAGATATGTCATTTCCTGCTTGTGTGATTGGCTCACTGATTTTCCAAGAAGTCTGCACTAAGATACAAGTCAAATTTTGAGCATTCCCTGCAGCAAAAATGGCCTTCTTGATGAGATAATACCAAAGGGAAATCATGTCTAAAGGGCCTTGCCAATTTCCTCTTTAGAGCCCTGCAAGTGCAGCAGCTGATTGATAATGATGAAACCACTTCCATACAGATTTACTGAGCACATGGACACAGACAAACAGCTTTTTCTTCAGAATAACAAAAGGTAGGAATCTGCAGCAAAGCTTGTTAAAACCCCTGTAACGTACACTGATCACCCAGAGGGGAATGTTTTTTTTTTCTCAAAAAAAGTGGAGTTACTCTTTAAATGTGGATGCACTAATCATTTTACATGCTATTTCTAACAACAGTAACCTAAAAGCAAGTAACAAAATAATCAAGATAATTTTTTTTTTTTTTTTTTTTAATTGGGCCTTTTATACATTATATAGTCAAATGTTTGTGGACACCTGACCATCTCCCTTACTAAGTGTTCTAGTGTATAGGCACCCCTTCAATATTATTATTCAACCTTGTGGTAACAGTTTGGGGAAGACCCTTTTCCACTCCAGTATGACCATGCCCCTGTGTATATAGATATATGCTATATTACCAGAAGTATTGGGACACCTGCCTTTACACGCACATTTAATGGTATCCCAGTCTTAGTCTGTAGGGTTCAATATTAAGTTGGCCCACCCTTTGCAGCTATAACAGCTTCAACTCTTCTAGGAAGGCTGTCCACAAGGTTTAGGAGTGTGTCTATGGGAATGTTTGACCATTCTTCTAGAAGCGCATTTGTGAGGTCAGGCACTGATGTTGGACGAGAAGTGAGGAAAAGATGATCCGCACTCTGCTGATTGCTCTTAAAATATGTTGTATTTATTGTCAAGCCACAGTGACCAAACGCAAATGAGAACAGTTGACGCGTTTCAGCCTATAAGGCCTTAGTCATAACCACTGGACGAGAAGGCCTGGCTCGCAGTCTCTGCTCTAATTCATCTGAAAGGTGTTCTGTTGGCTTGAGGTCAGGACTCTGAGCAGGCCAGTTAAGTTCCTCTACCTCAAACTTGCTCATCCATGTCTTTTATGGACCTTGCACTGTCCCTGTGCCCCCCACCCCAAAGCACCTTGTCCCCATGTTAATGAGGAAAAGGGTCTATTTCTGAGAACCCTTGCCGGTGGTTGTCTGGGTCTGCAGGCGGGGGGCTTATCAGAATCTAGAAGCCCCCCATTCACCTAAAAAAAAAAAAAAAAAAAAAAAAAAAAAAAGTCAGTACACAGGTTTTTAAAGTATTTTATTAAGGCAGCTCCGGCGTTTCTTCCAACTTCTTCTCCCCTTTCCAGGCGATGTCTTCTCCCTCTGGCGGTTCTTCTCCTATCTGCGCTGTCTTTTCGCTCTTTTGCTGGGTCCTCTCCCTCTGTTTTTCTTCCGATGTTGACTCGACGCAATCTCTCGATGTACTGCTGGGTCCTCCGTGTGCAATGACTTGTATTGGCATGGGCGGGGCCATCCGCTGATGTCATCAGGAGGCCCCGCCCTCTTGTGACGCCATCGCCCTATCATGCCCCGAGTGATGACATCACAAGGGGGCAGGGCCCCCGGATGACGTCAGTGGGTGGCCCTGCCCCATGCCAATATAAGTCATTGCACAAGGCGGACCCAGCATTACACCAGGAGATTGCGTTGTGTCAAAATCGGAAGAACAGAGCGAGGAGACCGGGCAGAAGAGGGAGAAGACAGCACAGAGAGGAGAAGAACCTGAGAGGGAGGAGAACCGACAGAGGGAGAACACATCGCCAGAAGAGGGAGAAGGGCCGTCACCACCCCCTTTCCTGGCCTGCCAGGCTGCGTGCTCAGATAAAAGTCTGGTATGGATTTTGGGGGGACCCCATGCCGTTTCTTTGACGTAGGGGGTTCCCCTTAAAGTCCATACCAGACTGAAGGGCCTGGTATGGTCTTGGAGGGGGAACCTATGCCTTTTTTTTTTTTTTTTTATATTTGGCTGGGGTTCCCCTTCAAGATCATCGGAGCACAAGTCGCCTGCCAAAGTCAGATCAGTTAGGACCGCAATCCAACTTTGATCCAACTTCAGTGATATTCAGTGGGCTGAAGTAGGATCAAAGTCAGACCAAAGTAGTGCAGGGAGCATTTTCAAAGTCGGACCAGTTAAAGTGATTGTAAGGGTTCGTTATTTAAAAAAACAAAAAACAAACCTGTCATACTTACCTCCACTGTGCAGCTCGTTTTGCACAGAGTGGCCCTGATTGTCCTCTTCTGGAGGCCCCCGGCAGCCCCTCCCCACATCAAATAACCCCCTAGGAGAAGCGCTCTCCCAAGGGGGTTACCTTGCAGGCGCGCTCCCGAGTCCAGCATTCGGCGTCCATAGCCACCGAATGTATGACTCGGCTCTGCGTCATTGGATTTGATTGACAGCAACGGGAGCCAATGGCTGTGCTGCTATCAATCTATCCAATCAAGAGCCGAGAACCCCAGGCAGAGAGACAGCGCGCCCCCACGGGTCAAGTTCCAGGGCTCAGGAAAGTAAAGGGGGGGGGGGGCTGGGGGGCCGGTCACTGAAGGTTTTCACCTTAATGCAGAAAAAACACGAAGGTTTACAACCCCTTTAAGACGGCTCCCGTAGGGAAACACGTCATGCAACATGTGCTCCCAATGTTGGAGCGTTTGTCGTACAAATGTGAACCCAGCCTTACATATGTTGGTGTAACTATTTGTTGTATAATGTTAATGTTTGTTTTGATTGTGACAGCAATTGGAAACACTTATCCTAAACAAATCTGTAGTCATTCATGGCGCTTCCAAGTGCTAAAGGGAAAACAATTGTTTGTGTTACCCCTATCAATCAGTAGGATCATTTGTTTAATGTTAACCTTTGTTGCTCTAGGCAGTTAGTGCTTTAAGGTAACTTTTTTTTTGCATGTGTAAATATTCACTTTTAGGCCCCTTTCACACGAGGCGGACTCCGTTTCTACGGAGCCTGCCTCGGTCCGCCGGCTCAGCGGGAGATCTCTCCGTTGATCTCCTCTGAGCCAGCGGATGACAGGTCCCTCTCTGCTCACTGAGCGGGGAGGGGCTTGTCAGGCGCCGCTGCGATCCGCCAGCGACGTACCTGGACGTAGAGCCATCCGTCTGCTTTTAGCGGATCGGACGGGGTCGGATGTCAGCGGACATGTCTCCGCTGACATCCGACGCTCCATAGATTAACATGGAGCGCCCGTTCAGGTCCGCCATCAAAACTGACAGGCGGACCTGAACCGTCCGATCGTGTGAAAGGGGCCTTATACAGTTGTGTGAAAAGCAAATTTTTGTTCACTTTGTATACCTAATCAAATACAAATTTCTTTTTCACATTATTGGATAATTGAAGTGGTTAAAGTGAATACTTGCAAAGTTGGGCAGAGATTCTCAACTAGTAAATTTGCTGACTTTGCAAATGCTTGTTCCCCGGTATCATTCTGATCCTCTTGTTGCAGTACTTTGAGTTATTAACACACAACACATATACACATGAGGACTTTTGCCTTTAGTCTAACTTTCCTGTGTACAGTCATGGCCAAAAATATTGACACCCCTGCATTTCTGTCAGAAAGTGCACCACTTCACCCAGAAAGTTGTTGCAATTACAAATGTTTAGGCATTTTCATGTTTATTACTTTTGTTTTGTATTGGTATGACACAGAAAAGTGGAGGAAAAAAAGCCAAATACTGTAGCTGATGACTTTTAATAAAAGGACACCTTCTGCCTTTACAGCCAGTTTCCTACTGCACATGCGCGAGACACGCTGCGCTTTGTGTATGGTCCCGTAGTCTTCTGGGACCTGTGTGTGTTCCGGAAGGCTGGAGGGGGAAGGAGGAGGGCCGAACTTCTTCATAGATCGCCATGGCAAATTGACCCAGAAGTGATAGTGGAGACCTGTCAAAACCAGGTACCCGCCCCCCCCCCCCCCCAAAAAAAAGTACAAAATGTGTCAGTGGAAGGGGGGAGAGTGCAAACAAGCGGAGCTTCCCCTTATGGGTGGAGCTCCACTTTTAATGCTTCATCCCCCTACAAAGTCTGATAAATACCTGCTATCAGCGAAATCTCATCTCATTGCCTCTGAATTCACAGTAGCATCGTCACCCTTATGTAGTGTGTAATGCTTTCAGTAAGTATAGATTTTGAATTACTACTGTAATATTACCTGATTGTTTTGTTGCAAACGATCTGTATATTACAGAGTGTGATTGACATCCCTGCAGAATTGAGTTAAGAGGATCTGCTGTTTTCAGGCAGGTCAGACCTGACCCATAAAATTGGGTTGTAAGGGCTTGTTTACACTTGATTTAAAATGTGGCATTGGACAAGTTTTTTTAAAGCACTCTGAATGGCAATCAAAGCACCTGTCGCTAAATAAAATGGTCAGCTTACAGTCCTGTTCACTAATTGCATTTGCTTCAAAAATGATACCCCATGTTGCTTTCTTGCTGCTTCAAAGCATCTCCAAAGCCTCCATAGAAATCTATGACAAAGCTCACTAACAACACCTTCACCTTTTGAGAGGCTTTTTATTCAGGGTTAGCTTCACTTTGGTTTGGAGGTATTGCGGGTATGAGATACCCCAAGAAGCACCAGGAAACCAACAAGTGAACCAGAAAGATGCCATCAGCAGTCAGTTCCAGTTCATGTGTATATATTCTGGGAGAGTATGGTGCAGATGTCACACCTGGTGCACAGCATGGAGCAGCTGGAAGTTGAGTGGGGTCCAGATTGGAGTAGAGCAGCTAAAAGACGACACACATGGTGTGCATATTGGGAATGCTATAGTGGAAGGTGAGAGAGGACTGAGTGGTGTAGGGTCAGCAGAGCTGGGGGATCGGAGCAGGAGAAACTATCAGATGTCACGCGTGGTGCACAGCAAGGGAGCAATATAGTGGGAGATAAGCAGGGAACCGGAGAGAGAGAAAGATCAGAAAACCAAAAGATCAGCAGAGCGTGGGGGGGTTACTACTGAGCAGGGGATCAGCAGACCTGGGGGCACTACTGAGAGGGGCATCAGCAGAGCTGTGGTACCACTGAGCAGGGGATCTGCTAAACGAGGGTACTAATAAGCTGGGGATCTGCTAAACAAGGGTACTAATAAGCTGGGGATCTGCTGAACGAGGGTAAATTTTGATATGTACTACAGCTTACCGAGCCTTAGTCCCTGTTTACACAGGAGGCAAGAGGGTGGTAAAATGGGTGGTTAAACCCCCCCCCCCCCCCCCGACTGCCTACCTACATGCGGACATGAAGACCACTCAGGTCTTTTCACATGCCTGCAATTTTGACTTGTCATGTGCATTTGGCAGGCATTCCACTTGCCCATTGAAATCATTGAGAATGTTACTGGCAGACCAACTGGTATTGTCCTGTACTTGTAGTGTCTTTCGCCGGAACAATCATTTCAACAAATCTCTTTCCATAAAACTATATGTACATTTAACGTATTTCATGCATGTTATGAACCTGTGTAGAAATCCAAAAGCCCCAACAATGCTGATGGGTACAGAATGTTAAGTGACACTCTATAGCATTCCTTATGTAATGTTCTGTAGGGAGGGGGGGGGGGGCAGAGGATCCTGGGCCAGCACAGACAGTATATAGACACTCCCAGAAGAGGAGAGGGCTGTTATGTTTAAGGAGGAAGGGGTTGTGCCAGGGAACTGACTTTCTTGGAGTATTTACATTTTACAGCTAGTTCAGAGGCACTTTGCAAGTGAATAAAAAATAATTTATGGAAATGAAAAACAATGCAGATAAGCATTAAAACGACTTGATTTCTCTATGCTTTTACCTGCATTTTTTTAATTTGGGGACAGGGTCGTGTTAAAGGGATAAAACCTGGGCAAATATGCACGTATAGATATGAAGTGCATCTGTGTATTTTTATTTTTACCTGGCATACACTTTAACAAAGCTGTTAGTGACTGAAAGTGGCAAATTTAGGCTGGCCATACACTGCTCCATTTTCCTTGCTCAGACCTGTGGGGCTGAACAAGAAAAATAAATCGATCCACGCTAACAGCTATTGGCTATTGTATTCAAGCAACCCAGACACACAGCAAAGCACTCAGTGATTGGGCAGGAAGAGGAAAGGGCGGGGGGCACTGTGTTTGCATGCGACTCTGCAGCCTCAGGAGCTGAGACCAGAAGGTCCAGCATTGGAGTGCTGGAAGTATAACGATAGTTATGCTCCCGATACTCATAGAAAATCTAAACTGTGCATTAAAGAGATAAGTCCATGAAGTGGCACACACCTTGTTGGATTCAATACTTACTAATCCAGCACATTTTACAAATTAGCTAAATTCCTGTAGTTCAGCTTTAAAAATGTGAGCTTTGCATCACAATATTGACTCAAGCTGGGGTAACCCTGTACTTTCCCCTTAAGAACATGTAAATTGTCCCGTTATTTTATTTCTTTATCCTTTCTGTGTTTACTAGTGAGGAGTTTAATTGTATGCTGTGACTCAGAGGCCAGTCACCTGAATAACTGGTGTACTGTGTCACTGTTAGAGGTTGCTAGGTGTTCAGTTTACAATCACTAAGGGAACGCAATGCCGCACAAAGGTTTCTGACACCAAAAGCTAAAAGTTGCCAATGCGATAAAAAAGGGAAAGTTTTATTTGAAAGCGCTATAGATATTCGACTTGGAAAACAATGCCTACAAGGTATGACTTTTGAAACATCTAACTTTTTATCTGCCTGTTGTAGAAAAAAAAAACATTTATGTGGAAGACAGTTTTTGTTTTTTATGCCTTTTTATTAGGTGAATGGCAAAAAGCAGATATTGATTTGAATTGCCTTTTTTAACAGGAAATCTGAAGGTTGTGATGCAATTGAGAAGAGAACTTCCTGTTATTTGGCAGGTAAATACTAAGTCAATTTATATGTTTATAGATCTCCTATAATCCCAGTGGATCTATTATTTCCCTGGCTGGGGATTCCTTACCTGTTACATCTGCACTGTCATTGTAAGTTGTTTTGGTGTCTTGCTCTGTAGACGTCTGTGCCAGGAAAATATTGCCGATATAGCGTGTTATTTTTGTGTTAGCATATAGACGTATGCGTATGTGTTTGTATACTGTATATCTTTGTATTTTTGCACATTTTTTTCTTCTCAAGAGTACACAAAAAATAAGAAAAAGAGACCTACTTTCTCAAAAGTGACACATCTGCTATACTGTACACAAAAGGTACCCATTTTGTTTTAAAAACCAATGCATCAATTACAGTTGAATAAATTATTTTTTTGGGTACACAAGTACTATCTGCTAACATGCAGCTTGTTTGAGAAAATACCTCAATAGGACAAATAGACAAGCAGAAAAAAGTTCCACCACTCAGGTAGGTTCAAATCAGTGGAAAGGAAAACAGGTATAATTTTATCCTTCAAGGGAAAGAGTCCCAGGTGCTGGCTGATGCAGGATGAAGCGAAGAAACCGAGGAAATCTGGAAGCCGCACACCGGTCTGATGATAAGTGCTTTTATTAATAAAAAGCTGGATCATAGAATACAAAACACTACAGCAGAAGTGTACAGGGATCATCTGATGCGTTTCACACTCATAACAAGTGCTTACTCATGAGTAAGCACTTGTTATAAGTGCGAAACGCGTCAGATGATCCCTGTACACTTCTGCTGTAGTGTTTTGTATTCTTCTATGATCCAGCTTTTTATTAATAAAAACACTTATCATCAGACCGATGTGCGGCTTCCAGAGTTCCTCGGTTTCTTCAGGACAAATAGACACTGAGATCAACAAATGCTGTGGCACTAATGTGGTTTTATGAATGAGGGAGAGAGGGCGCCAGCCTGGTAAAAGCAGATATAAATGGGGGCAGAATGTACAATAAAAAGTAATAATAAAAAAAATGATGTTAAAGGAATAGTATAATAAAGTGTAGAAAATACTTGTCAAATAAGGGGCGGTGGGACTCGCTCAGGCACTATGGAAAGACAGCTGACAGAAATGAGACAGAGAAGCCTGTGATGCGGTGACAAGTGGAGGGGGGGGGGTTCAGCGGCTGCAAATGGAGTGTCAGACCGCTCAGTGGGATGCCTGTGGCTGTAGGAAGTCACTTGCAGCAGATGCTGGTGAAATGTCAGGGCTGTGCTGTGAATGACAGAGTTCACCAATGGAATGTGAAGGTGGCTCACGAAGAAATTTCAGGCTAATTGGAGGATGTCGGTAGCCGCGGCTATTGGTTTGATAAAGGGGCGGAGCCCTTAAAAGTGTAACCACGCCCTTCTACATCACCCTCGTGGAGACCTGAACCCAGCCGACCCCATCGGAGCAGGCTGACAGGTTGGGAGCGCCGGTGCACTGCAGGGTGTCTGGCGCCCCCTCCTCGGGTCAGCACAGCCTCCGCTACACCACGGAGTGCCATCATCCTCAACCCGAAACGGTCACGTCCAAGTCTGCACAAACAGCTCCAGCTTCCATATGACAGCTCAGCTGTTGTAGCCACTGCTGCCGACACCCTCCAATTAGCCTGACATCTCATCGTGAGCCGCCTTCACATCCCATTGGGTGAGCTCTGCCATCCACAGCACAGCCCTGACCTCTCTCACCAGCATCTACTGAGAGAGGCCGAGCCACTGCCTACAGCCACAGGCGTCCCAACGAGTGGTCTGATACTCCATCTGCAGCCGCTGACCTCCATCAGAACAGCCGGACATCACCCCCCACCCGCTTGTCACCGCATCACAGGCTTCTCTGTCTCACTTCTTTCAGCTATCTCTCCATAGTGCTTGAACGAGTCCTACCGCCCCTCAAATGACAAGTATTTTCTCCACTTCCAAGAGTGAGTTTTTTTTCATCCTATCATTTCGTTATCATCGTTTTTTTATTATTACTTTTTATTGTACATTCTGTCCCCATTTTTTATCTGCTTTTACCAGGCTGTCTCCCTCATTCACATTTATCCTTTTTAGGCACTTAGAACCTATTTTTTGTGTCCCATTTGTTTTTACTCTACACAGTAGCGCCGTAGATCCTCATCGTTTACGAATGTACTTTTATGCTTACTTTTCATTCAGTACAATTTTGCTCAGTGCTTATTTGTATTGAGCTAATGTGTTTGATATAGATTTTATATAACGACCCTTAAAGTTTAAACCTTAAATGTTTGACTTTTAGTTTGCTAAAGCACAGTGTATTAAACTCCCAGATCCTCCTTTGCTCTCAGCATGGAATACGCTCATTAATGCAGTTCTGCCCTTGTATAAACTCACTTACATGGGTCGGAACTGCCCTCAAAAATTTGAAAAAATATGGGCGGCGTGGGTGCAGGCTAGGCACCTTACAGTTTAAATTAACTTGCTAAAACAAAATGAGGCTCACCCTGAGAGTACAAGGGACATTGGCAATGTATGAGATCCCCCCTGCTGGCTGTCCTTGTTTGTTTGTTTTTGTCCCATTTGGAAGCATGGGTGCTTTATAGCTCTGATATTGTGCCCCCCACCACCATCCCCTCCTCCTCCCCTTCCTCTTCTCCTTCCCCCCCCTTCCTCTTCTCCTTCTGCCCCTCCCTTCGTCCTCCCTCTCCTGCCCCCCTCCCTCTTCTTAGTTAAAGTTTACTGGACTACCCTTCAGTGGGTGTACAAGAATGCTGGGTAGACAGAACATTTGACTCCGTTAAAACTCCCATTGAGGTTTATTTCAGGAGGGCAGGAAGTTGATGACTATGTTGGACATTGAGTAGGGTTGTTGTCAGTCTACTACTATACTTTGGGAAGATGTACCACAATTGCCTATGTCAGCACTGTTGACAAGTTACCCCTTGTATTCTCAATATAATGCTCTCAAGTATACTGTTTTTTGTTATTTCAATAAAACATAAAAAAAAAAAAAAAAAAAAAAAAAAAAAAGCACAGTGTATTATAAACATGCACATGCTCAGTCCATTTGCTCCTATGGTTAGCTCATCATCACAATGTCCCAGAGCAGCCATATGAAAGAATAGGGCCATGGCGCATGTGCGCACTAAGCATAGGGCCCTGTCGTGATGTTTTTCATGAATAGGCTGCTGCGAGAGCAGTGCTAAAGTTAAGTATTTTAGTATGTTTGCTACATTGGGGTGGGGGGTATATTATTATTGTCTTGTTAAACTCCTTTACGCAAAAAAAGTTTTATCCCTATTGTGGGGTCACCATTACGGCATTTGTAAATTGAAATCATGTCCCCTCTCAAGCGTCTCTTCTCCAGAGAGAATAGGTTCAGTAAAATAGTGCAAAAAAGGGGAATTGGCGCTGTTCGTGAAAGTAAAATATATATTTGTGAGAAAAAAAACCTCTGAATAAATAATGTATAAAACTTAATATACGGCCCAAATTATAACAATAAAAACTAAACCAAGTGAGTGTATCATAAACACATAAGAAAATGAAAATGTTAGCAGTGAAAAATAGATTGCTGAATATATAAATGAGTGAGTGGGGATATGTGAATGTGTCTTCAATCACGTGTGACTCTGTATATCTGCAAAAAATCAAGTGCGAGAAAAAACTAAAATGGCATAAAGAAACAGGTGCATATCATTTGTGGTGTTACCTCCAATATATACCCTCAATAAAACTATGACTGGAGGCACGTGAACACCAGTAAAAGATGTGTAAAACTAACAAAAAATTGTATATATGTATAATGACCAGGCAACAGAATAATGGATAAAAGGTGAAAAAAAATAAACAAATTATAAAATTATATATACGTGACTGTATATATAAAGAGAGTCCCAAAAACAATCAATCAGATGTCCATTGTTAGGTGACTAAGTGTATGGAAAAAATATATATAGTGACAAAGTCCCAAAACGATAGTTCAAATAACGATCTGTGAATGGTGGACTGTGCACACATAAATAAAGCGTGACTCTTCAGTGCTCCCCTCTTCCAACCGCATGCCCCTTTTGTTATTGCACTCACCAGAGCGCCTCACCCCTGCAGGAGTAACAGGCGTAAAAGCTTAATCCAGATGGGGATGTCCCTCTGGTGTCACACAGCTCCCAACAGCCTCTCTATGCGGTTACGGGTTCCTCAACACTTTCGGATATCCATATATGGATGGAAGAAACAAGCCTCATAGCGTGAATCCGTAGAACCAAAGTCTTTTATTAATTACATTTTCATAGAAATAATGATGTGATAGAAATCTCATAAAACCCACACTTAGGAGAGCTGTAATACTCCACCCAGTGTGATATAAGGTACATAGGCAGTTCCGCTGCATAGTCCCGGCGTGCGTTCCATAGCCGAGGATACAAAAAACGGAAAAAACAGGTAAAAGAAAGTGACGTGTTGCGTACCAAGTATGTCCCGCCTTGCGCGTTTCGTCACATGGACGTCATTTGAGGCGCTGCCATATTGGTACACCCTATGTTCTGATATATAGCTGTGTGACACCAGAGGGATTTCTTACCCAGGGGGACATCTCCATCTGGATTTAGCTTTTATGGCTGTTACCCCTGCAGGGGTGAGGCGCTCTGGTGAGTGCAATAAAAAGAGGGACATGCGGTTGGAAGAGGGGAGCACTGAAGAGTCACGGTTTATTTATGTGTGCACAGTCCACCATTCACAGATCGTTATTTGAACTATCGTTTTGGGACTTTTTTCCATACACTTAGTCACCTACCAATGGACATCTGATTGTTTTTGGGACTTTATTTATATATACAGTCACGTATATATAATTTTATAATTTGTTTATTTTTAATTTTTTTAATTTTTAATTTTTTTTACCTTTTATCCATTATTCTGTTGCCTGGTCATTATACATATATACAATTTTTTGTTGGTTTTACATATCTTTTACTGGTGTTCAGGTGCCTCCAGTCATAGTTTTATTGAGAGTATATATTGAGGGTAACACCACAGATGATATGCACCTGTTTCTTTATGTCATTTTCGTTTTTTCTCACACTTAAATTTTTGTAGATTTACAGAGTTACACATGATTGAAGACACATTCACATATCCCCACTCACTCATTTATATATTCAGCAATCTATTTTTCACTGCTCACATTTTCATTTTCATTTTTTTATGTGTTTATGATACACTCACTTGGTTTCGTTTTTATTGTTATAATTTGGGTCGAATTTTAAGTTTTATATATTATTTATTCAGAAGTTTTTTTTCACAAATATATATTTTACTTTCACGAACAGCGCCAATTCCCCTTTTTTTGCACTATTTTATTATCCTGAACTCCACCTGGTGGTGTTCTTCATAGGGGGGCTGCAGTTCCTTTACTTCCTAAGCGCGGAAAATTTGTCCCTAATAAGAATAGGTTCAGTGCTCGCAACCTTTCTTCATAACTAATATCCTCCAGACCCTTTATTAGCTTTGTTGCCCTTCTTTGTACTCGCTCCATTTTCAGTACATCCTTCCTGGGGACTGGTGCCCAGAACTGGACAGCATTCTCCAGGTGCAGCCGGACCAGAGTCTTGTAGATTAAGGCTTACCTGTAGGTGCTTGAAATATCTCCCAAACCTCCACCGTTTAGGAGATATTTACAAAAAAGGCGACCGCAGATGTCTACGGCGCATGCGCCGTAGACAACGGCTCAGGCGCACTTTAGACTCCTTTAGAAATGGCGAGCGTGCATAAAACCCATCAAGTTTTACTTCCTCTTTAATCCCCTTTTGAATGCAAGGGGATAATGACAGGAAATAAGAAATTTTAGCTTTGTCACAGGACAAGAGGTGAGAGAAAATCTTCCAACGTGGATGCTTGTTCTGATGACAACTGCCGAGTTTGGAGTGCATTACTTTTACCACCTGTTGTGCCTCTGGGACAGAAAGTGAAGAGAAACCTAATTGATGGGACACAAACAGTGACTTACAAAAGTGTTTGTAAAGTCACTATGGGACTTTACATGTATCCCATGCAGGTATCCTGCGTTTGTTTAAAATAAAAAGATTAAATACCTTTTGTCACATCACAGCTGTGCGGTCACGTGATCCCCCTGTGCTGGCCGGCCTTGATCTATGGAGAGAAGTGGGAGGGGCCAAGATTCCCCTGTGACATCAGCCGGCCAGCAGAGGGGAATATCTGGCCCCTCCCCCATCGCTTCATAGATTGAGGCCAGTCAGCATAGGGGGATCATGTGACCGCAGAGCTGTGGTGTGACAAAAGGAATTTAGCCTTTTCATTTTAAACAACCACATACACTTGTGGTAATGGAAGGATAATCAGTAGGGGATACATTAATAACTGCTGCATTATGCAGCTGAATAGCGGTGAGAGGGAGAGACTGTCAGAGGAGAGACAGTGGATGACAGAGGCACGTAAACTGACCACAGTAATTAGAGCTCAGTAGCTATGATTACCGTGGTCAGCAGGGGCAGGGGGACACAGGAACTGGCAGGATCAACCAGGTTTATTACAAAGTAGGAAGAAAAGAATTACACAGCACAAGCACTGTGCTACACAGCATGCCTTTAAGCAGCCCTCAAAATTTCCACTCGCCAGCTCGCATTTGGCGAGTGGAAATAATCTGAGGGCAAGTGCTCTGGCTGAGGGAGCCAGATCAGCTTGACTCAGGCCAGTGTCAGACCCTCCTGCAATGCCTTATTAGTTCTAACTTTTTTATCTCTAATTGGTCTAGATCTCTAAGTATTACATCCCTAAATACCTTTAATGAGGGTGCTAATGCGCCTGGAGGATTGAATAAAGAAACGTTGGCTAAACCGGAATGGGTATACTCAGTTGACACCACTCTATTATCTTTACTGGGGGTTAGTGGTTACATACCCCTTAATATTTAACTTGCGTACAAATTTGTGCACATCCATATAGGTTTCAAATTTATTCAAATTCCTTGGTGGCACAAATTTGAGGCCCTTATCTAAAACTAATCTTTCAGAATCTGTCAAAACCGTGATACTGAGGTTAAAAATCCCTTTACCGACTACAATTTTGATCTTTTTTGCTCGTAGTTTCCTCCCCCCTCTGGTTCCTCGCTTCTTTCTACTGGCTTTTTTTTGCCCCGGTTGGGCTTGGAAAAACCCCAACTCTGGTGTCCCTGGCCACGCGGTCCCAGATTTTCTTGGTTTGATGTGTTCCCATACAAGGGTTGATATGGTACATTGGAATTGACCTCCACTGTATTGTGATTATATCAGGCATCACCTTGATTATAATCCCGTTCTGGACCATTTTTTTGTGTAGAACAGAAGCTGTTATGTGTAGCAACGTTATATTCCCAATCAACATCAACCCTCTGTTGATAAGGTCCGTTATAATAGGGATAACCCCGATTAATCTCCCCATTCATAGCCTGCTGTGAATTAACAGGCTTACCCATAGCATGATTGAAGAATAGGCCTCGCCCCCGGGCATTGGTGTGATTGCCACAACCTCGTCCTGGAGGGGCTAAATTCTGGCTATGTATCATAGGGGCGGGACGAAAAGTACCTGAAACATGACCAAAGTTCTGATTCTGTCCCTGGGGCCTGATGATGGAACATGTCCCTGATTATACCCAGGACCCCCCCTATCGGGACCCTGCATTCTATAAGGAGATTGAAAAGATTGTATAGTGTATGGTGAACTTTACAGAACCCAGGAGATCCTTCTCCTGTTTTCAATACTACAGCTCTATCCACATGGACTGTTATCTCATCTGTCATCTCCTGCACACTTCAACATGCCAAATGAAATATCGATGCAAGATTAAACTTAAAGGCTAAGTTTATGTTTTTTTTTTCTAAATTCCAGCTCCCCTATGTACCAATGTACCATTTATGTACTTCTTTTGCAAAAATATCAAAGCTTTCCATTAATTATACAGACACTTACTTCGTTGTCTTTATGGCTGTTTGTACAATCAGATTGTATAGTGTATGGCCATGTTTATACACCTAAAATTACTAGTTGCGCTTTTAGTGCCATTAATTGTTAACGGCACACCAAACACAGAAGCAAACACATATTTTGCAATGTGAAAAAAACGCACAGTAAAAAACACACAACCCACAAAACGCCAAAATGTTCCATTGACCACATGTAGTTTATCCCATTGAAATCAGCAGGCTGCCCTATGCATGTCACAGGAAAAACAAGCCACAAAACGTTCGCTCCCACTATGCTAGATGTGAATGGGGCCTGAAAGTGAAATTGGTGCGATAACACAACAACAATGAGGCTCGATTCACATCTGTGCGTTTCCTTGCATTTCAGAAATGCACTGCACCAAAAATCGCAGTAAAAAACGCACCAAGCTCAACTCTAAAAAAAGTTCTGAAGCTTCTTTGGGGCGATTGCTATGTGTAGGGCAGCCCATTCAGGTGGATGGGCTGTCCTATGTGTGATGAGTGAAAATGCTCCAAAACACCCCCCCCCCCCCCGCAAAAAAAAAAACAAAAAAAAAACGCATGTGGGAATGCGAGCTCTCGCTATGCAGAGGAACGGGGCTTGACAGCTGAGTGTTTCTGTCCACTCCCTTCTATGTACTTGTATAAAGATGGCCATACACTATGCAATCTGATTGTATATTGTGTATTTAGTGAGAAGGGTGATCACTGATTGATTGCATTTCATTTAAAAAACGTGCACCTGGGAGTGGGAGGGTGGATGATGCAGGGTGTGTGCTAATGAGGTCAGCTGGTCAACTTCTTCCTGTGTCATGACCTCTAGTCTGTTAAGGAAGAAGACATTACTAATGGAAACGTCTGGATATATGGATTAACACAAGAAAAGTAAGTGACTGTAGATTTAGACCCCTTTCACACTGAGGCGTTTTTCAGGCGCTACAGTGCTAAAAATAGCGCCTGCATAGCCCTGAAAAAAGCCTCAGCTGCAAACCCAGTGTAAAAGCCAGAGTGCTTTCACACTGGGGCGCTGCACTGGCAGGGCGTCACAAAAAGTCCTGCCAGCAGCCGTGTAGCAGCGGTGAATACACCGCTGCTACACCACTCCTCCACCGCTCGGCCCATTGAAATCAATGGGGCAGCGCTGCCATACCGCCGGCAAAACGCCACTGCAGCGGCGTTTTGTGGGCAGACTTAACCCCTTTTTGGCAGCTAACAGGGGGGGTTAAAACCGCCCCCGCTAGCGGCCGAATAGTGCCGCTAAAACAACGGTAAAGTGGAGCTAAATATAGCGCCGCTTTACTGATGACGCCCGGGGAGGCTCAGTGTGAAAGGGGTCTTAATGGAAAGCTTTGATATTTTTGCAAAAAAAGGACATGAATGCTATATTGGTGCATAGGGGACCTTTGAGCACCCAAAAGGGAGCAGCAGTGTAGTGTGCATGGCTCATTGTGGCTAACAGTGGGTGTGGCCAAATTATGTTAATAATGAGGACATGGTTACATAAAACTCAAGCCTCTGTGTACTCGTTAAATATGCTTAGATTTCTGTGCCACAAGCAAGAGTCTGAAAAACATGTATAAAAATCAGCACAATCATTTTAAAAAAATATTAAATGCTTCCTCTACACACTATTTTGTCCACACTAAAAATTGTCAGAGAGCTACCTAACCGCCTCCCATCCGACCATTGTACTCAAACAGCCGGGCCGTGGCTTACTGAGGGCAGGGAGACGTGTATGTATATATATATATATATGGCCGCCCACTGCTGGTGCAAGCCCTCTAGAGTGTGCTGCGGCGTGCAATGTGATGACTGTGTCCTTGGGACACAGCGGATCACAAATCGGGGTACAGGGCCAATAAAATCGGCCCTGTACCATGTGATTGCTGTGACCAGTCACACTGATCACCCTTGTAAACAAAGGCTGCATGTTGCAGCCTTTGAACCATTTCCTCCCACAGTGATCAATTGTGAGAGTAAACAGAGTGTTTCCTGCAGTGTCCCCAGACCAATGTACGCCATCAACAGTGTTTCTGTTCCCCACTACACCAGTCCTAGTGTCGCCAGATCAGTGTGCACCATCAACAATGTTCCTGGTCGCTGCAACACTAGTCCCAGTTTCATCAGACCAATGTAAGCCAGCAACAGTATTCCTGATCATTACCACACCAGTCCCCAGTGTTGCCAGACCAGTGTAAGCCATCAGCGGTATTCCTGATCACTGCCACACCAGTGACAATATCACCAGCAGCAATGTTACTGATTGCTAACCACACGTGTCGCCAGAGCCAGTGCAGCAGTCAACAGTATCCCTGATTGCCACAACATCAGTACAGTTTCATCAAAGCCAGTTCAGCCAGCAACAGTATTCCTGATCATTGCCACTTCAGTACAGTGTTGTTGCCACTGCCTGCTGTGTGTACTGATCCTGGCCTGTTTATTTACCATGTTTCTGTCTGCCGCCTGGACTGATCCTTTGCCTGTTTACTGACCATGTCTCTGCCTGCTGCCTGAACTGACCCATCTGCACGTCACACTGACTATGTTCCTGCAAAACACCAGTCTCAGCCATCCCCTGTGGGAAACTGCACTCTTGGAAGCACAGGAACTTTTTCAGCCTCCTGTACCTCCTGGCCTGTGAACTTAGAACAAGGCAGCCATGTACCAGTAGGCTAGGCTTGCTTGGCTTATAGGAAAGAGGACTGCTATAGGTGATACGGCATTTAGCTATATTCCCTGACCACTCGTACAGAGGCAACCATTAACCACTTGACGACCGCCGCACGACGATGTACATCGGCAGAGCGGCACGGGCAGGCAAAAGGACGTACAGGTACGTCCTTGCCTGCCCGCGGGGACCCCCCGGTGCCTGCGGCGGTCGGCAAGTCCTCCCCGGCGATCGGTGGTGAGGGGGAGGCCATCCATTCGTGCCCCCCCCATCGCGATCGCTCCCAGACAATGGGATCATTTCCCTGCCTCTGTATTGTACACAGAGGCAGAGGAAATGATGTCATCTCTCCTCGGCTCGGCATTTTCCGTTCCGGCGCCGAGGAGAGAAGACTGGAATGTGAGTGCACAACACACACACAGTAGAACACGCCAGGTATACATTACACCCCCGATCCCCCCCAATCACCCCCCCCCGTCACACTGACACCAAGCAGTTTTTTTTTTTTTTCTGATTACTGCATGGTGTCAGTTTGTGACAGTTAGTGTGGTGGGACAGTTACTGTTAGCCCCCTTTAGGTCTAGGATACCCCCCTAACCCCCCCCAATAAAGTTTTAACCCCTTGATCACCCCCCGTCACCAGTGTCGCTAAGCGATCATTTTTCTGATCGCTGTATTAGTGTCGCTGGTGACGATAGTTAGGGAGGTAAATATTTAGGTTCGCCGTCAGCGTTTTATAGCGACAGGGACCCCCATATACTTCCTAATAAATGTTTTAACCCCTTGATTGCCCCCTAGTTAACCCTTTCACCACTGATCACCGTATAACTGATACGGGTGACGCTGGTTAGTTTGTTTATTTTTTATAGTGTCAAGGCACCCGCCATTTATTACCGAATAAAGGTTTAGCCCCCTGATCGCCTGGCGGTGATATGC
This sequence comes from Aquarana catesbeiana, assembly GCF_042186555.1. Taxonomy (NCBI): domain Eukaryota; kingdom Metazoa; phylum Chordata; class Amphibia; order Anura; family Ranidae; genus Aquarana; species Aquarana catesbeiana. Next base: position 65,981,101 of record NC_133336.1, on the reverse strand, counting down.
GTCACCCCAGGCAGCGTCAGATTAGCGCCAGTACCGCTAACACCCACGCACGCAGCATGCGCCTCCCTTAGTGGTATAGTATCTGAACGGATCAATATCTGATCCGATCAGATCTGTACTAGCGTCCCCAGCAGTTTAGGGTTCCCAAAAACGCAGTGTTAGTGGGATCAGCCCAGATACCTGCTAGCACCTGCGTTTTGCCCCTCCGCCCGGGCCAGCCCACCCAAGTGCAGTATCGATCGATCACTGTCACTTACAAAACTCCGTTCGCAGAGTCAGGCCTGATCCCTGCGATCGTTAACAGTTTTTTTGGTAGCGTTTTGGTGAACTGGCAAGCACCAGCGGCCTAGTACACCCCGGTCGTAGTCAAACCAGCACTGCAGTAACACTTGGTGACGTGGCGAGTCCCATAAGTGCAGTTCAAGCTGGTGAGGTGGCAAGCACAAGTAGTGTCCAGCTGCCACCAAGAAGAAGACAAACAGGCCCGTCGTGCCCATAGTGCCCTTCCTGCTGCATTCGCCAATCCTAATTGGGAACCCACCACTTCTGCAGCGCCCGTACTTCCCCCATTCACATCCCCAACCAAATGCAGTCGGCTGCATGAGAGGCATTTTCTTTATGTCCTCCCGAGTACCCCTACCCAACGAACCCCCCCAAAAAAATGTTGTGTCTGCAGCAAGCGCGGATATAGGCGTGACACCTGGTATTATTGTCCCTCCTGTCCTGACAATCCTGGTCTTTGCATTGGTGAATGTTTTGAACGCTACCATACACTAGTTGAGTATTAGCGTAGCGTACAGCATTGCACAGACTAGGCACACTTTCACAGGGTCTCCCAAGATGCCGTCGCATTTTGAGAGACCCGAACCTGGAACCGGTTACAGTTATAAAAGTTAGTTACAAAAAAAAAGTGTAAAAAAAAAATATATATATAAAATAAAAAAAAAATAATTGTCGTTTTATTGTTCTCTCTCTATTCTCTCTCTATTGTTCTGCTCTTTTTTACTGTATTCTATTCTGCAATGTTTTATTGTTATTATGTTTTATCATGTTTGCTTTTCAGGTATGCAATTTTTTATACTTTACCGTTTACTGTGTTTTATTGTTAACCATTTTTATGTCTTCAGGTACGCCATTCACAACTTTGAGTGGTTATACCAGAATGATGCCTGCAGGTTTAGGTATCATCTTGGTATCATTCTTTTCAGCCAGGGGTCGGCTTTCACGTAAAAGCAATCATAGCGGCTAATTAGCCTCTAGACTGCTTTTACAAGCAGTGGGAGGGAATGACCCCCCCCCCCCCCCCCCCACCGTCTTCCGTATTTTTCTCTGGCTCTCCTGTCTCAACAGGGAACCTGAGAATGCGGCCGTTGATTCGGCCAGCTGACCATAGAGCTGATCAGAGACCAGAATGGCTCCAATCATCTCTATGGCCTAAGGAACATGAAGCTACGAGAATTTTATTACTTAGATTTCGCCGGATGTAAACAGCCCCATTGGGAAATTGGGAAAGTATTTTATCACACCGATCTTGGTGTGGTCAGATGCTTTGAGGGCAGAGGAGAGATCTATCACTACCTGTACCTGTCACTACCTATTGCTATCATAGGGGATATTTACATTCCCTGAGATAACAATAAAAATGATTAAAAAAAAAAATGAAAGGAACAGTTTAAAAATAAGATAAAAAAGCAAAAAAATAATAAAGAAAAAAAAAAAAGCACCCCTGTCGCCCCCTGCTCTCTTGCTAAGGCGAACGCAAGCGGCGGTCTGTCGTCAAAGGTAAACAGCAATTGCACCATGCATGTGAGGTATCACCGCGAAGGTCAGATCGAGGGCAGTAATTTTAGCAGTAGACCTCCTCTGTAAATCTAAAGTGGTAACCTGTAAATGCTTTTAAAGGCTTTTAAAAATGTATTTATTTTGTTGCCACTGCACGTTTGTGCGCAATTGTAAAGCATGTCATGTTTGGTATCCATGTACTCGGCCTAAGATCATCTTTTTTATGTCATCAAACATTTGGGCAATATAGTGTGTTTTAGTGCATTAAAATTTAAAAAAGTGTGTTTTTTCCCCAAAAAATGCGTTTGAAAAATCGCTGCGCAAATACTGTGTGAAAAAAAAAAAATGAAACACCCACCATTTTAATCTGTAGGGCATTTGCTTTAAAAAAATATATAATGTTTGGGGGTTCAAAGTAATTTTCTTACAAAAAAAAAAAAATTTTTTCATGTAAACAAAAAGTGTCAGAAAGGGCTTTGTCTTCAAGTGGTTAGAAGAGTGGGTGATGTGTGACATAAGCTTCTAAATGTTGTGCATAAAATGCCAGGACAGTTCAACCCCCCCCCCAAATGACCCCATTTTGGAAAGTAGACACCCCAAGCTATTTGCTGAGAGTCATGTCGAGTCCATGGAATGTTTTATATTGCGACACAAGTTGCGGGAAAGAGACACATTTTTTTTTTTTTTTTTTTTTGCACAAAGTTGTCACTAAATGATATATTGCTCAAATATGCCATGGGAATATGTGAAATTACACCCCAAAATACATTCTGCTGCTTCTCCTGAGTACGGGGATACCACATGTGTGAGACTTTTTGGGAGCTTAGCCGCGTATGGGACCCTGAAAACCAAGCACTGCCTTCAGGCTTTCTAAGGGCGTAAATTTTTGATTTCACTCTTCACTGCCTATCACAGTTTCGGAGGCCATGGAATGCCCAGGTGGCACAAAACCCCCCCAAATGACCCAATTTTGGAAAGTAGACACCCCAAGCTATTTGCTGAGAGGTATAGTGAGTATTTTGCAGACCTCACTTTTTGTCACAAAGTTTTGAAATTTGAAAAAAGAAAAAAAAAATGTTTTTTTCTTGTCTTTCTTCATTTTCAAAAACAAATGAGAGCTGCAAAATACTCACCATGCCTCTCAGCAAATAGCTTGGGGTGTCTACTTTCCAAAATGGGGTCATTTGGGGGGGGGGTTTGTGCCACCTGGGCATTCCATGGCCTCCGAAACTGTGATAGGCAGTGAAGAGTGAAATCAAAAATGTACACCCTTAGAAATCCTGAAGGCAGTGATTGGTTTTCGGGGCCCCGTACGTGGCTAGGCTCCCAAAAAGTCCCACACATGTGGTATCCCCGTACTCAGGAGAAGCAGCTAAATGTATTTTGGAGTGCAATTCCACATATGCCCAGGGCCTGTGTGAGCAATATATCATTTAGTGACAACTTTGTGCAAAAAGAAAAAAAAATGTGTCACTTTCCCGTAACTTGTGTCAAAATATAAAATATTCCATGGACTCAACATGCCTCTCAGCAAATAGCTTGGGGTGTCTACTTTCCAAAATGGGGTCATTTGGGGGGGGGGTTGTGCCATCTGGGCATTTTATGGCCTTCAAAACTGTGATAGGTAGTGAGGAGTGAAATCAAAAATTTATGCCCTTAGAAATCCTGAAGGCGGTGATTGGTTTTCGGGGCCCCGTACGTGGCTAGGCTCCCAAAAAGTCCCACACATGTGGTATCCCCATACTCAGGAGAAGCAGCTGAATGTATTTTGGGGTGCAATTCCACATATGCCCATGGCCTGTGTGAGCAATATATCATTTAGTGACAACTTTTTGTAAAATTTTTTTTTTTTTTGTCATTATTCAATCACTTGGGACAAAAAAATAAATATTCAATGGGTTCAACATGCCTCTCAGCAATTTCCTTGGGGTGTCTACTTTCCAAAATTGGGTCATTTGGGGGGGGGTTGTACTGCCCTGCCATTTTAGCACCTCAAGAAATGACATAGGCGGTCATAAACTAAAAGCTGTGTAAATTCCAGAAAATGTACCCTAGTTTGTAGACGCTATAACTTTTGCGCAAACCAATAAATATACGCTTATTGACATTTTTTTTTACCAAAGACATGTGGCCGAATACATTTTGGCCTAAATGTATGACTAAAATTGAGTTTATTGGATTTTTTTTATAACAAAAAGTAGAAAATATCATTTTTTTTCAAAATTTTCGGTATTTTTCCATTTATAGCGCAAAAAATAAAAACCGCAGAGGTTATCAAATACCATGAAAAGAAAGCTCTATTTGTGGGAAGAAAAGGACGCAAATTTCGTTTGGCTACAGCATTGCATGACCGCCCAATTAGCAGTTAAAGCGACGCAGTGCCAAATTGGAAAAAGTCCTCTGGTCCTTAGGCAGCATAATGGTCCGGGGCTAAAGTGGTTAAAGTACACTGTTTTTGATACAATTGGTTTATTTTTGTGAAGCATAAGATGCAATGTCCAGTATATAATCAGTTTATACATTGAAATTCTCACACATGTGGTATCCTCATACTTGGGAGGAGTAGCAGAATGTGCTTTGGGGTGAAATTCTAAGTAAGCCAATTCTGTATGTGAAAAATGTCCTATTAAATGGACAACTTTAACCTCTGTGTGGCTAGGCTGCAAAAACGTCTTACATATGTGGTATTCCTGTACTTAGGAGGGGTAGTCTAAGTATGCCCATATGTGTAAAAAGTTCATTTGTTAAAAACGTGACAATGAATGAAATGTTCAAAAGACTTGCCATGCCTCTTAAAAAATACTTTTGTGTGTTTGCTTTCCAAAATGTGATAATTTTGTGTGTGTTTCTACTATCTTGGCACTCCAGGGCCTCCAAAATGTGATAGCTGGTCAGGAAATTAGATCCGTAAACCTCAAATTGCTTCTTGGATTTTGGGTCCCTCTATGCTGCTAAGCTCTGAAAAAGTTGTCACATGTGGTATCCCCATTCTCAGGAAGAGTAGCAGAATGTGTTTACCAGCATTTTTTTTCTGCCAAAAGGCCACTGCTGGATGCACTGGCAATGTTTTTTTCTGCCTCTAAAAGCCCCTGCCACTAAACACTGCTAAAAGCCTATGGGGTTGATTTGCTAAAACTGGAGAGGGCAAAATCTGGTGCAGCTGTGGATAGTAGCCAATCAGCTTCTAACTTCAGCATGTTCAATTAAGCTTTGACAAAAAAAATGAAAGCTGATTGGTTTTTATGCAGAGCTGCATCAGATTTTGCACTCTCCAGTGCATGGACACATAGGACAGGGGAGTTTAGAGGCAGGAAAAAAAAAGTCTGATGCCCATAGAAGCTGCCGCAAAAATGACTAGTGTGCATGAGGCCAAAATGCGATTTCTACTGTCCTGGGGTTCCAGGGCCTCCAAGTATGTGATTAGATGCCTAATTTATGCCCTTTAATGCTTGAAGGTGCTCCTTGAATTTTGGGCTCCATAATATGGCTAGTCTGCAAAAAGTTACGTGTGGTATCCCCGTACATGGAAGGAATAACAGAATGTGTTCTGGGGTGTAATTCTAAGAAATTAATTTACAGCTGTGTGCAATATATATATATATATATATATATATATATATATATATATATATATATATAAAATTTCACTTTCTTTATTTTCTAAAAACCTGTGGCAACAAAATTTGAACTTCAAATTGCCATTTCTCTAATTAAATGTTTGGTCTGCTTTGCAAAACGTGGTCATTTTGTGGGTGTCTCTCTTGTCCTTCTGGGCCTCAAATGTGATACCTCTTTAACTATTTGAAGTTTTATAACAAAAACTAAGAAAAACTGTTTTTTGTTTTTTCTTAATGTTTATTCAGTATTAAATTTTTTTCCTTATAGTAAAAAATTAAAAAACCCCAGTGGTGTTTAAATACCACTAAAAGAAAGCTCTATCTGTCTCCAAAAATTATATAAAATTAATTGGCTACAGTTTGCATGACTGAGTAATTGTCATTCAAAGCATGACAGTGCTAAAAACTGAAAAATGGCCTGGACAGGAAGGTGTGTCACATGCTGATCTTCAAGAGTTAAAGAAGAACATCATTAAAATACTCATAGGCTGCTTAGCAACCAGCAACAGTTGCGACAATGAACACTTTGGTCGGCAGTATGTAATGTACAATATAGTACAGGCTTCACTAAATGGTAGACCGCAGTCCAGACCTGGACCAAGTGACAGTTCTATCCGGACCACCACCCAGCCTTTCCCAGCACAGGATCCCCCTTCACACCAGTTATTGGTTGGTAGGACCACCAGTGCCCTAACAAACAGTGATGTCATGTGTGTGCCTCGCCCACTGCAGCCTGCTTTGTTTCCTGGTTCCCCCCCTGCCTGACTGGCTTAGATAAAACATATAACGTAGGTATGTCTCACCTTATGCAAGGGTGTATTTTTATGGGAGCACCTGATGTAAGGGGGTATTTTAAAGGGAGCACCTGATGTAGTGGGGTATTTTGATGGGAGCACCTGATGGGATCCCCTGATGTAAGTGGCACTCTGATGGGGGATGTAAAGGGGAACTGAAAAGAGTACCATATGTAAGGGGGTACTCAGATAGGAACACCTAATGTAAGGGGATACTATAATGTGGACACTCCTGTGTAAGGGGATATGTTGATGGGGGCATCTGATGTAAAAGGGCATTCTGACAGGGGCACCTAATATAAGGGGGCACTCTGATGGGAACACCTGATGGAGAGGGGAACTGATGAGTGTCACCTTGATGTAAGGCGGTATTCTGATGGGGGCACCTGATGTAAGGGACCACTCTGAGGGGTGCACCTTATGTAAATGGATATGCTGATGGGAGGCACCTGATGTAAGGGGGTGCTGTAAAGGGAGCACCTGATAAAAGGGGGCACTCTGATGGGAGCACCTTATGTAAATGGATACACTGATGGGGATGCCTGATGTAAAGGGGCACCTAATGTAAGGGGTAATCTGATGAGGACACCTGATGTAAGGGGGGTATTCGGGGGGTATTCTGATGTGGAGTTCCTGATGGGAGCACCTTATGTGGAAGGGGGCACTCTGATAGGGATACAGATGTAGGTTGTACTATGATGGGTGCACCACATGTAAGGGAGCACTCTGATGGGCACATGTCATGTAAGGGGGCACTCTGATGAGGACCCCTAGTGTAAGGGGGCACTCTGATGGGGACACCCTATGTAGCAGGTCGCTGTAACGGGGACATCTATTCTAAGGGGGCATCTGATGTAAGGGGACACTCTGAAGGGGATACCTGATGTAAGGGAGCATTGTAATCGTGGGGGCACTATGATGGGGACACAAGATGTAACAGGTCACCGTGATGGGGATACCTGCTATAAGGGAGAACTGTGATGGGGATACCTGATGTAAGGGGGCACTCTGATGGAGGCACTTGATGTAGGAGGGCACCCTGATAGAGACACCTGATTTAAGGATGCTCTGTGATGAAGACCCCTAAGGTAACAGGTCACCATGAGGGGAACACCAGATGTAAGTGGGCACTCTGATGGGGACACCTGATGTAAGAGGTTCAGTCTGATGGGGACTTTTTATGTAAGGGTATACTCTGATGGGGACAACCAATGTAGAGGGGCTTTCTGATAGGGGCACCCGATGAAGGGGGGGGGCAGCACTGTGATGTGAGTCTATTTTTTGATAGACATAAAATGACTACATATACTGTATGTGTAGTAGCATATACATGGGATTCGGACCTATGCTGACTGGACTGCCTCTAGATTTAATCCAATATTACTTATACAGTTTCTATAGTGCAAGTGTTTGTAAGGAGCAGAGTGCATGGGTTACGGGTGAGTAATGCGAAGAGTACAAGGGTCATGAGCACTTAACGCATATATTGCATATATATTTGTATGTAACACAGCATGCAGAAGTCAGGAATACATAATACACAGAGTGCAGGGGGCAGGAGTAAATAATACACAGGGATTAGGAGTTTGTAATATCCGAGGTGCATGGACCAGGACTTTGTAACACACAGAGTGCAGGAGTACTTTGTGTGTCCACTTTGTGTAAGGGGTCAGAAATACCAGCTGCCCCTCCCCCACCCTTAGAGGTCATTGTGTCCCCCCCGTACAATTGCCCCCTCCCTCCCTCCCTGAACAGAACAGCAGAATGCCAGGGGATGTCCTTCCTCTCATATTCCCCCCTTATGTTGTGTCATGTGATACATCAGACCCAAAGAAGAGCCCAGTGGAGGCTTTCCTCAGCTCTGATGTTTATTGTTCTGACAGGGAGCTGGTGGGAAGAGATGCCGACTCCTACAGTGGCTGGCGATCCTGGCATCTGGGACTCAAGGCACCCCACAGGAGATGCGTGGCACATGCTCGGTGTGTCCAGCGCTAGCAACGTCACTGCTCACACCCATGCACATATACAGACATCCTTAAGGTTTTTTAATGTTTCTTAAATTAGAAAAGCATTAGCATTGATATCTTATTAACTCATTTGTGTCATACATATTTTTTCCTAATTCATTTTGTGTCTCTTTCTGTAGGTATTGTCATTTAGCTGCACAAATGATGAAACCCTATCCAGATTTGTGACTATAAAGAATGGGTCCTGATGTTCCTTTACTGAACGACTACAAGCAGGAATTCGTCTGGAAACGCTTTCCTCAAACTGTTCTGGGTGGTCCTCGATTCAAATTAGGATACAGTGCCCCTCCTTACATATATATCAATCAGGTCATCCTCTTTCTGACACCATGGGTATTGGGCGGTGTGGGGACTGTGCTGTGCGAAGTCAGAATCATACAGGATTACTATGCAGCAGTACTCTCTGGAGGACTAATGCTCCTTGCTTCCTTTATTATACAACTGTTAAACCAATACGCCCGACGGAGGACCTCTACTGTAGAAAGACTACAGAATCAAAACACCCTCACCGATGAGGATGATTATGACTTTTCCGGCTGTCTGGGCTCAGAAACTGTAAAGTTCATTATCCCTGGCAAGAAGTTCATAGCAAACGTTATTTTTCATTCCATTTTTGCTGGGGTGCTATGTGGCTTAGGGACATGGTATTTATTACCATACAGACTAGACTTGCTGTACCACAACTTAGGAGGGACGGTTATGATTTTTATATTTGGTTGGATAACTATTTGTATTGGTGAATATTCTCTAATTGTGAACTCCGCCACTGAGACAGCAACTTTTCATGCTCAAGACACCTACGAAATTACATCTCTTCTGCGACCTGTCTATATTTTGGCTTTCATTGCTGTAGACCTTGCATACAGGTAACCCAAATTGCTTCTGATAAGTATTGGAAATTTAGTGATACTTTTCATTGTTTAGATAAATGTACATCTTTCCAAGGCAGTCTTAGACCCCATACACACTATTAGATTTTCTGCAGATTTTTGTCTTCAGATTTACCAAAACCATGTAGTGCAAGGGCCTGCCTGATTGCATACAAATTGAAACTCTTAAGGTTTCACCTCATATTATATGGTTTTGGCAAATCTGAAGACAAAAATCTGCAGAAGATCTAATAGTGTGTATGGGGCCTTAGGCTTTGTTTAGGCTTTATTTAGATTTGCAGTCAGGGGCGGGTAAAATGCACAGTTAAGCCATGTTTTGCCGCCCGCCGACCTCCCCTCCTTATGTTGCACTGGCCAGTGGATAGGGATGTTAAAATGTCGCGGCCACGATGCTTCTCAGTCTCCTTATGGCCTTTGTAGAAGATAAAGAAAATAGGCTTTTGGGATAGAGGTTTTCTCAAATGGTGTCACAAATGTTATAGCCAACCTGTCACCACCTGCTCAATGTGAAATATCATCAGTTTTATGGATATGTAAGTTGCCTGGCTGATTTTGCCTGCCTTGTTGCTAGGACGTTGGTAAGACACACCCAGTTGGTCCCCCACCATCACAGGAGCTAGCTCTTTTTCTCCAATTTACACCCCCTTGCATGCACTCTCTCCTCCCCATTGCAGCAGCTCAGAGTTCAGTGATGCTGCCTTAGAGGAGATGTGGAACTGCGCATGTGTGGTGGTTTTAGAGCTCGCTCCTGTAATGATGTGGGTTAGCAGTAACAGCTGGGAGTGCCTTGTTAACATCCTAGCAACAAGGCAGGATGGAGGGATGTAATTTCTGGGACATTCAGCCAGGCTTTGGGAGGTATCTAGATGGCCTATACCTATAGAAGGGCATTATTCAATTTTAGACAAAGCTGCACTGTTTGTTTTTATCTTTAGACACCCTTTATATGCATAGACAGTTTTTTTTTTTAAGCACACCTGTCACTAAAAAGGCAACTCAAGCTGTTCATATTGTATATAGGTACATTAGCAGACATTACCTTTAGCAAAAAAAGATGTCAGGTGATAAAATGTGCAGGTCTCAACTTTACCTGTAAAAGCCAAGCTTGGTTCTACTTTATTTGGAATCCTGATTGACCAGTAAGGGTGCCTGTCACATTGTAGGACCAATAGGAAATCTCAGTAAGCGGACCAGACTCATCTTTTACAGTAAAAATTTAATTTTCATTTAACTACTTCCTTATACTGCGGCAGGGTGGCCGCTCTGTACGTGATCTGACACATCCGGGTCTGGGGTGCGCATAAACGCAGCCAGCCACCAGCTCCCGCTGTGATCACACAGAGCGGGAGCCCAGCGGCGGGTATCACAGACTCGATGTCTGCCGGAACCCGCTGATTGTACAGTACACCATCAGAACAGTGATCCGCCTATGTGAACAAGGCAGATTGCCGTTCTGTCAGTAGGGAAGGTATTGATCCTGTGTTCCTGCAAAGCAGACTAGACACACGGTTAACCCTTTGATCGCCCTTGATATTAACCCCTTCCCAGCCAGTGTCATTAGTACAGTGACAGTGCATATTTTTAGCTCTGATCACTGTATTAGTGTAACTAGTCCCCAAAAAGAGTCAGTTTCTGATTTGTCCGCTGCAATATCGCATTCCCGCTATAAGTCCCTGATCGCCGGCATTACTAGTAAAATAAATAAATAAAAATATCTCATAGTTTGTAAATGGTATAACTTTTGCGCAAACCAATCAATATTCGCCTATGGGGATTTTTAAAAAATATGTAGCAGAATACGTATTGGCCTAAATTGATGAAGAAATTAGATTTTTAAAAAAAAATGTAATTGGATATGTTTTATATCTAAAAAAAAGTGTTATAAAATAATCAACATTTAGACTAAATTAACACACTAGACAGCGCTAATGTTGAGCAAATGAAACTTGTGGCCAACAACACATACATGGACAGTCTTAGACCAAAAAAAGAGTCCTTTTAAAAGAGAATCCCTTATAAAGGGAAGTGATGAAAAGTTCAGGGTGTTTAATCAGATAATCTCCAGGTGATCTTAAAAAAGACACAGATCTCCACATGCACCTTCCACCGATCACTTGTGTAATCCACCCGGTGACACACACTCTCCCCCCTAGGGGGTTAAACTCACCAGAAAGGAGAGTAATAAAGCCTTCAGAGCCAACACTCTTTAGATGCAGTATTTTGTTGTCATCATCACTAAACAAAGGGTCACAGGTTTGCAGGGCTCATAATAAACCAAAAACAGAAAGAAAGGTGCACATAGCGTAATCCTGTTTATTGATTCAAACCCCTTACACAAAGACAGACAGAGAACCCCCCTTCAATAAAAATACGTACATCAAATAAAATAAACATCAAGCAATCGATCAAACAGGCAGATAATTGTCAGTATGCACACTTCACCCAGAGCTGTCAGCACCGCTACACAGGAAAGAATCGATACTTCCTGGTTGTGCAGGTGATCCACACGTGGAGCGCACACGTCACTTCCGGCGTCGTCTTGGCCACGCCCTGACGCGTTTCGTCATATCCTTTGACTTCAACAGAGGGCGTGGATATGTTTTATAACATAAGTAAAAAATATTGTTTTTTTTTGTTTGTTTTTTTAAAATTGTTGGTCTTTTTTGTTTATAACGCAAAAAATAAAAACCACAGAGGTGATCAAATACCACCAAAAGAAAGCTCTATTTGTGGGAAAAAAAGAACCTAAATTTGATTTCGGTACAGTGTTGCATGACCGTACAATTGTCAGTTAAAGTAATGCAGTGCAGTATCGCAAAAAATGGCCTGGTCAGGATGGAAGGGGGGTAAATCTTCCGAAGGTCAAGTGGTTAATTTATGTGCTTGAATCTTCCTTTTTATAGGTTGTATAAAATCTTTTCATCATATGCTTGTTTTGACTTGGCCAGGTGTGCTGCTAATTAAACAACGGCCCCAGCTGCATGTAATTAACATGCAACATTCACTACAGGTACGGCAGAGCTCACAATAACCACTTCAGCTCCGGAAGGTTCATGACCAGGCCATTTTTAGCTATTCAGCACTGTGCTATTTTATCTGGTAATTGCGCAGTCATGCAACACTGTACCCAAACAAAATTTAGATATTTTTTTTCTCACAAATAGAGCTTTCTTTTGGTGGTATTTGATCACCAATACGTTTTTTATTTTTTGCATTGGCCCGGGAAATGCTGACAGACTTTGTTTGTGGGGGGGGGAAGCAGGCAGCAATGTACCAGTATGTCGCTTTGCCTGCATGGGCCACCCGTCCGTAGTACATTTTGGGCAGGCAGTTCGGAAGCAGATAAAAAAAAAAAAGCAAAACAATTTTTTAAAATGAGAGGATACTTCATCTTCAATGGTGATTTTTAGTTTGAGTTTTCCTTTGATACTGACCTTTTAACTAGTCACAACCTTGTGTATATAAATGAATAACTTCTCTTTCATTGTAGATTTGTTGTGTCTGTGCCAGCTTTAGTTTGGGCCAACAAAATATTGCATATCATATTCCTGTTTCTGCCATTTCTTTGGGCTTTGGGAATTCTACCACCTCTTGATGCACTAGTCCTCTGGGGAATGGAGCAGATGTTGGAGTTTGTCTTGGGAGGATCGCCAATGTCCAGTAACTTGCGGTAACTCTATTTTGCTTTCATTTCATGCATTCATGAGGTCATTGCAGAGTAATCAAAATATTATCAAGCTTTTGTACCTTGTCTTTGAAGTTCAGCAAATTTTTACTTTTTATTTTTTTTTTTAATTTTTTCATTTTTATTTTATTACTTATAAGTTAAAAAAAAACTCATATTTCAAATGAGGGGAGAAAAAAAAATAAGTAAAAAAAAAAATAAGTAAAAGAATAAAAAAAAAAAAAAAAAGGTAAATATATTTAAAGGTGCTATTGACATGAAATTTTCACCACGTCGTTAACAACCCATGCAATCCATACATACAAAGAAACCAAAACAAATAAGTTCAGAAATTAAAGCGGAGTTTCACTCAAAAGTGGAACTTCTGCTCATTTGATCTCCTCTCCCCCTCCGGTGCCACAATTGGCACCTTTCGGGGGGAGGGGGGGCAGGATACCTGTCTTTGATCCTTCTAGGTATCCTGTTCCCACTTCCAGGAGTCCGCGCCGCAGCCCATGACGTCACCGGGGGCTTCCCCCCCTTTTGCTGGGCCAGTAGGAGAGAGGAGTGGGGCCTCGTACATGCGCAGTAGGCTTCCTTTACCCGCAATGGCGGCAGCACCCCACAGCTGATGGAAACATCAGCTGTGGTGCCGACATCGCTGGACTCCAGGACAGGTAAGTGTCCTATTATTAAAAGCCAGCAGTTGCAGTATGTGTAGCTGCTGGCATTTATTTATTTATTTTTTGGGGGGCGTACTTCCGCTTTAAGTTATGTGTAATAAAATGGAATGACACAAGGAAAAAGTATTGAACACATAAAGAAAGGGAGGTGCAAAAAGGCATGGAAAGCCAAGACACCAGCTGAAATGTATCAGTAATTAGAAAGCAATCCTGCCCCTTATCAGTGCAAATTAATATCAGCTGGTCTCAACTGATGGCCTGTAAAAAGGTGTCTCATTACCAAGTTGTCACACAAGAAACATCTCATGGTGGGCAAAAGCAAAGAGCTCTCACAAGACCTTTGCAGCCTTATTGTTGCAAAAAATACTGATAGCATTGGTCACAGAAGGATTTTTATACTTCTGAATGTTCCAGTGAGCACTGTTGGAGCCATAATCCAGAAGTGGAAAGAACATCATTTCACCATAAACCAGCCATGACCAGGGGCTCCTTGCAAGATTTCTGGTAGAGGAGTGAAAAGAATTATCAGAAGAGTTATGCAAGAGCCAAGGACCACTTGTGGAGAGCTTCAGAAAGACCTGGAATTAGCAGGTACCATTTTTCTAAGAAAACAATAAGTAATGTACTCAGCAGCCATGGCCTGTATGCACGCTCACCATGCAAGACTCCATTGCTGAACAAAAAGCATGTTGAAGCTTGTTTAAAGCGGTTGTAAACTCTGCTTTGTTATTTTTACCTATAAGTAAGCATATAATAAGGCTTAGCTGTAGGTAAAATGAATATCTCATGAACGTGCACCGTTTAGGATATATTCAACCTGCATGCAGCCAGTGACATCACTGGCACATGTGCTCTGAAGGTCCGGCATACCTTGCAGGAACTTCAGAGCTTTGTGCCGGAACCGAGGGCTCCCGCGCATATGCGTGGGAGTGACATCGTCGTGGCTCCGGCCAATCACATAGCCGGACCGCACAAACCCGGAAGAAAGACTGAGGGAACATGTCAGCCCTCTCAGTGGTGACAATACAGTGCTGGACGGCTTCATTCCAATGTGAGTATTTCCATTGCCTTGTGGGTTTTTTTTTTTTTGCAATGTCCGCAGTTTACAACTGCTTTAAAGTTTGCCGCACAACATTTAGACAAGCCTGTGAAATAATGGGAATATAGTCTGGTCAGATGAGACCAAAATTTTACTCTTTGGATGCCATAATACACACCATGTTTGGAGGTCAAATGGCTCTGCACATCACCGCGAAAACACCCCCATACCAACAGTGAAGTTTGGAGGTGGGAACATCATGGTGTGGGACTGTTTTTCAGCATATGGTACTGGCAAACTTCATATCATTGAAGGAACGATGTATGGAAAAAATGTACCATTTACCAGGATGATGAAGGTGAAACGAGAGTGGACATTTCAGCAAGACAATGATCCCAAACACAAAGCCAAGGAAACTCTCAACTGGTTTCAAAGAAAGAAAAAGCTGCTAGAATGGCCCAGCCAATCACCTGACTTAAATCCAATAGAAAATCTATTAAAAGGACTAAAGATCAGAGTTCATAGAAGAGGCACACGGAACCTTCAAGATTTGAAGACTGTGTGGAAGAATGGGCCAAAATCACACCTGAGCAATGTATGCGAGTATGTATTAAAGTATTAAATACATTTCAGTTAGTGTGTTCAATACTTTTTCCCTGTGTCGTTCTATTTTATTACACATAACTTAATTTCTGAACGTATTTATTTTGGTTTCTTTGTATGTATTGATTGCATTGGTTGTTACCGGCATGTGGTGAAAATTCCATGTCAACAGCCCCTTTAGAAATATATTTACCTAGAAAAATGGTGACATATCCAATACTTGTTTTACCCGCTGTATATAAATAATGTGTGTATACACAATAAATACATGACAAAGGAATCCTAGAGTGCAATGGGATAGCAACAGCTGAAAGAGATACAATGCTACGAAAAGGTGACTAGTGCCCAACCTGCTGGCTGAATAGACAACTTTTCTTAAAAATGTTCCCCTATGTATCCCTCCGAACCTGTATAAAAAAAGGTATATGTACTTACCTATTTTTACCTCCGTCTGGTCAAGTGATCCTGCAACTCTGACAACTGCTAGGAATTGAGAGAGCCATAACATCACTCATAGATTCCCATGGCCTAGCTGCTGTCAGCGCTCCCTACCCTCCCTTCTCTCCAATGCAGCAGCCACTCAATGACACAGGGGAGCCAGAGCTGCAGGATCACATGACTGGACCGGACCAGATAAAAAATACGTACGTTTATATATGGACACATGGAATTGGGCATCTGACCTGATTTGATTGAAATTCAATTTTTTTCTGAGTTTTGCTGAAGATGCTTTCTTAGGAAAAGGCAATGTAAGTGCTTTGCTTTTTTTTCCCCCCTTTTTCCTTTCAGTACCCTATTGGTATAAAAATATTAAATGATTAAGTAAAAAAAAAAAAACAAAAAAAACTATGTACACACATCTGTGGGTTACGCACAATAGGTAGGAGGAGGGAACGTTTTTTAACTTAGACTTTTTTTAGAATTTAATAAACCTGATAGCAATGAAACGTTTATGATACAAAATATAATCCATAAAGGGTCAATATATAATAATAATAGATTTAATAACGAATGATTAATTAGAGAACATGATTTGTGACAAAGTAAATAAGTGATCAAATACATACAAATAATTTATAGATGATCAACATGATATATGAAATTAATACAGGTTGTAATATGATACAGTTATTAGGGCAAACTTGTATTTGGCATCCATTGATAAACACAACGCGTTTCATGGCCTCTTGCCAATCGTCAGGAGTTGGATGCATGAACTACAAATTAATAGATAGATAAATTATTATGTGGTCTATAGGGATCCACTATTCCCCATAGAAAAGAAAAGAGACAAGGAATAGAGGAAAAGGGAAAGGAGCACTATCAATGTTACTTACAAAGCAGCCCATAAGTTATGGCCAGTACCAGGATATGGAATAGAGCAGTGGCCCGGTATAGGTGGGCCCAACCGGGGTTGAGGCAAGAGATCCCCAGAAACAGGACCCTTGGAGAGCTGTGACCAGGGAGCAGGTCGGACAATCATTGCACATTGCCATGTTGTGAGATATGTGCATGTATGGCTGCTGCTCACATCTGTGTAAAAATATGCAATGAAAAAATAAATAAAAAGCAAAAAGTAAACTGGTGAGGGATAATCACTGCAAGATTGCTGGTGTGAGTGTGAGGTGAATGTGAGTATAAGTGCGTGCAGAGGTGATGAATGTGTATATATTATAGTTGATTTATATATATAGATGTACATGTCTGTACAAAAATGTGTGCCAATAAATAATTGATATGTGTAGAGTGAAACTGTGCAGCTGGGTATATGTGTATGTTGTGTGTGTAGGCGTGTGTAAATGTGTGTGTGAGTGTATATATTGGTATAAATGTATGTGGAAATATGTGTATGTGCATGCGTGTCTGTGTGTGTGTGTGAAAGGAATACTGTGAATCTCCCATTTACCTGAGCTGAAAGTAGGTGTGACATCTAAAGATCTGATCCCCGTGGTGATGGCATGTGGAGTGAAGTATCGGACAGCCCTGGGTCAGATATACCCCCTGCTCTGGGCGGATCCCTGCCAACGTCATATATGCTGCATGACAGCCAGAGAGAGGAGCATTAGACCCCCATCAAACCCGCGGGCGTCTGCTCCCCTCCGCTGAGATGTGGGATGGAAAAGGCGTGCTCATGCACCACGGCGTCACATGGCGCTGAGCATGGGGCACGCTGATATTGACGTTGATGAGCTGAGCTCCGACCCCGGAACTGGGCTCATCACAATCCCAGAAGCATGAGAGACAGTATACCAGACCTGCCACTCATGACCTGGATAATTGGTAGACTGGAGTGCATGAGAGAACTCCTTGATGGAATAGTCTATATGACCATAAATAGTTATGGACAGGGGTTCATTGACTGATGATCAATTGGAAGTACTAATGATGAGAGCACTAATAAAAATTAAATAGTATATATGGGTATTAGATAATAACAAAAAGGAAAGAAAGTATTGCAAAAATGAGAAAGGGGGATGAATATTATATAAGGTGAGACATGTCAGTCACAAAGGAGCGGGTGTGTTCCACCCTAAGTTATCGAAAACTAGGATTTATGATTACATTTTGTATCATAAACGTTTTTTCTTTCTCGTACATCACGGGACACAGAGCCTTAGTAATTACTGATGGGTTATAGGGTATCACTAGGTGATTGGACACTGGTCACACCCTAGACAGGAAGTTCAACCCCCTATATAACCCCTCCCCTTCCTGGGGATAGCTCAGTTTTTTCGCCAGTGTCTTAGGTGTTGGTCACGAATAAGATGTGCTGTGCTAAAGCTCCAAAGGGATATCCTATACTGGGGCAAACCATGCAACCGGATTCATTCAATGTGCTTTTTTAGGCCAAATTGGATGGTACCCGGGCCTTGTGTCCGAAGAAACGAGGTTTTACCTGTAACGCTTCACTTTTTAGAGAGCTGGACCCCAGGATCCAGTATTTGGTTTTTCCAGCCATATCCCTGGCGGGGTGCTTTACGGGCCCAGAACTGCGGATCCTCCTTTTCTAGGGGGCCCCAGTCTCTGAAGGTTTTCCAAACGGAGCCCACCGTGAGAGGTGAAGATTGGGTCTGTATAACAGAACCCTGCAGCTGGATAAGGTAAGGCAGATTCCTCAGAATTTTTTAATTCTAGTAGGTTTCTCCTTTAAGTAAATGTATGCTATGCCTATTGTCACCACCGGGGGCTGCCAAGAGCACAATACCTTCTCATGCTTGATTTATTTATTTATTTCAGGTACTTATATAGCGGTCAATTTACGCAGCGCTTTACATATACATTGTACATTCACATCAGTCCCTACAATCAAGGAGCTTACACTCTAACGTCCCTAACTCACATTCATACATACTAGGGACAATTTAGACAGGATCCAATTAACCTACCAGCATGTCTTTGGAGTGTGATCTGTTTGGGTAGGTAGGATGCTATGGGGGGCTCTTTCTTCAGGGATATCTCCCCCCGAGGTTAAGGGGGCTTGGGTGGCCGGAAAAGCGGTAATATACTGCGCTACCGCCACCGCCGTCGCCGATACTATCGGCAGGTTCCTCATCTGCCGGCCTCTCTCTTTCTCTCCTCCACCCCAGCCTTCCCTCCATGCTTGTCCCATGGGTTTGGAGCCTCGGCTCGCGCGGAAAGCGCATGTTTTTGAAAAAACCGAGGAGGGGGGCAGGAGGGGTGCTCGGAGGAGGGGGGGGGCGGAGCATTAACGTGATGTCCGGCGTGCTTAGACGCCCACATCGACGGCTACGCAGGCTATAAAGGGCACACTTTTCCGGATGCACACAGCCTATGGAGGGACACAGAGCTGACGGTCGCATGTAAGGTGGGACACAGGCATTCTCCCAGGCAGCATTTACTTAGAAACACTAGACTCGGCATTGGTAGCAGCGGCAGTTGCTGTACTACATCGCTCAGCAGTCAGTGTTTCATTTGTGTGATACCTCCACCCTGTTGCTTTGCACTATGTGTAGAAGAGGTACAAATACCCTGAAAACCAGAGGCTCTACGGGATCTCCCTCAGGCTCTGAGGACCCCCCTTCTGCAGCACCTTCCCCCCCTGAAGGACCTGGGATGGCTGGCCAGGGAGAGCCGTCGGGATCAGGGGCTGCATCTGCTTCTGGCACTTCAGCCCCTGTATACATTATGCAGGAGGTTTTTTCCTCAACCATTAATGGATTAGAGGAAAGTTTAAATGGTCTTAATCGCATCTTCAGTCAATGGAAGAAAACACACTAGGTCTCCCTCTGTTACCCAGGACCCTCAAGCTGAGGAACCCTGGGAAAAAGGAGAGGAATTCCTTTCAGAGGATCAGGATAGGACTGATGATTCCCCTTCTGAGGAATCAAGTGGAGAAGGGCCCTTTTCAGCTTCTCAGGATGAGAAGGTGTTAGTGCAAATTTTGGCTGGATTGGTCCGCTCCACATTCAGGTTACCCGTATCTGAGTCAGTTAAAGAACCCTCCTTTGGTTTGGGTTCACTGAAGCCTCCTCAAACTACACATGCTTTTCTGTTTATGGTTACTGAAAAAGCTTATTTATTCTGAGTGGGATCACCCAGATAAACATTTTTTTCCGCTTAAAAAAGTTTTGCAACACTTTATCCTATGGAGGAAAAATTTACTAAGATGGGGGGTATACCGGCAGTTGACATCGCCATTCCTCCGTAAATAAGTCTGGCTTGTTTTGTCGATAACGCTCAGATACCTAGGGATCCAATAAGAAATTGGAATTCCTGTTGAAAAGTGTTTTCTTCTTGGCAAGGTCCTAATAGCTCGACCTGAAGTGGCAGCAATCAGTCTGTCAATACTTGAGAGACCATGTTAAAACAGGTCCTCAAAGTTTTACCTGAACAGCAAGCCCGGGGGTTTGCCAACCTACCAGCGGTTTTATGTTTGCTGCTGATGCAATCAGAGTTTCTATCATCCAAACCTTTCGCTTTGCGCTTGGGTTGGTACATATGCGTAGAATCTTATGGTTAAAAAATTTCAGCCAAATCACCATGTCAGGAGCTTCTGGCTGGGTTTCCCCTTCATGGTGCAAGGCTGTTTGGAGAGGATTTGGTATACGTCCCTCTTTTAAACAGGCTCTGTTCCCAGTGCCAGGAGCATCAGCCTCCAGGCAGTCGCAACGGCCTCCTCCGTCAGGCTAAAGAAATAAATCTCAGAGTCGACCCAGGGACAAAAGAAGTCCTGTGGGAGGAAGCCTACTAGACAAGACGCCCCCGCTCGCTCAGGTGGGGGGAAGACTGCTACAGTTCTCCATGCTCTGGTAGGAGGATTTCCAGGACAGATGGGTGATGTCCACATTAACTCTAGGTTACAAACTAGAGTTCCGAGTATTCCCCTCTCCTCGTTTCCTCAGATCAAATGTTCCCAGAGAAAAAGAAGTCTCTCTTCCAGCAGTGGAGCGACTATTGTCGCAAAAAAGTTATCGTGGGTGTTTCCCACGCAAGAGCGGGGATTGGGGTTTTATTCAAACCCTGTCAGGGTTCCAAAAACCAAATGGAGATGTCAGACCCATTTTAGATCTCAAGGATCTAAACCGATTCCTAAAGATACGATCCTTTCGCATGGAATCGATCCGATCGGTAGTCTCCATCCTACAAGAAGGAGAATTTCTGGCGTCAATAGACATCAAGGACACATACCTGCATGTACCTATTTTTCCTTGCTCATCAAAAGTACCTGTGTTTCAAAATAGAAAAACGCCACTTTCAGTTTATAGCTCTGCCTTTCGGGTTAGCTACTGCACCTCGGATGTTTACAAAAATCTTGGCCCCTCCGCTGGCCAGATTAAGGGCCTAGGTATAACGGTAATAGCATACCTAGACGACCGACTCTTGATAGACCGCTCGGTAGCCCGCTTGGACCAAAGCTTGGTCACCACAGTCAACTACCTGCAATACCTAGGTTGGCTCCTTAACTCAGAGAAGTCTTCTTTGAAACCAATGAGAAGACTAGAGTATTTCCGTCTGGTCATAGATACAGCCCAGAAGAGGGTATTTTACTCCAGGCAAAGATCAGTACCATAAAAGAACTGATTCAGGTAGTCAGGGCAAAGAAAGATCCTCCTATTCGCCTTTGTATGGGGTTACTGGGGAAGATGGTGGCTTCGTTCAGATCAGTTACCTATGCTCAGTTTCATTCGATACTGCTGCAAAACAGTATCCTATCTGCCTGGAACAAGGAGGTTCAGGCATTGGATTTCCTGATGCGTTTGTCTCCTACAGTGCGTCAGAGCCTCAGTTGGTGGTTGATACCCGAAAATCTGCAAAAGGGAAAACCCTTATTCCAGTTGCCTGGACAGTGGTAACAACAAATGCCAGTCTTTCGGGTTGGGGAGCAGTCCTGGAACAGTCGACTGTCCAGGGGAGATGGTCCAAGACAGAAAGGACCTTACCCATCAACATTCTAGAGATCCGTGCGGCGTATCTAGCCCTAAGGGCCTGGACACTCAGGTTACAGGGTTGCCCTGTCAGGATCCAGTCCGAATGCCACAGCAGTGGCTTATATCAATCACCAGGGAGGCACCAGGAGTCGCGCAGCCCAAGGAGAAGTAAACCAGATCTTAATCTGGGCAGAAGCATGTACCGTGCATATCGGCAATCTTCATTCCGGGAGTAGAGGACTGGCAGGCGGACTACTTGAAGTCACCGGCAGTTATTCCCAGGGGAATGGTCTCTTCACCCCGACGTCTTCTTGGACATATGCCAAAGATGGGGGGTTCTGGATGTAGACCTCTTTGCATCCAGGTTCAACTACAAGATTGATAACTTTGTGTCAATAA
The DNA here is from genome assembly GCF_042186555.1 of Aquarana catesbeiana. Classification (NCBI taxonomy): domain Eukaryota; kingdom Metazoa; phylum Chordata; class Amphibia; order Anura; family Ranidae; genus Aquarana; species Aquarana catesbeiana. The sequence goes on along the minus strand of NC_133336.1, from coordinate 65,959,214 downwards.
CAAGGGATCCTCTTGCATGCGGGACAGATGCGTTGGTGACTCCAGGGCATCAATTCTCCCAGATTTATACATTTCCTCCTATTCTGCTACTGCCACGACTTCTTCGCAGGAAAGGAAGTTGGTACTTCTGGTGGCCCAGCGTGGCCCAGAAGAGCTTGGTATGCAGAAATAGTAAAGATGGCAGTAGGTCCCCCATGGACCCTACTGTCAAGTCCAGACCCGCTATCCCAAGGTCCAGTGTTCCATCCTGCCTTACAAACACAAAATTTGAGGGTCTGGCTATTGAAACCCACATTCTGAAGAATCGTGGGCTTTCAGGTCCTGTGATTTGTATCTTAATGCAAGAAAGCAAGCTTCCAGAATGATTTATCATAAGAGCCTGGAAAGCTTAGATCTCCTAGTGTGTATCCAGGGCTTGGCATCCCAGAAAATATGTCATAAGTAAAATTCTTGACTTTCTACAAATGGGATTAGAAATGAAGCTGGCCTTGAGTACCATCAAGGGCCAGGTCTCGGCCTTGTCAGTATTATTTCAACGGCCGTTTGCTTTGCATTCTTTAGTCCGAAGCTTTATACAGGGGGTAACGCGTCTTAATCCTCCGATTAGGGCGCCCCTAAACCCCTGGGACTTGAATTTGGTTCTGTCAGTTTTACAGAAACAGCCTTTTGAACCAATACGTCAAATTCCCTTGGTCTTGTTGACAAGAAAGTTCATTTTTTCTGGTAGCCATTTCTTCTGCTAGAAGAGTATCAGAGCAGCTCTTTCCTGTAAAGAGCCTTATTTAATCATACACAAGGATAGAGTGGTATTGCGCCCTCATCCTAGCTTTCTACCGAAAGTGGTTTCAGATTTTTATCTAAACCAAGATATTGTTCTACCTTTCTTTTTTCCAGATCCCTGTTCTACGGAAGAAAGGTCACTACATTCTTTGGATGTAGTAAGAGCAGTCAAGGCCTATCTGGAAGCAACTGCTCAAATTCGCAAAACGGATGTTTTGTTCGTACTGCCAGAAGGTCCCGATAGAGGGCAGGCAACGTGTATTAATTTCATATATCATGTTGATAATGTATAAATTATTTGTATGTATTTGATCGCTTATTATTTACTTTGTCACAAATCATGTTCTCTAAGTAATCATTCGTTATTAAATCTATTATTATTATATATTGACTCTTTATGATTACATTTTGTATCTTAAACGTTTCATTGCTATTGGTTTTATTATAATTATTAACATCTATTACGATGTGCCCCTAGGGGATTGTGACATTCAACTCATTTATGTTCATTCTATATATCATTATACACACCAACATGCATCATGTAAAGTCCAAACCCCACTTCTTTTGTTCTTGCATAGTATTTAGGGATGGAGGCATCCTGGCGTTTTTATTTCAGGTTGAGATAGGCCTCATTAATTCCTAGTTTTCTTCTACATCACAAGATCGCAAGGCTGTTGTTTTATAAATTAGGCTGGTCAGGCAGGCAGAAACAGAATAGATACCATGTTAGAAGATTATTATTCTGGATTTATAATCTCATCCTTAAATATTTCTCTGAAACTTTGCATATTTTTGAATGAATACATAATAGCACTAAAGTTTATTTGAACTGGAGTTCTGCATCAAAGTGTTATTAAAAGTTATCTAAGTTATTTGTAAGTAAAACCTGCCCTGAACATAGCCTCAAATGCACAGTCTTCAAAGCCACTGTCATCAATAGTTCTGGGGACATTTCTGAAGGTGTGTCTGGCCCTCTTTGCTTAGAACACGTTGCTGTTGCACTGTCTGTTGGCATTTCAGCCTGTAGTTCTTGGGAGCACAGGATGATAACTTTGCTCTATCAGTGAGATGCTACAGAGGAGCATCCCTACTGGCTGGATTATCAAACAAAATTAGAAAAAGGAATTAAAAAAACAAAACTGTACATAATATACATTAATGAAAGTTATGATCATATGTTAAATTTGATACACTTTCATGTTTTCATTTCTTTGTTTCTTTTTTGGCAGGTTGTTAATCACTTTTATCATATCAGCTGGAGTAACCATATCAGCCTATTTCATTCCAAATTCAATTGGTGTTGTCTTGTTCATAAGTGGATTTGGCTTCATCCTGAGTCTTAATTTAACAGAGATGGCAATTGTCCTCCTCAGTAAAAGCAGCAGGTGTACAAGAGTTAGTGATGGCTTCCATTGGAAAATGACTTGGAAAGAGCCGTTATTTTACTGTGTCATCCTGAGCTTGGTCTTGCTCGAGTCCAGTCTGTTACATCACTTTTGTTATTCAACATTTTCCTTACAAAGTCCACAGGCCATCGTGAGCTACTGCCTCATTGTACTTTTAGTCTTTTTGTGGATGCTCAGAGAAATTCAAGGTGCTTATATTCTGGGGATCATAAGAAATCCCTTTTTTCAAAATGACATTAGGATGCTAAATGTCTTCATGAAGAAACAAAGTCGATTACAAAAAGCAGCTCTTGTAAGGAGCTTATTGCTCACTTTGGGTAAGTATTGAATTCTCACAGTTGTATAAATCCTAACTTCAGCCATTTTTTTTTTTTTTGGGGGGGGGGGGTGGATGCAGTGTGATATTTAGTTTTGCCTGGAGCTGCCACCTCACAATGAATCTTGTGGAAGGATGGGAGGCTAAAATTTAGTCTAGGTTTTTTATAGGCCCAAATGAATTTCACAAGCTCTGAATTTACAGATTTAACCACTTTCCTGCAGTAGGATGTACCAGTATGTCCTCGGTTTTAAGCCGGTTATGCCAGGATCACGACTGCAGCTTCAGCCATGATTCTGGTATCATTGTTTAGATCAGGCAATTATTTTTTCTGTAAAAGTGATCCGGTATCCTATACAGCTGCCTGATCACTTTTACAGGGGGCCTCGCCGGTGCCTACTGCCTTTCCTGGGCGCTCCCATTCCAACAGTGAACCTGGGACCAATGTAGGTGATCAGGCCTGCTTACCATAGAGGAAGGAGGAACATCCATTCCCTGATCGTCTCTATGGTGTATGAAACTGGAAGGATGCAACAAGGATTTTGTCACGTTTGGTTTTGGCTTGTTGTTTACATGTCAGCTTGATCAGATGCTTCTGATGGCAGAGGAGAGATATGGGGTCAAATAGACTCCAGATCTCTCAGTAAAGTGTTTCTGTCACTGCCAAAGCAAACAGGCTGAAAAAAAAAACTGTACAATCACCAGACCAAGACCAAGACAAAGTAAACTCCCATATCAAAGAGAAGTTGGCATACTATATGAGGTGAAGCTGTGCGTCATGCCTTCTTTGCCAGATAAACATACTCTGCTGCTTTAGTCAGTCAACTCCGTTGACAGAAGTTATGTCCTTTGCACGATCTTCCAAAAAAGTGTTTTTGCTTTAGTTCAGTGGTTCTTAACCTTTTGTGAGTCACGGACCCCTATAAGAATCAAATGAAAGCTATGAACCCCCTGCTCAGAAATAGTCACATTAACACAGCTTTGCATACAATGAATATGCACTTTGTGTTATTGAAATTTGATTGCCTCATACATACGGTATATGACATACACTAAGTTTGAATAAAGTAAGCAATCTTAACAAAAAACTCACTCCTTTTCATGCAAAAGGAAATGACCACTTATTACAAAATACATTTTGGTCTTTGGGTTGGGGTCTGTACAGTGAATGCAAATGTTATTTTTATCTAACCCTCATGAACCCCCGACCCCAGGTTAAGAACTGCTGCTTTAAGCTGGGTATACCCTCACAATGTTAGGGCACTGTCCGCAGCAGAGGTGCTCGAAGACCTGGCATTCTTGCCAGTACTTTGCATGGCCGCAGGAATGCGCACTGACGCACAATGGGTGCGCATCCCTGCATGCACGCTGATGCACAGGTAGGCGCTGGAACACGCATGCGCACTGGCGCACAGCTTAGCACACTACCAGTCCAGTTTATAAGGAAGCCAGGTACCCTCTGCAATTAGAGGATATTGCTTGCGCAACAAACAAAATAACAAGCATACAACATATAAAGTATATGATATATAGTGTACATTAAATACTAGTATATAGCCCTGTCGATAGTAACAGTTCTTATCGGTGGGCCCATGGATGGATGGGACTGAGACAGATAAGCTACAATGGGGTGTCACAACTAGACAAAAAAGGAGAGGGAAGAGGGAAAATACATGAGTCCAATGTAAATGGTGGCAGTTGTCCTCAGAGAAAGCCAACTCTTAATTACTACACTCAGGTTGGTGCTTCCTGTTTCTCACCCTCTGCAATTGCTGGTTGGTCTTCAGCTCTCTAGTTTTTTTTTTTCAAAGGATTTTATTGAAATTTTACAGAATAACAAGTAAAATTTGACATACATATCAGTGAATCAATTTGCGGATGCTCAATAGGCGCCTATAGAACACTACAGTAGATACAAGAACAGGTGATAGAAAGCGAGTAAGAGCAAAAAGCCTGGCCAATTAACAAAGTAAATATCACCATATACTAACTATGGGTGTTAGCTCGTAGAAATCGGATGTATTGAGCGGAGATGGGCCAAACCGTTTTGTGAACAACACCGTTTTCGTTCACCCCTAAACAGGACCTTCGCTGTGAACGAAAAGGAGGTACAGGACGAGGCGTAGGTTGTGTTTAAATATGACGGTATGGCGACTTACGGTAGGATTTACAGATAGGGGTTAAGCACATCCGAAGAGTAATAAGAACCGAGGGTGAGTCGGTCATGTGGGGGAACTCTATAAGTGACGAAAAAGAGGGGTGGTGTGTGCGTTAGAAAATGCTACGTCAAGCTCTGATGTGCATGGGTATGTCAGCTCAATGTCGCTCAAGAGGGGAAGGACGGGGAAATGGGAGAAAGAGAGGCAGGTGAGTTTTGAGGGGGGACAGTAGGGAACAGACCGCGGAGAGTCCTCAGGGAGTATGAGGAGATGAAGGGGGCAAGGTCGGGTGTGTTTGGGATTGTCTGTAGTGAGTCCAACATGCCCAGGTGGTCTGGAATTTAGTGGGTGTGTCGTTGGCTTGGGAAATGAGTTGCTCCATATTAGCAATCTTGTCCACCCTGCGGATCCATTCCTCTACTATGGGAGGGGCAGGATTTCTCCAGTGCGCAGGGATACACAAGTTGGCTGCGTTGATCAGGTGTATAGTTAAAGATTTTTTGTAGGAAATGGGGGACCCGGGGGTGTGGTGTAGTAAGTAGCGGGCGGGAGAAAAGTCCGGGGTGTATGTAGTGATTTGGGAAATTAGCCGATGGATTTCTGACCAAAATGGTTGTATACAGGCGCATTCCCACCATATGTGGAGCAAGGTACCACGAGTGTCATTACACCTCCAGCATGTCGGAGGGACTGAGGGGTGGAAGTGATGTACCTTGTCGGGGGTCCGATACCATTTCGAGAACAGTTTATATCTATTTTCCTGCGTCGTGACGTTAATGGAGCCTTTGTGCATGAGGGTGAATATGTGATCCCAGTCCGTGGGGGTGAGGTCTAAAGACAGTTCGTTTTCCCACTGTTGTACAATTTTGTCGTCCTTGACCTAATGACATGAAAACAGAAGGGAGTAGTTTACGGAAATTAGGTGACCCTGAGATTCTGTAGAGGTGCAGAGAGATTCGAACGGAGTGAGATCCCTGTGCCAGAGAGAAGATTGTCTGGATGACTGAAGGAAATGTCTCAATTGTAAATATTTGTAAAAGGGTATGTCATGGTTAGGCATTGTAGCCGAAAGAGTGTGGAAAGGGAGGAGAATCCCATTGTGATAGAAGTTGTGCGCTCTAGCTTGCGAGATGTGAATCTCTAAGGTTGGGTCTTTTAAGGTGAGTCCGGGGGGGGGAAGTCTGGGTTACTGTCCAAAGGAGTCATGGGGCCTGGCAAGGGTGAGAGGGCAAGCAATTTGCATGCTCTGTTAAAAAGAGAGAGTGTGGTACCAATGAGAGGTGAGTTCTCTGGGTACATTGGTGTGGTTTATCCAAGGTGCGTTAGCAATGGGGAGGCTTGTGAACGAAGCTTCCAAGGTGATCCAGTCCTTTGAGGGACGGTGTACATGCCAATCCACCAGTCTGGTCAGGTGGCAGGCCCAGGGGTATTTTTGGAGGTCTGGGAGACCCAATCCCCCCAGTTGTTTGGGAAGAACTAACCTGTCCCAGCTAAGGCGTGGACGTTTGGAGGCCCAAACAAAGGTCCGACAGAGAAGTTTATAGGAGGCAAAGAAAGATGCTGGTAGCGTGATCGGGATGGCTTGGAGGAGGTAGAGAAGTCTGGGTAGAATATTCATTTTTAATATTGCTATTCTCCCCAACCAAGAAAATGAACCCAGATTCCATTTGTTTAGGTCACCTTGGATGGATCTAATCAGTTGAAGAAAATTTTTGGCGTAAAGGTCCATTAGATAGGTTGTAATTTTGATTCCCAGGTATGTGATTTCAAATTTCTCCCAGACAAACGGAAAGTTACTATGGCAAAGGTTTACCGTCTCAGTTGGTAGAGTGATATTGAGGGCTTTGGATTTCTCAAAATTTATTTGAAAATTGGATAAGGTTTTGAAAAAAGCAAAGTCCGCTAAAAGGTTAGGGATAGTCGTTATAGGGTCCGTCAGGAAGAGTAAGATGTCGTCGGCGTAAGCCGCTAGTTTATACTGCTTTTGTTGGATGTCAATTCCTCTGATAGCAGGATTATGTCTCAGTTTACGGAGCAAGGGTTCCATTGTCATGATGAAAATTAGGGGTGACAAGGAGCACCCCTGCCGGGTCCCATTGGATTGAGAGAAGGCGTCCGACAAGCCACCATTAATCCAAAGTCTAGCGGTCGGGGATGCGTAGAGGGATAGAATCATTTGTAGCATGCGTGGTGGAAGGCCTGCCGCCTGCAAGGTGGCTTCCATGTAGTCCCAGGCGACCCGGTCGAACGCCTTCTCTGCATCCAGGGAGAGAAAGAATCCTTGTGTAGCTGTTTTGGTAAGCCAGTGGTGAATGTTGAGTGCCTTTGTGGTGTTGTCTCTGGCCTCACGGCCTGGAGACCAGGGATGGAATAAAAGGGCGAATACGGTTGGCCAGAACTTTAGCGTATAGTTTTAAATCCACGTTAAGAAGCGATATGGGGCGATAGTTGGGCACTAATGTGGGGTCTTTTCCCAGATTGGGAATAAGTGTAATGTGGGCTTCCATTAAATCTTTGTGAGCGGTCGAGGTTGTTGTAAGGTCATTAAGTGCTTTGGCTAAATGTGGTAAAAGGATATTTGGGAATGATTTGTAGTAGCAAGGCCATCCGGCCCCGGGCTTTTGCCTGTCCTCATTTGTTTTAAGGCAGTGAGGATTTCGTTTGGTGATATTGGAAGATCTAGTGTATGTGAATCCTCCGGGGAGAGCTGAGTAGGGCCGAATTGTGCTAAGAAGTCGGTAAGTGTTTTCTTACGATCAACCGATGTGTCTGTCGTTTGGTTAGTCGGGAGGTTATATAGCTTGGTAAAATAGTGAATGAATTGCGCCGAGATGCCTTCGTTGGTGACCACTGCCTCTCCATTGGGATTGATGAGCTTGTGGATGGTATGAGAGGCTTTTTTGGTTTGAAGAGCCCTCGCCAGAAGTTTACCGGCTTTGTTGCCAAATTCGTAGTATAGTTTTTGTGACCGTGCGTACTTGCGTTTGACCGTTGCGGTCAGTGCTTCTAAGAATTCCTCCCTAGCTTGGGAGAGTTCTTCCAGTGCAGCGATGGCTAGAGAAGCCTTGTGTGTCTATTCTAATGTGCGGATGCGAGCCGTTAACTCCGCCATGCGGGTGTTTTTAAGTTTGTTTCGGTGTGCAGCTATGGACATTAGTTCTCCGCGAATGACACATTTGTGTGCCGCCCATGCGACCGTGGGTGCTATGTCTGGAGCCGAGTTATCTTGAAAAAAGTTGGAGAGGCAAGTGGTCAGTCTTTGAACGTTTATCTCATCAGTCAGTAAAGAACTGTCTAGTCGCCAGATGCGTGTCTTTATGTTGGGCGAGTTCAAACGTAAGGTCATGGAGATGGGATTGTGGTCCGAGAGTACGGCCGGGTCTATGGTTGCTTTAGTGAGGTGCGAGAGATCTGTCTGCGAAAGAAAGAAGTGGTCAAGTCTAGAATACTTATTGTGTGGTGTAGAGAAGAAAGTAAAATCTTTGTCTTTGGGATGTAACGTGCGACATGTCTCTGTTTCTATTTACATCTGTGAATACCTGTTACAGACTCGGCTAGCCTCTGGATCTGTCTCCTGCCTGGCTCCTGACCCCGGCTTGTCTAATGGATCAGCTTTCCCTGCTGTCCTGTGTATTACCTTGGCTGTCCTTCTGATTTTGCTCGCTCTGATCCACACCTGGTACCTAATCTTGGCTTCAAACCGACTCCTCTTCTCTGTTCTACTAGAGACCTGCTACTTCTCATGGGTGCCACCTGTCTGCAGACACCATCCCAGTGCATCAGGTGTATACCTGGGCGTTCCTCTGAGAGCACCTCAGTAAAGAACATCTCTGCAAGCATTCAAGCAAACGAACCATGCTTCTTTGAGCCTGATACTTCCCATTTCACATTTAGGAGAGTCTGGAACTTAGCCGCAAGAGAAGCCCTCTCTCCATTGGCCTCCAACACCAGGTTCGTGATAGTATCAACCAGCTTTATGTCTGAGGCTGGGAGAGGTACTTCTGTGTTAGAGGCTCAACAGATGGCGGCTCTCACACAAGCAGTTAAAAACCTTGCAAGAGGTTATTTCCAACTTGAAGGACGTCTTCACACCCACACTGCCTCCGTGACATCCGCTGACCAGCATCCTTCTGCTAGCTCCGCCCCTGCAGCTGAAACTTCCAGTTCCCCACTCGCTGCCACATCTGGTGTGGTGCTACCACCTACAGAGTCCCCACTCCTGAATGCATTTCAGGGGACCAACGTAAATTCAGGGCCTTCAAGAATGCCTGTGAACTTTAATTCGCCCTGCAACCAAGGATTTTTGCACTTGATACTGTCAAGGTGGGGTTCAGTATTTCCCTCTTATCTGACAAACTTCAAATCTGGGCTCGCAGTCTGTTGGAACAAAAGTGTTAGGTACCTGGTAGTAGAGCCTGACTTGTAGGAGAAGACCTCTCATACAACGCTGGTTCAGGAGCCACTGGAGTGGGGACAGTGGTCTCCTGAGCGCAGTGGGGTAGGATTGCCTGTTGGAGTATAGTCTCTGATGCTGAGGTAGAGATCCCTCCAGGGATGGCTGGACTGCAGGTGAGGTGGTGACTGGAAGCAGCAGGCTGACACACTGGAGGTGAGAGATCACAGGAGCTGGAGCTGGAGGTGCAAGAGCAAGCAGCAGGCACAAGCAGGGTCAGACAGTCCGGGTCGGCAGGTAGATAAGACAGGTAATCACGGCAGGCAGAGGCAGAGTCGGTGGACAAGCAGAGGTTGGCAACGGTATCAGGTAGAAGCAGCAGAGTAGTCAGGCAGGCCGGGTCGGGTTGGAGCAGGAAGGATGGTCAGACAAGCCGGGTCAAATCAGGTAGCAGACAATCAAATGCAGGTTCAAACAGGAATCACAGAGCTGAGACGAAGCAGCAATGCACCCATGGAACAGGGGAACTTTTATGCGCTCTTTGGCGCCAAAACGTCGCTAACGCGTGCGCCCACGCGCGAACACCCGCGCGCGCCCGAGCGCCACGCTGATGCACAGAAACAGTAGCAGTTTGATGCCGTGTTTGCACAGGGGCGCGCCGGCGCATAGGTGCATGCAAGCGCCCAGGTCTGGCGCTGGTAGATCCCTGACATTGCCCCCCCCCAAAGGGGCAGCCTCCGGATGCCCAAAAGCCTTCTTTTCTCAGGATGTGTAGAAAAATAGGCGCGAACTAAACGCCTAGCATGAACATTACTGTCCGGTTCCCGCAAGTTACTTTCTGGGCCGTAGCCTTTCCACTTGATTAAGAATTGATTTTGTCCTTGCCTTCTTCTACAATCAAGGATAGCCTCAACCTCAAACTCCTCGCTGCCATCAATTACAACAGGTTCAGGAGGTCTCGTTCCTCTACCAGAGAAGGGATCAGGTACAGCAGGTTTAAGCAGAGATACATGGAATACCGGGTGTATTTTAAGCGAATCAGGTAAAGTCAGTTCATAAGAAACTTAATTAATTTTCCTCTTAACCGGAAAAGGTCCCATAAATCTAGGTGCCAACTTCTTAGAAGGACATGCTAATTTGATATTATTGGTAGAAAGCCATACCTGGTCACCAATCTGTAAGTTCAGCTCCCCTCTTCTTTTTCGGTCGAAGATTCTCTTACCATCTGACACTGCTTCCTGCAACAACCGGTTGTTGTGACTGAGGAAATCCACTGTACTCTGTACTGCTGGAACTGAAGACTCTGAAAGGAAATCAGGTAGAAAGGTTAGATGAAAGCCATAATTGGCGAAAAAAGGGGATTGACCGGTGGCAGAATGTTTGGCGTTATTGTAAGCAAATTCTGCTAGGGGTAGCAGGGATACCCAATCGTCCTGTGTGAAAGATGTAAAGCATCTGATGTATTGTTCAAGGGTCTGATTAGTCCTTTCTGTCTGCCCGTTAGTTTGAGGATGATAGGTCGAGGACAGGGCCAATTCAATTTTTAGGGTTTCACACAGGGCTCTCCAGAAACGTGAGGTGAATTGAACCCCTGATGATCTCCTTGACAAATATACGAGCAGTTTCGATGGCAGACGGGGTTCCCCTTAAAGGCAGAAAATGAGCCATCTTGGTTAAACGGTCCACCACCACAAAGATGGCTGAACACCCCTCAGAACATGGAAGCTCCACAATAAAATCCATAGAAATCATTTTCCACGGTCTGTCGGGTACAGGTAAAGGTTTTAACAGGCCCCAAGCTCGATTCCTGGATGTCTTATTCTGGATACAGATAGGGCAGGAGCTGACATATTTTTCGCAAAAGTCTTTCAGATTGGGCCACCAGAATGTACGCTGCACTAGTTCCAAGGTTTTGCGAACTCCAAAGTGGCCCGCCAGTGGATGATCGTGAAGAAGCGTCAAAACCCTGACCCGAACATCTTCAGGGACGAAAATTTGGCTTCCCTTCCAGAACAGACCATCTCTGTTTACCAAAGTAATCCCTGTAGGCCTGGCTGACTCAGAGGATGCTTCCTTAATCTGGGAGAGTAAATCTGTTTGTAGGAGTAAGAAATTGTTTGCAGGTAAGATGGTGTCAGGAGTAGATAAGTCCTTAGGGTTATCATGCATTCGTGATAGTGCATCCGGTTTAATATTTTTTGAGCCTGGCCGATAAGTAATATGGAAGGAGAAACGTGAGAAAAACAGAGCCCAGCGGGCTTGTCGAGGCTTTAGCCGTTTAACAGATCGTAAGTATTCCAGGTTTTTATGGTCAGTGTAAATTAGTACTGGATGCATAGCCCCCTCCAACAGGTACCTCCACTCCTCCAGTGCAGTCTTAATAGCGAGAAGCTCTCGGTTACCAACATCATAGTTTTTCTCCGCAGGAGAGAGTTTTCGGGAGAAGAACCCTACAGGATGCATTACATCTTTGCTACCTTTATGTTGCGAAAGTATCGCACCTACCGCAATCCCAGAGGCATCAACCTCTAAAATAAACGGTAAAGATGGTTCAGGATGACTGAGGATTGGTGCTGAGGTAAACAGTCTTTTGAGGTTTTCGAAGGCATCTTGGGCTAGTTGATTCAAGGAAAAACGGGTATTTTGTTTGGTCAACTGCGTGATGGGTGCAATTATGGCTGAGAACCCCTTGATGAACTTCCTGTAAAAGTTTGCAAACCCAACAAACCGCTGAATTCCCTTCTTGTCCAGGGGTACCGGCCAGTCCAGAACAGCGGAAACCTTCTGTGGGTCCATCTTGATGCCAGTTGAAGAGATTATTAACCCCAGAAATTGAATGCTCTGTTGCTCGAACTCGCATTTTTCCGCTTTTGCATAAAGTCCGTGTAAGCGGAGACGACCCAACACTCTGCAGACATGTTCTCGATGCAGCTCAAGAGATTCTGAAAAAATCAAGATATCGTCCAAGTATGCGATCACAAACACATCTAGAAAATCCCTGAGAACATCGTTAATCAGGTGTTGGAAGGTCGCAGGGGCGTTGCAGAATCCGAAGGGCATAACTAAGTATTCATAATGCCCAAATCGGGTTCGGAACGCTGTTTTCCACTCATGCCCGGCCCGGATACGGATCAAATTATATGCCCCTCTTAGGTCAAGTTTAGTAAAAATGACGGCAGTCCTTAATTTCTGGAATAGTTTAGGTATCAAGGGTAGGAGATACCGATTCTTGACCGTGATTTTGTTTAGTTCTCGATAGTCTATACATGGGCAGAGAGACTTGTCCTTCTTGGTGACAAAAAATATTCCGGCACCAGCTGGGGAGGTAGAGTGGCGTATGAAGCCCTTGGCCAGGTTTTCATCTATATACGTCTTTAGTACTTCTTGTTCTTTTTCTGATAACGGAAAAATGCGTCCGAATGGAATTTCGGATCCTGGCAGCAACTCGATGGGGCAGTCGTAGGGGCGATGAGGTGGAAGAGAGTCTGCCCCCTTCTTACTGAAAACATCAATGTATTCATGGTATTGTTTAGGTATGACCTGGCAAAGTTTCTGGTCGGTGTCCAGACAAAGCAGAGTGGCTGAAGGATCCGGATCTTTCTTTAAACAGTGTTCTTGACAGTAAAATGACAGGAATTTTACTTCTCCAGATGTCCAGTGAATGTGTGGATTGTGGGCCTGCAGCCAGGGAATGCCCAGGATGATGGGAAACATAGGAGAGGTGATGGCATCAAGAACCAGCAGTTCCTTATGTTGGGAGGAAGTAGTAGCAGACAGAGGCAGGGTTTCCTGAGTTACTTGTCCTGATCTGATGCGGGATCCATCAGCTAGGAATACAGAGAGTCCATGGGCTTTAGTCCGTAATGGGATGTTCTGCTGGTTGGCAAAAGTTGAATCAATAAAGCAGCTGCATGCTCCGGAGTCAATGATGGCGTTGACCGGTATTGTCCCTTCTTGGAGCTGTAATGAGAGAGGAAGGGCAAGGTGGGTAGAATTCGCAGACAGAGCAGAGAGACTGGTATACACAGGAGATGGGCACTTACTTATTTTGACTGGACAGTTAAGGACATAGTGCCCAGTTCCACCGCAATAGAGGCACAGATTAAGTTGCCGACGTCGAGCACGTTCTTCAGACGACAAGGCAGGTCGCATCAGTCCTAATTGCATAGGTTCTGAAGTGTCAGGTGTGGCATTAACTGGATTCAGACTAGGTGGGGGTAAGTAGCGTGCTGCAGGAACCAGTGCTCGTGCTGTCATCCAGGCCGGGCGGGATTGTAGGGCAGAGCGTTCAGATCGACGTTCCCGGAGACGTCGGTCAATTTGAATGGTCAAGGAAATCAAGGCCTCAAGAATATTTGGTATACCCACTCGAGCGAGTTCGTCTTTTAGTCCTTCAGATAGGCCCATGCGGAACTGGTGACGCAGGGCCCCATCATTCCACTGAGTGTCCGCGCTCCAACGCCTGAAATCAGTGACATAGTCCTCAGCTGGTCTGCGGCCTTGCTGGAGCACGAACAGAGCTGATTCAGCTGTGGCAGTCTGTTGAGAATCCTCGTATAGTTGCGCCATGGCTTCAAAAAAAGATGACAAAGATTGGGTTAGGGCTGAGTCCCCCTCAAGTAATCGATGAGCCCAGGTCTGAGGTTCCCCTTGTAGGAGGGAAATCACGAACCCCACCTTGGTGACTTCCAGTGAGAAGGTTCGGGGCTGTAGTGCAAAAAAGAGCTGGCAGGCGTTGCGAAAGGTCCGGAACTTAGCCCGGTCTCCAGAGAATCTCTCAGGGATGGGGACCCTTGGTTCAGGTGGAAGCATCACAACTAAAGGGGCTGGAGCAGTCTGTGCAGGAGTTGTGGCTGAAGAGGAGGCCAGAGGGTTAGACCCTGCAAGGTTCTGAACTTGTCCTTCCAATCTGTTGTAGTTATCCTGGAGGGATTGCACAGCTTGAGTGAGGGCCGCAAGGTGTGTGCATATTTCCTTCATCGGAGAAGTGTCTCCTGCAGGCTCAGTCATGGCTGCTTCGTACTGTTAGGTACCTGGTAGTAGAGCCTGACTTGTAGGAGAAGACCTCTCATACAACGCTGGTTCAGGAGCCACTGGAGTGGGGACAGTGGTCTCCTGAGCGCAGTGGGGTAGGAGTGCCTGTTGGAGTATAGTCTCTGATGCTGAGGTAGAGATCCCTCCAGGGATGGCTGGACTGCAGGTGAGGTGGTGACTGGAAGCAGCAGGCTGACACACTGGAGGTGAGAGATCACAGGAGCTGGAGGTGCAACAGCAAGAGCAAGCAGCAGGCACAAGCAGGGTCAGACAGTCCGGGTCGGCAGGTAGATAAGACAGGTAATCACGGCAGGCAGAGGCAGTCGGTGGACAAGCAGAGGTTGGCAACGGTATCAGGTAGAAGCAGCAGAGTAGTCAGGCAGGCCGGGTCGGGTTGGAGCAGGACGGATGGTCAGACAAGCCGGGTCAAATCAGGTAGCAGACAATCAGATGCAGGTTCAAACAGGAATCACAGAGCTGAGACGAAGCAGCAATGCACCCATGGAACAGGGGAACTTTTATGCGCTCTTTGGCGCCAAAATGGCGCGAACACGCGAGCGCACACGCGCGCCGCGCTGATGCACAGAAACAGTAGCAGTTTGATGCCGTGTTTGCACAGGGGCGTGCCGGCGCATAGGCGCATGCAAGCGCCCAGGTCTGGCGCTGGTAGATCCTTGACATTGCCCCCCCCCCAAAAGGGGCAGCCTCCGGATGCCCAAAAGCCTTCTTTTCTCAGGATGTGTAGAAAAATAGGCGCGAACTAAACGCCTAGCATGAACATTACTGTCCGGTTCCCACGAGTTACTTTCTGGGCCGTAGCCTTTCCACTTGATTAAGAATTGATTTTGTCCTTGCCTTCTTCTACAATCAAGGATAGCCTCAACCTCAAACTCCTCGCTGCCATCAATTACAACAGGTTCAGGAGGTCTCCTTCCTCTACCATACGTATTTTAAGCGAATCAGGTAAAGTCAGTTCATAAGAAACTTAATTAATTTTCCTCTTAACCGGAAAAGGTCCCATAAATCTAGGTGCCAACTTCTTAGAAGGACATGCTAATTTGATATTATTGGTAGAAAGCCATACCTGGTCACCAATCTGTAAGTTCAGCTCCCCTCTTCTTTTTCGGCACCCGAGCGCCGCGCTGATGCACAGAAACAGTAGCAGTTTGATGCTGTGTTTGCACAGGGGCGCGCCGGCACATAGGCGCATGCAAGCGCCCAGGTCTGGCGCTGGTAGATCCCTGACAAAAAGAACCCAGCACTAAATTCTGTTGCATTGTTCTTCAAAGCCATGCCTGCTCTCTATGATGACCCGCAAAAAAGGGCCACCACTGAGTCCACCCTTCATGTCCTACAGCAAGGCCGATAACCTGTGGAGGACTACATTGTGGAGTTTTGCAAATGGTCAGCCAATGCTGGATGGAATGACGTGGCTTAAAAATACCAGTTCCGGCTGGGCTTGTCCGAAAACCCTCAAGGATGAGTTAGCCAGGGTTGAAGTTCCCGCCTCCCACCTCAACTTTCCATCCACTTGGATCGCAGCCTGTGGGAATGACGCTCCAGATGCACTCATGCCTTTCGGCCCACATGGGTATTGCCAAAGGCTCTGGGACCAAGTGTTCCTGCCACTGCTCCTCAGGCCACAAATGCTTCTGAAGGAGAACCAATGCAAATTAGCCTTCTTCGACCTGCTTTGACCCCCGAAGAGAGGATGCGCTGATGACAAGGCAACCTATGCCTCTACTGGAGAGCCATGGGCCATTTCCTTTGGAGCTGCCCTGTCCAAGTAAATTCGGTCAAGCATACCCTTCGTATCTGGAGCCAAGAAGCCCAAGTAGCATTTGAACAGTTGAAAGCTCTATTCCCTTCTGTTCCTGCTCTGCAATGCCCAGACCCTGCACTTACCTTTGTCCTAGAGGTGGACGCATCTGAAGTAGCAACAGGAGCCATGCTTTCTCAACGGCGGGGTCCAAAGGCTTGGCTTCATCCAGTAGCATTTTGTTCTAGGAAATAAAGCCAAGCTGAAAGGCAATATGATGTGGGTGATAGAGAACTCCTTGCAATCAAAGTAGCCTTTGTAGAATGGAGGTACCTCCTGGAAGGTACTAGCCACTTGATTATGATCTTCACAGATCATAAGAATCTGAAATACTTAAGGTCCGCAAAGGACCTAAGACCCCGGCAAGCTAGATGGGCTCTGTTCTTTTGCAGATTCAATTTCCACATAACCTATCGCCCAGGATCCAAGAATAAGCAGGCGGATGCTCTATTCCATATGTTTCCTGAATCTGCTCCACCCAGCACTATCTTGTCTACCCAAAATGTTTGCTGATCCAACCCAGTTTAAAGTCATCCATCGAACACTATGCTATGGATCCGAACATGACTCATTAAGGAGGCAGGATGGATTGTTGTGGCACCAAGATAAGGTCTTTGTACCGCAGGAGGTAAGATCTCAAGTTCTTCGGACCTTCCATGACCACCAGCTTGCTGGACACTTTGGGGCCTGTAAAACAATTGAACTGATTCAGCGGTCCTTTTGTTGATCCATCCTGAGTCAAGATTGCAGAGACTATGTAAAATCTGGCACAGTGTGTCTGCGTAGCAAGGGCGATAAAACTAGGGCCTTGGGGTTACTGAGGCCCTTGCCTATCCCTAATCGTCCCTGGGATATGATTGCCATGGACTTCATTGTGGACTTGCCTCTCTCTGAGGGTTTTTTCTACGATCCTGCTGGTGGTAGATTGCCTATCCAAAATGGCTCACTTCTTGCCTAT
The DNA here is from genome assembly GCF_042186555.1 of Aquarana catesbeiana. Classification (NCBI taxonomy): domain Eukaryota; kingdom Metazoa; phylum Chordata; class Amphibia; order Anura; family Ranidae; genus Aquarana; species Aquarana catesbeiana. The sequence goes on along the minus strand of NC_133336.1, from coordinate 65,942,346 downwards.
GGTGGGTACTCCATCTGCTGCTGAAACTATTCACGCCTTCATTCAAGAAATGGTTAGGCTGCATGGTTTGCCCAGCAACATCGTCTCTGGCTGGGGGGTGCAATTTACCTCTAGGTTTTGGAAAGTTCTTTGCAAGGCCCTGAAAGTGGAACTCTGCCTATCATCTGCTTACCAACCCCAATTGGTGTGTTAAAGTGCTGCACTCAAGTGTAAGCGGTTCAGTCAAGGGAAATGTGACCATAATAAAGAGGTACTTAGGGTTTAGGTCTGGAGACATGCTTGGCCAGTCCATCACCTTTACCCTCAGCTTCTTTAGCAAGGCAGTGGTCGCTTTGGAGGTGTGTTTGGGATTGTTATCATGTCGGAATACTGCCCTGCGGCCCACTCTCCAAAGGGAAGGGATCGTGCTCTGCTTCAGTATGTCACAGTACATGTTGGCATTCATGGTTCCCTCAATGAACTGTAGCTCCCCAGTGCTGGCAGCACTCATGCAGCCCCAGACAATGACACTCCCACCACCATGCTTGACTGTAGGCAAGACATACTTGTCCTTGTACTCCTCACCTGGTTGCCGCCACACACGCTTGACACCATCTGAACCAAATAAGTTTATCTTGGTCTCATCAGGCCACAGGACATGGTTCCAGTATTCCATGTCCTTAGTCTGCTTTTCTTCAGCAAACTGTTTGCAGGCTTTCTTGTGCATCATCTTTAGAAGAGGCTTCCTTCTGGGTAGACATGTGGAGAATTAAAAAATTAGTTTTGTTTCAAATCGTTATTTACATAAATTTGTTAATTAAATTTGTTTAATCCGAATTCGGAATTCATTTTGTTCGTTTTCAAATCGATTCAAATTCAGATCGATTCAAAAAGTTTTCGAATTTATTTAGTTTTCAAATTCGAATAGTTTTCCAATTTCCAAAAAGAATACAATTGAATAGAAAATAAAGGAATAGAATAGAAAAAAATAATAGAATAGAAAAGAATATAACAGAAAATAAAAGAATATAGTAAAACAGAACAAAATAGGATAGAAAATAAAAGAATAGAATAAAAAAAGAATATAATTAGATTATAACCATCTTCTGAAATTCAAATAGAAAAGAATAGACTTAAAAAAACAATAGAATAGAAATAATATAACCATTTTCCAAAATTCAAATAGAATCAATTCGAATTTGAATAAAATAGAAAAGAATAGAGTGGAATAAAATAGAAAATAACACAATAGTATAGAAAAAAAAAACAATAGAATGAATATAACCATCTTCCTCTTCTATTCTTTCCATTCTATTCTGTTTTTTTTCTATACTATTCTATTCTACTATTCTATTCTACTTTCTGATCTATTCTTTTCTATTCTATTTAAATTGGCCATAGATACTCTTTTTTTTTTTTTTGTCTCTGCCCTGGGAGACTCAGATTTTCTCTTTGGCCTGGTGATCATTGTCTCTGGAATTGGAAGTGATTCAAAAATGTTACAGGACAGGAATAGAGAGGACATCTGTTTCAGTGACAACTTTCTAAGAAGATATTTCCTTTCACTTTAATGAGATTTCCTCTCACTTGTAGTTGTGTCTTTGGTACAGAAAGAGAAGAGAAATCCCACCAAAGACACAAATACAGCAAATGAAATGGATTTAATAATTTACTAGTGTAGTTTTTTATCTACTGTATCTGTCTGGCTTTAGATGCACTTAGTCTTGGCTGGACCATTCAACTTCGTATACATTTCAGGGACTATATTCTCTGAACTGAAAGATCCATCTGGGAAAGTTACTTAGAAAGGCCAAGGCAGATGCTAAGAGCTGGGAAGTCAGATGTTGGAGTTTTATTACTGACACCTCCCTGGGGTATAGAAATTAGAAAGTGATTTAAGTGATTTAGCCCAGTGGAATCTACTCAAAAATAAAATGGTAATTACTCAAAGGACTGACCCTTTTATTTTGTTCCTATGTTTTTTTTAGCGTCTCCTTTAATGATGGTGGCATACCTTTCTCTGGATGCTTCACTGTATTCACTGCCTTCAGTATCAGCCTGCATTGGACTCACAAGGGCTTACAGGATGGTAAGGGAGTGCTGCGAGATACAGCTTCTATATTCCTTCCTTCTAGCAGTTGTCAGAAATATTTCTGTTAGATGTACAATGAAATGGAGTCTCTTTTTTAATTCATGTTTAACACAATGAACTGCTTCAGGAAGCATTGTAACTGTGCTCAGCCAGGACATCCAGCTCAGTGTACCATTAGGCCTCTGTCAAATTTGCAATTCTATTCATGGTGGTCACTCACTAGCTACAAGATTGCTATGAGAACAGGGAGAGTACTTTTCTTCAGAATATAAGAATGAACCTCGAAATGTGGGATTTTTTAGGCAATTGAAAGAAAATAATACATTATTTTATAAAACATATACAGTGCCTTGCAAAAGTATTCACCCCCTTGGCTTTACTCCAAGGGATCATGGCAATCACATATATAAACATATGAGTCTTTAATTCCCGTACTTATCTGCTTCTATCTCTCTGGCCAGGCCATATAATTGCAGTATAATGCAGCTTTCTATAGTTTCATTAACCACTTAAGGACCATTATAACTGCGGCAAGTTGGCTCCCCTGGGCAAATTGCCGTCATGGTACAAAAATGGTGTAAAAACCGCGCTATAAGAACCAAAAACAAAATACAGAAAAAAAGTGGTGGCGAGATGGGTAACACCCAACCAGCACTGAGGGAGCAGCAATAAATATGTACAACATCAATACACACACAAATTGGAAAAAGGATAAAATCGCGCTACCCTAAAAAATATTAGTGAACATGACACACATGTGTATACTACGTGATAAGTATGGCATATATATAAAAACCAAAGCCAATTAATTACAAACAGAAAAAATGTATATATCATGCAGGCGATCATGAAAAATAATGATTAACGTATGCAATAACAAATGACCAATGATCAGTGAACTAACAATATCCAATGGTTAGTGAACAGTGAACAAGTTGCTGTAATAAACACCAGTGAATAATAAATTGAAGTAAATTAAAGTCTATCAGAGTATGAAAAATGGTGTGAAAAAAATTGGTGAAACGGTTGTTGTCTTCAAATAATATGTGAAATCCACCACCATAAATCAACAGGAATGCACCCTTACCGGAATACCATGATCCCCCATTACAGAGGATCAGGGAAGGCATGTGTTGTGCTATACATCGGCTCCATGAAACAGCGGGTAGACTCCAGATGGTAGGAAGTTACTTACAGCGGCTCGGATCAGCGGGGAAAAGTCGTGGTGCATAGGAGGAAATAAATGCTCCAATAGTGTAAAACCAACGATTGTTTATTAAAAAAGAAAGATAGAACACTTACAAGAAAATAAATGTAAAAAATCCGAACGTCTGTTGCGCCGGCCGGAGCACAAAACAGACAGCCTGTTCCTAGTGTAAACCCCTTCCCCGCCAGTGACATTTATACAGTAATCAGTGGCTATTTTTAGCTCTGATCGCTGTATAAATGTCAATGGTCCCAGAAGTGTCCGATCTGTCTGCAGCAATGTCGCAGTCCCTCTAAAAGTCGCTAATCGCCGCCATTACTAGTAAAAAAAACTAATAATAAAAATGCCATAAATCTATCCCCTATTTTGTTGACACTAAAACTTTTGCACAGACCAATCAATATACGCTTGTTACGATTTTTTTTTTTTTTTACCAAAAAAAGTAGCCTAAACTGATGAAGACATTTTTCTTTTTTTCTTTTGGATATTTATTATAGAAAAAATAAAAAACTCAGAGGTGATCAAATACCACCAAAAGAAAGCTCTAGTTGTGGGGAAAAAAGGATGTCAATTTTGTGTGGGTACAGTGTAGTACAACCGCGCAATTGTCAGTTAAAGTGACGCAGTGCCGTATCGCAAAAAAAGGCCTGGTCATTAGTGGGCTAATTCTTCCGGTCCTTAAGTGGTTAAGTGTCTATAAAGATTAATTATAGGTTTTCAGGTACTAATAATTTGGTTCAGTACAGGAATTATTTCAGATTTCAGATAGACTAATGCATTACAGTTTATCAAAATATATTACTGAGCAATTTGACATAAATTTGAGAAAAACAACATAGTTTTCAGTGACCATCTGCAAATTATATAGTAGTTTACAAAAGAAATATGTTAAAAATAAGTTGTAGCAGGATAGGCATTATATAGTAAAACTACAATAAATTTGTCTATTTTATTTATTTGACTATGAATTGTTCAGGTAATAGATGTAAGGGCTTGCATACACAGGCAATTACAGTATGCCCAAGCACCATCTACAGTTGCAATAAAAAGTATGTGAACCCTTTCGGAATGATATGGATTTCTGCACAAATTGGTCATAAAATGTGATCTGATCTTCATATAAGTCACAACAATAGAGAATAAACAAGTAACAAGGCGCAATATGCAGATACCTTACAATGTAGTACCCAATTGTCCAGGAATGTGTTTGTACAGATGTGTACACTGGTAATATAAAACCAATGTCTCAGTCAGGGCAGCCACCAAGAAACCAAAAGCGAGTTCCAATAGCTAAGAAAAGACAAGGAATAGGGGCGCCTCTGAGAAATTATCATAAAACACTTTATTTTAAACAAAATATCCACTCACATGAAAGTAGAAGAAGTCATATATAGGAGCATGATGAGGGCTGAAGAGCTGAAAAAACACAGGACTGTAGGACTGTAGGCAGAAGCTGTATCAGAAGCACAATCAACTCCAGGCAGGCAGGGGTGCAGATGGCTATGCACATACACACACCAGTGTAATACAATGTCCCCGGAAGATGGTGTCAGTAGTCCAGTGAAAGAGGAAAGGATCGGTCCAATGATGGCATGAATGTCTGTACAAAGAGGGAGAAGGACGTCTGGCTGGATGGCAGGGCTGCGCTGTATCTCCACAGCGATCGCACTGTCCCTGTATGGTAAGGGGAGAGACACGGCCGTGTGTATGAGATGAAAGCGAGGCTTGGAGAGCAGACACAGGCCGGCGCCGAGCCGTGACGTCATCAGCATGCGACGCGTTTCTGAAATTGCTGGCTATAGATGGATGGAATAGCCGCATTCCTTTTTCAAGCATGGATACACAATACATGGGAAGGTTTAATATAGGCGGAACAAGGGGCGGAGCCATAAACTTGAATAGAAACACAGACTAATGCAGAGGGGAAGGGGAGGAACCAAGGGAGACAGGAAATGGGACAGAGAATGGGACAGAGAACTGTGAATATAAGAAATACAATTTGGAAATGGTAAAAAATAATTAAAAATGGTGAAAAAATAATAATAAAAAAAGATAAAGAATGAAAAAACTGAAAAATAAATATAAATATATGAATATAATAAATAATATAAATAAATACATGGTCGGAGAATATAATAGAAATAAAGGATTAATTAATTAAATGAGAGACACTAGGTTACAGGAGAGATATAAGATATATATGGGGAAAAAAATGTATGCTGGAGAAATGAACTATGTGTATAAATATAATGAATGGTTATAAATGAATGTATAAATATAATAGGTAGATATAGATGAACGTATGTTTAGGGAATATGGAGAAAACAAAAAATTACTAGGATGAGAGACACCATGTGGCGGGAGGGATATGTAATATGTGGGACTAAAAATTTAAACTGAATGCCGGGGGGGGGGGGGGGGGGGGGGGGGGATGTAGAGAGAATGTAAGTATATGTATGCATAAAATATTAATATGAGGTGTATATGTGCATATAAATGATTGCAAGAATTACAAAGGAAAAATCAACCTAATGCGATAAGGAAGAAAAGGAAAGAAGAGGAAAGAAAGGGGCAAGAGGGAAAAAGAAAGGAAAAAAAGGGGGGGGGAGAAAGGGGGGGGGGAGGGGAGGAAAAAGCATACATATACATATACACATATATATATATATATATATATATATATATATATATATATACATGTATACATAAAAAGCATCATATTACCTCCTGGGTTACCAATACTTACTGGAGCGAACCCGCCACCCCCAATAAATTATATAAAACAGGTAGGAAGAAAAAACCTGTGATAAAATAACAAAAATATACCTATAAATATGGACATTACTCTGATGATACTGTACTTTGAAATTTTATATGTCCATATTTATATTCCTCTTCTTTCCTTTTCTTCCTTATCGCATTAGGTTGATTAGGTTGATTTTTCCTTTGTAATTCTTGCAATCATTTATATGCACATATACACCTCATATTAATATTTTATTCATACATATACTTACATTCTCTCTACATTCCCCCCCCCCCCCCCCCCCCCCGGCATTCAGTTTAAATTTTTAGTCCCACATATTACATATCCCTCCCGCCACATGGTGTCTCTCATCCTAGTAATTTTTTGTTTTCTCCATATTCCCTAAACATACGTTCATCTATATCTACCTATTATATTTATACATTCATTTATAACCATTCATTATATTTATACACGTAGTTCTTCATTTCTCCAGCATACATTTTTTTCCCCATATATATCTTATATCTCTCCTGTAACATAGTGTCTCTCATTTAATTAATTAATCCTTTATTTCTATTATATTTCCCGACCATGTATTTCCCGACATTGTATTACACTGGTGTGTGTATGTGCATAGCCATCTGCACCCCTGCCTGCCTGGAGTTGATTGTGCTTCTGATACAGCTTCTGCCTACAGTCCTGTGTTTTTTCAGCTCTTCAGCCCTCATCATGCTCCTATATATGACTTCTTCTACTTTCATGTGAGTGGATATTTTGTTTAAAATAAAGTGTTTTATGATAATTTCTCAGAGGCGCCCCTATTCCTTGTCACAACAATAGACAATCACAGTCTGCTTAAACTAATAACACACACAGAATTAAATGTTACCATGTTTTTATTGAACACACCATGTAAACATTCACAGTGCAGGTGAAAAAAGTATGTGAACCCTTGGATTTAATAACTGGTTGAACCTGCTTTGGCAGCAATAACTTCAACCAAACGTTTCCTGTAGTTGCAGATCAGACGTGCACAACAGTCAGGAGTAATTCTTGACCATTCCTCTTTACAGAACTGTTTCAGTTTAGCAATATTCTTGGGATGTCTGGTCTGAATCGCTTTCTTGAGGTCATGCCACAGCATCTCAATCGGGTTGAGGTCAGGACTCTGGCTGGGCCACTCCAGAAGGCGTATTTTCTTCTGTTTAAGCCATTCTGTCGTTGATTTACTTCTATGCTTTGGGTCGTTGTCCTGTTGCAACACCCATCTTCTGTTGAGCTTCAGCTGGTGGACAGATGGACAGAAGTTCTCCTGCAAAATGTCTTGATAAACTTGGGAATTCATTTTTCCTTCGATGATAGCAATCCGTCCAGGCCCTGACGCAGCAAAGCAGCCCCAAACCATGATGACCCCACCACCATACTTCACAGTTGGGATGAGGTTTTGATGTTGGTGTGCTGTGCCTCTTTTTCTCCACACATAGTATTGTGTGTTTCTTCCAAACAAATCAACTTTGGTTTCATCTGTCCACAGAATATTTTGCCAGTACTGCTGTGGAACATCCAGGTGCTCATGTGCAAACTGTAAACGTGCAGCAATGTTTTTTTTGGACAGCAGTGGCTTCCTCTGTGGTATCCTCCCATGAAATCCATTCTTGTTTAGTGTTTTACGTATCGTAGATTCGCTAACAGGGATGTTAGCATATGCCAGAGACTTTTGTAAGTCTTTAGCTGACACTCTAGGACTCTTCTTCATCTCACTGAGCAGTCTGCGCTGTGCTCTTGCAGTCATCTTTACAGGACGCCCACTCCTAGGGAGAGTAGCAGTAGTGCTGAACTTTCTCCATTTATAGACAATTTGTCTTACCGTGGACTGATGAAAAGCAAGGCTTTTGGAGATACTTTTATAACCCTTTCCAGCTTTATGCAAGTCAACAATTCTTAATCGTAGATCTTCTGAGAGCTCTTTTGTGCAAGGCATCATTCACATCAGGCAATGCTTCTTGTGAAAGGCAAACCCAGAACTGGTGTGTGTTTTTTATAGGGCAGGGCAGCTGTAACCAACACCTCCAAGCTCATCTCATTGATTGGACTCCAGTTGGCTGACACCTCACTCCAATTAGCTCTTGGAGATCTCATTAGTCTAGGGGTTCACATACTTTTTCCACCTGCACTGTGAATGTTTACATGGTGTGTTCAATAAAAACATGGTAACATTTAATTCTTTGTGTGTTATTAGTTTAAGCAGACTGTGATTGTCTATTGTTGTGACTTAGATGAATATCAGATCACATTTTATGACCAATTTGTGCAGAAATCCATATTATTCCAAAAGGGTTCACATACTTTTTATTGCAACTGTATTCCATGCACCATTTGAAACAAGTAAAAAGGAGTTGTCTTGAGCTCATTAAGGCCAATGAGTAGCATTTTTGAAATGTACCTTTGTACTCTCAGTTGAAGTGAAGTGAATTGTTCTAGCCACTTATATCATGTATGTTCAACAGCTTCTCTGTAGATGTGTGCTGCTTGTAGCAGTCAACCCTGTTCCACCTGCTACAAACTGTTCATGGAGTAGGCAGGGGTTGGGAACCCCACTAGTCCATAATGTGTCCCTTTACCCGAATATTTACCAACTAGTACTTACACCAGATTTGTAATGGATAAATCCAAAATTTTTAAACATTTTATACTTGAGTAATCTCCAAGATTTGGACAAGATAAACAGGTCTCTAATGGGCTAAATTTATATAGTGTACCACTGACAGGCCCTGTTATTGTGTCTACTTGTTGAAAACGAAAGCAGCCCATACACAAAGTGAATTTCTTGCCTGCAAGCGCAAGTTGTTGACAGGGTAATCCCTCCCACCAAGCCATTGTATTCACGAGGGGGAGTTGGGGGGGAACTGTCCTTGCTGGGAGAATGCAGTGATTATTCCTAGCAGCTATACCATAGATAATCGCATGCAAAATCCGGCAGGCTGGTTTTACCCAAGTTGATCGGGTCAACTTGGTACATACAGCCTGCCCGTGCATGGTTCAAATCTCCCCGGTTCAGCGGGAACCGTCCGAGATTCTAACCATCTATGGCTGGCCTAAGCTACAATTGATTTGTTTTCTCATGGAGCTTGGATTTAAGTTTGGGGGTTAGAAGTTGTATCCAGTTTTTTTTTTGCGGTCTTTAAATGTTAGTGTAGAGATCTCACCTCATTTACCTGTGATGACCAGAATCTTTCCAGGGACAAAGAGAGTGGCAAAGGTACTTTCTTTCGGTAGATTCTGAAATATTTTTTGCTCAATCCATTCTATTTGTTCTCCTCTTAGGACTTTAATGCAGCCAAATACAAGTATAAAAACATATTTAACAACTTTATTGATACAAAAACATATTAAAACATAGCACATCCTAAAATGTACACAAGCCCTGGTATGGAAACAATTCTAATGTACTACAAGTTAAAAAAAACAGGCAGGAAATAATCATTTACAATGGAATTTCTCAAATAGTAAATCCCACCAAAATTCATGGATTTCCATCTATATTTGAGGCATCTGATGTTCATTAAATTAGATTGTTTTCCTTATAATTCTTTACATCTTTATATGTTTTTGATTATCTAGATACCTCCTATTTTTTGCCCCAGAGGAAGATTTTGACCAAAGCAATTGAAACATGGGGGCTTATTCTGGCAGGATTTACTGTTTGAGAAATTCTATTGTAAACTATTGTTTCTTGCCTGCTATATATAGGGTTTTTGTTTTTAACTTGTAGTACATTGAATTTTTTTCCATACCAGGACTTGTGTACATTTTAGGATGGTGCTATGTTTTAGAGCTGAAACGATTAATCGATAAAATCGATAATAAAAATAATCGTTGTCGACGATTTTCATTATTTATTCATTGGTCTGCACGCACCTCCTCCCTTCCTCCCTGCCTATCAGTCCTGCCTCCGTCCGAGTGTTACACAATCCCCTGTGTACAAGCCGCTTTCTCAAAGCGGCACCCATGTGACCGAGCATGTCAGCCTCGCACGTCCACCTCTCTCCTCTTCGCTGACTTCAGCGGTGTATTCTCTGCCCCGCCCGCTTTGCTTCCTCGAGGGAAGAGAGAGAGGAGGGAAGCAGCGGTAAGCGCCAAGCTGCGATAAGGTAGCGGCTTACTTTTAAAAAACAGAGGCAAAACATTCATACAATGGCAAAACATTGATTTTGGTATTTCTGGGAGGACAAGTGCCCCATCATTGGTGTTCCTGGGGGGGGGGTGTTCCTGGGGGTTTCTTGTAGTATAAACCCCATCATGACAAGATACCTGTGTAACACTCCGTGTTTTTCATTATTATTTTAAATAAACTAAAAGATTTATTATTAAGGTTTTTTATGATTTTTTTCGATTAATCGAAAAAATAATCGGCCAGCTAAACAATTATGAAAATAATGATTAGTTGCACCACTACTATGTTTTATTATGTTTTTGTGTCAATAAAGTTGTTAAATATTTTTTTATACAATATGATGGTGTTATACTTGTGTTTGGCTGTATTAAAGTATTAAAGTCCCAAAGGGAGAACAAATAGAATGAATTGACCAATTGTAGGCATAAGCTGCTATGTATTATATGATTGTTATTCCTTTGTTAATTTTAAATGTTTTTTTGCTATCCAACTGACTACCATGCTCTCTGAACAGCTAAAGGGGAGCCAAAAATCATTATAATTATTCTTAAAGCTGAGTTCCACCCAAAAGTGGAAGCTCCGCTTATCTCCCCCCCCCCCCTTCGGTGCCACATTTGGCACCTTTCGGGAGGGCGAAACTCCGCGTTCAGTTCTGAAGACCGCTACCATGACCCCTTCAGTTACAGACTGACTTCCAGTCACATTCTCAGCAAGCATGGACATGAAAACATCATATTGCTATACTTATGCTGGGGTCCTCTCTCTTCTCTGAGTCCAGAATATGGAAGCTAAGCTTCTGGTTAATGATTAATTATAAATGTTTTGGAGCTCTATAAATCTCTGCAACACCTTCCTTCTCAGCATACTTAAAAATATTTTATTTGATTTTGGTGAAGGGCTTTTGGCACAGGGTTTCTCAGTGATGATATTTTGCAAATATTTTTCATATCTCAGTTACAAACTACAGCTCTGCTGGCTGCTGCTCTGTGTTATTTGTGTCCCCTTTTTGTGGCCATCTATAAAAGTTTTTATATATTTATTTATTTATATATACTTGTGCGTAAATTATTTTAGTGGTCATGTGCAAGTGTTTTTTATTTTCCTCTAGATATGGCAGAACACAGAAAATGCCTTGCTGGAGATGGTCACCGTATCAAATTGTACAGCTCTTTTGTTTTTAACACAACCGTACTCGGTGGAACATGATCTGGACACAGGGATAAGGCTTCTTTTGGAACTAAGGTGTCAGACATGGTACTTTATACTAACCATACCTGTGTTATGCGTATCAGCATTACTTTGCATAAAGATCATTTAACGTGTATCCAAACCCAAAAACAAATATTGTATGTTTTGGCATTTACTAGCCCTTAATTGAGGTGGCTGCAATGGTTTTCATTTTCTTTCTTTTTTTACACAGTGTTGCTGCCAGTAACACGATTCCTATTCTAGAGTGACAGTGCTCACTCACTCTACTGTATCTGTGAAGGAGCAGTATTGTCATCCCAGGAGGATGTGTGTTAGAACTATGTGATGGCTGCATTTTTTTTCAAATTTTCCCCTTTATTTTCAGCTAATAATCTCGTAAATAGTGCATTTTCTGTCCCTTCATGAGTACACTTACTTCTCCCTTGTACCTATGGAAAGAGCTATGATTGACACAAGGCTGGTCCTTCAAACATGTCTGCCTTTGTTCATCCCCCATTACATGGGGTTTACTGAATTAGGAGTTTACTAACATTGTTTATGCTGTGTTTTCAGCTCATAGGAAGTGCATTTCTGTCAAAATTAACAGGTATATACTTGCTGAGCATGTTCTTAGCCGGATAAAAAGTAAACTAATGTAGCCATCCACCGAAGGACTGGTAGCTGCTAAAGTGAGAAAAATAATTATTTGATCCCTGCAGATTTTGTAAGTTTGCCCACTTACAAGACATGAAGGGTCTATAAATTTTTTTCATAGCTGTATTTTAAATGTTAGAGACAGAATATCAACCAAAAATCCAGAAAAACACACAATACATATGTTATAAATTCAGGAGTAGTTCAGTGAGTAAATAAATATTTGATCCCCAAGCAAAACATGACTTGGTACTTGGTGGAGAAACCCTTGTTGCAAGCACAGAGGTAAGACGTTTCCTTGTAGAGTTGGTAAGGCCAGGTTTGCACACATCTCAAGAGGGATTTGGTGGTCTACTCTTCTTTACAGATCTTCTCTAAATCCTTAAGGTTACTTTGCTGTCGCTTGGCAAGCTCAAAGTTTTCAGGCCCCTCCGAAAAATTATCTATAGGATAAAGGATTTTGAGGAAGAAAATGCTGACTATAACCCTAAGACACCATCCCTACAGTCAAGCACAGAGGTGGAAACATGATGCTTTGGGGCTGTTTTTCTGCTAAGGTACAGACCAACTTTGCCGCATTAAGGGGCCAATGGACAGGACCATGTATTGTAAAATCTTGATGAGAACCATCTTCCCTCAGCCAGAACATTGAAGATGTGTTGTGAATGGGTCTTCTAGCATGACAATGACCCAAAACATACCGCCAAGGCAACAAAGCGTGGCTCAAGAGGCAGCACATTAAGGTCATGGAGTGGCCTAGTCAGTCTCTATACCTTAATCCTATTGAAATGTATAGGAGGGAGCTGAAACTTCCAGTTGCCAAGAGCAGGACAGCCAAGAAACCTTAAAGTGGATGTAAACCCTCTCCTATACCACGTGAAGTGAATAGCCTCAGATGATACAGAGAGTTGAAACAAATCTCCCTTCTCCCTACATAAGTTTTACACGTATATCTGCTGTCTTTCCCTTTCTACACTCTTTAGAAAGTGTAGATTGTGTTACAAATCTTGTTTTTCTCATATCAGCAGTGGGTGTGGAGTCTGGATTACACTGTGTGAGAGCTGATTGGACGAAAGGCACACACACCCCCTCCACGTAGGCAGAGGAAAGAAGGAACATGCAGAGATGTACTGTGAATAGACAACTCTCTTTGCTTCATCTACCTCTAAGCACCCTTCCAACACAAATTTCCAGCTGCTGTTATCTCCTGTCGAAGAGCTTGCTCAGAAGTGACTCTTGCTAATAACAGAGCAACAGAAAGACATGGGGACAAGAGAAAAGTAAACACTACAGATATACTGTGCCCTAGGTCAGATTTCATGAATGGGGTTTACAACCACTTTAAGGATTAGAGATCTTAAGAAGAGTTGACCAAAAATCCTTCCTGAGATGTGTGCAAACCTTGTCACTAACTACAAGAAACGTCTTACTCTGTGCTTGCCAACAAGGGTTTCTACACCAAGTACTTAGTCAATGTTTTGCTTGGGACCAAATTACTTATTTTATTCATTGAACTGCAACTTAATTTGTAGCATGTGTTTCATGTGTTTTTTCTGGAGTTTTGGTTGATATTCTGTCTTTAGCATTGAAAATACACCTATGCAGTGGTAGAAACTACCACCATGGCGACCCATGCAGGCGCTATGGGGCCCGCAGCCAAGTTGGGGCCCGGTGAGTGGCATTGCTAGGTGGGTGTGGGCTGCACCGGGTGACACCCTTGGGTGGTTGCAGCCGCACCACTAATACCGCTCGCTGTGTACCTCAGCCGCCCTCCCCTCCTCTCTGTTTACATCCACAGAGGAGGAGGAGCCTGCGCTTGAGCCTCGAGGGACACACACCGCTGTGTGTATCTGGAGAATGTCAGCGCAGTTCTGAGGTATGTAAAAAGGGGGGGGGCGTCTATACTACTGAGGGGGAGTCTGTACTGAGGGGGGGTCTGCACTTACTGAGGGGGGGGTCTGCACTACTGAGGGGGGGTCTGCACTACTGAGGGGGGGTCTGCACTACTGAGGGGGGGTCTGCACTACTGAGGGGGGGTCTGCACTACTGAGGGGGGTCTGCACTACTGAGGGGGGGGTCTGTAATGAGGGTGGGGGTCTGCAAAGCTGGAGGGGTCCTGCACTGAGGGGGTTGTCCACACTGAGGGAGGTCTGTAATAGGGGGGTGTCTATACCGAGGGGAGGTCTGTAATAGGGGGGTTCTGTACTGCTGGGGGGGCGTCTGTACTGATGGGGGTCTGCACTACTGAGGGGGGTCTTCACTACTGAGGGGGGTCTGTACTGAGGGTGAGGGGGTCTGCAATGCTGGAGGGTCCTGCACTGAGGGGGGTGTCCACACTGAGGGGAGGTCTGTAATAGGGGGGTGTCTTTACTGATCGGGGGCCTGCACTTGAGTGGGGGGTCTGTGCTGCTGGGGGGGGTGTCTGTACTGATAGGGGTCTGCACTGAGGGGGGGTGTCTGTACTGCTGGGGGGGTCTGCACTGAGGTTGGGTCTGTAATGCTGGGGGGGTCTGCACTAGGCGGGGTGTCTACGCTGAGGGGGGGTCTGCACTGAGGGGGGGTCTGTACTGAGGGGGGTGGTCTGCACTGGGGGGTGTCTGTACTGCTGGGGGGTCCTGCTCTGAGGGTGGTGTCTGCACTGAGGGGAGGTCTGTAATAGGGGGTGTCTGCACTGAGGGAGGGGGGTCTGCACTGAGGAGGGGGGTGTCACTCTGTACAGCTGGGGGGTCTGCACTGAGGTGGGGTCTGTAATGCTGGGGAGGGTCTGCACGCACTGCTGGGGGGGGTCTGCACTGAGGGGGTCTTCACTGCTGGGGGAGGTCTGTACTGAGGGGGGTGTCTGCACTGAGGGGGGGTCTGTAATGCTGGGGGGGTCTGCACTGGAGGGTGTCTGTACTGAGGGGGTGGTCTGCACTGGGGGGGTGTTTGTACTGCTGGGGGGGTCCTGCACTGAGGGGGGTGTCTGCAATGCTGGGCGGGTCTGCACTGAGGTAGGGGGTGTCATGCTGATGGGGGTATGCATGTGTGTCCTTCAGGGGCTGCATACAGTATACTGCATACTTTGTTGTTCAAAATTAATATAAGCTGTTGCCTGGGTACTGTGCTACATGAGTGTGGTAATCTGTTGTTCAATGGCATTAGTTCTTTTTTGTGGGGGGGGGGCACATACAACATTTTGCTATGGGGCCCTGTGATTTCTAGTTACGCCCCTGCACCTATGATAAAAATTATAGACTCTTCGTTTCTTTGTAAGTGGGCAAACGTACAAAATCTGCAGGGGATCAAATAATTATTTTCCCCACTGTATATATTAGAATATCTTGCTTTTGGATTTAGATTCACTTTAATGTGGTTCTAAAGCTAAACATTTTTACCTTAATGCATTTCCTGCATTAAGGTAAAACATGTTTAGGTAGAAGTATGCTAATTTCAGACCAGCACTTTGCCCCACCTGTAGCATCTCTCCCCGCTCTCACAGGCTT